>NC_090654.1:15119687-15479687 GCF_040937935.1 Hyperolius riggenbachi
CGCCAACCACCTCATAACTATAAAAAATGGTTGACGCAACTAAATTTAAGCTGTGATTTTTTTTCCACCAACCCCAAAACCATTTTAAACCTTTTAGCAGCCAATTTATTTAGAAGCTTGCAAGTTCTCCAGGCCAATGTTGTTTTAGCACATTTTTTAATTTCTTCTTTGTTAGATTTCCTACTACTACTACTGCTGTAATGTGTATTTTGGCCACTTGTCACTAGGGGGCAGTGTGTGACAATAAGAGGCCTTCTGCTTTCAATTTCTCAGTTTTCTGCATGGAGAGAGAGATCAAAGCAAGCCCAGGATTTACAGCACTGTTCTGCTGGCTGAAGACAAAGCAGTGCATTATCTTAAAGTGAGATAACTCATTTGTGGCCGTTAACAGGTTTACACAGTGTCCGTTTTTAGAGCGTAGCATAACTCCAGGGATTACCGACCTCAAAATTGACAATATAAATGTAGCCTAAAATAATGTAACCGGTTTACAGAGTGAGTTTTCCCTTTCAGAACGGTGAATTGATTTACGGCTGTCGGGACGACCAGGAGTATCTCACGGACCTCAACGAGCTCGCCCACCACCTCAAGCCGTTCTTCTTTCCGTCCAACGGACTGGTGGGCGGGCCCCAGTGCACAAAGAGCGTCCTGAAAGAACTGATCCACGTTCTCACCAGCACGTTGCTGAGCACCAGCGTGGACACCGGCAGGGCGGGGAACATGAAGTCTATTCCGTTATCGCAAGGAAGGAACTACTGCGAGGCCAGCCGCTTCTGTGCAGACTACCTCCGAAATGGTACGTGCTGACTGACCACGCCTACTAAAACTGGCCATACACTGGTCAATACGGCCAACAGATCATTATCTGCTCAAATCCCTCCACGCACAGGCTTTCAATATATTTCAGCACACCTGTCTGCTGCGCGGTCCCGGTCTCTGCTCTCTCCCGCTGGCTGCTATTTTCTTCGAGGTTCCGGTCTCTGCTCTCCCCCGCTGGCTGCTATTTTCTTTGAGGTCCCGGTCTCTGCTCTCTCCCGCTGGCTGCTATTTTCTTCGAGGTCCCGGTCTCTGCTCTCCCCCGCTGGCTGCTATTTTCTTTGAGGTCCCGGTCTCTGCTCTCCCCCGCTGGCTGCTATTTTCTTTGAGGTCCCGGTCTCTGCTCTCCCCCGCTGGCTGCTATTTTCTTCGAGGTTCCGGTCTCTGCTCTCTCCCGCTGGCTGCTATTTTC
Source organism: Hyperolius riggenbachi (assembly GCF_040937935.1). Lineage (NCBI taxonomy): Eukaryota > Metazoa > Chordata > Amphibia > Anura > Hyperoliidae > Hyperolius > Hyperolius riggenbachi. The sequence goes on from NC_090654.1 coordinate 15,120,916, forward strand.
TTCGAGGTCCCGGTCTCTGCTCTCCCCCGCTGGCTGCTATTTTCTTCGAGGTTCCGGTCTCTGCTCTCCCCCGCTGGCTGCTATTTTCTTTGAGGTCCCGGTCTCTGCTCTCCCCCGCTGGCTGCTATTTTCTTCGAGGTTCCGGTCTCTGCTCTCCCCCGCTGGCTGCTATTTTCTTCGAGGTCCCGGTCTCTGCTCTCCCCCGCTGGCTGCTATTTTCTTCGAGGTTCCGGTCTCTGCTCTCCCCCGCTGGATGCTATTTTCTTCGAGGTCCCGGTCTCTGCTCTCCCCCGCCGGCTGTTTTTTTCTTTGCGGCCTCGGTCTTTGCTCTCCCCCGCTGGCTGTTTTTTTCTTTGTTGCCCTGGTCTCTGCTCTCCCCCGCTGACTGCTTTATCTTTGCGGCCCTGGTTGCTGCTCTCCCTGCCGCCTGCTGTTACTTCACTCCTGAGTCCCAGGTGCCTGTGTGACGTGAGGACAGACACTAGGGTTAGCGTGTCACTTACCTTACATGACCACCAGAGGCCTCTAGTGTTACGTCACCCAGGTGCCTGGGGACACGGGTGTGACGAGAGAGGAAGCAGCCAGTGGGAAGGGAAGACGCTGGTGAGAGTAGTTCCAGATTGCTCAGTAAGCTCATGGTGAACTAGAACCCCTAAGAGTGTGTAAGGGGGCTGAAAGGGATCAAAAAGCCTCCTTACTAAAATGCTATGCAAAACAGAATTTTGCCTTCTTAAAGTGTACCCAAGCTCGGATACAGCATTAGATACTTGCCTAAAGAGAGGGAAGCCTCGGGATCCTATTGAGGCTTCCCTATATTCTGATGCCCCCCTGGCGCTGAGTGTGGCCCCCACAATGCATTGTCGCTAATCATATTGGGACCACGTGGCGCCGCTTCCTGCAGCGAGGCCACGCAGTAGCCGCACAAGACCGCATGCACAGTAAACCAGAGCCACTTGTGTACAAGCAGCTCCGTGGTACTGCGCATGGGCGGGCTTGCGTGGCCACTGCACGGCCGCACTCGAAACAGAGGAGGAGCATTTCCCGATCTGGAGAGGAGCTGCGCTCAATGACAAGGGACAACGGAGTAGTGAGGGAAGCCTCAATAGGATCCTGAGGCTCGGTAAGTATCTCATTTTGATGCTGAGCTTCAGCTCGGCTACACTTTAAGACAGAAGGTATTTGCAGATATTCAGGTCGGAGTGAGTTTTGAGGTGTCCCACAATGCATCACTGCTGAATATTCAAATCATCCCTTTGTTGTCCCTGATAGCTAACCACACCTCCAGAACCGCTGGAATGCAGTGATGTGTCAGCTTATTAATATTACAGAGCTACAATAATCCAACATGCATACAGACTATTTCGGATTGGTTGGTCTTCATCAGAGCATGTCTTGGATTAATGTGGCTCTATGGGGTAGGACTTGAAACACCCAGAGTAACAGATTACCCAGGTATGTTGTTTCAAGTCCTACCCCATAGAGCAACATTAATCCATGCCATGCACTGATGAGGATCAACCAATCCAAAACAGTCTGTATGCATGTTGGATTATTGTGGCTCTGTAATATTAACAAGCTGACACATCATTGCATTCCAGCGGTTCTGGAGGCGTGGCTAGCTTACAGGGACAACAAAGGATGACTTGCATATTCAGCAGTGATGGATTGTGGGAGACATCATATGATCACTCCAACCTGAATAATCGCAAATACCTTCTGTTCTAAGAAGGCAAAATTCTATTTTACTTAGCAAGAAGTAAAGACTCCAATATGAAAGTTCTATCTGCTCGGGGCTCCCTTTCATCAGAAATACGTCTGATAGACATAGTTGGGGGGGATTTGGTGATGGAACATCCCATTTGGTCATGCAGGATATCTACTACTTGTTTCCAAAATTCATTGACTGGGGACATTCCCATATCACATGGAGGTGTGAGGGGTCTGTTGGGAGAGGAACTGGCAGAGAATCTGGCTTTTTTAGCAGGGGTTGGGAATGCCCGGTGTAAAGTATATAATTGAGTCTTTCACTGCTGCAGGGTGAGACTCGCTGTACTGCGGATTGCGCTCCCTCCCATTCTTCCTCGTGTTTTGGCTGTAATGTAAGCGTCGTGGTTTTTGGCAAGCGTTTGTCTTTTGTCTCCGCACCTGGCTGGCACCAGCCCATCACAGCAGCCAAATCGCCCTTCTGACACCAGAGCCTGCGTGTTTGTATACAGGTGAAACTCGGAAAATCAGAATATTGTGCAAAATTTAATTTATTTCAACGATTCAACTTAAAAGGTGAAACTAATTTATGAAGTAGACTCATTACATGGCTGGATAGTGTAATGGTTAAAGGAATCTGCCTCTGACACAGGCGACCTGGGTTCGAATCTCGGCTCTGCCTGTTCAGTAAGCCAGCACCTATTCAGTAGGAGACCTTGGGCAAGTCTCCTTAACACTGATACTGCCTATAGAGCGCGTCCTTGTGGCTGCAGCTCTGGCGCTTTGAGTCCGCCAGGAGAAAAGTGCGATATAAATGTTCGGTGTTTGTTTGATTACATGCAAAGCAAGATATTATAAGCCTTCATTTGTTATAATATTGAGGATTATGGCTCACAGCTTATAAGAACCCCAAAATCAGAATCTCAGACCATTAGAATATTGTGATATGTTCAATATTCTCAGCTCAGAGTGTCAGACTCTAATCAGCGAATTCATCCAAAACACCTGCAAAGGGTTCTTATTTCATATATTAGTTTTAAATAAATTACTTTTTAAGTTGAATTGCTGAAATAAATGGACTTTTGCACAATATTCTTTTTCAAGTTGTAAATCAGTCGGTAGTCTGGTCACATACACCATGGGAAGCGCCTATCGATATCTATCATGTCAGAATAGAAAACATCCAAGTCATCTCTCCCCCTCTCCTTCTACCTCCACCCCCCACACACACCCTCCACCCCCCTTACCACCCACCCCCTACCTCTCCCTCTTCCCACACTTCCCACAGATCAGGTGTTTCTGACATTGTCAGATCTGACCAGATTAGCCACATGATTGTTTCTGGTCTGATTCAAACACAACTGCAGCCAAATAGACCAGTAGGGCTGCCAGGCAACTGGTATTGTTTAAAAGGAAATAAATATGGCAGCCTTCATATCTCACTCACTACAGTTGTCCTTTAAAGAGAAACCGTGACCAAGAATTTAACTTCATCCCAATCAGTAGCTGATACCCCCTTTCCCATGAGAAATCTTTTCCTTTTCAAAACAGATCATCGGGGGGGTCTGTGTGGCTGATATTGTGGGGAAACCCCTCCCACAGTGTGATGTCATGACCATGGTCCTGACAGTTTCCTGTCTGTGAACCACATTGCATTGTGGGAAATGGCTGTTTACAGCTGTTTCCAACTGCCAAAAAAGCAAGCAGCATCTCCTTCCACAGACATCCCCTGCCAGCAGTATAAATGTCACCGTGTGATAAATGTCAGAATGTAAATCAGGGAGAGGAAAGCTTTTACAATGGGCAAACACTGACTAAATCATTTATACATAATTATTGTAAAAATGAAGCTCTTTTTTTTATTACATTCTTTTCACTGGAGTTCCTCTTTACATGCACATACAATGCACATGTCTGTGCAAAAAATCAGATTGCCAGGGTCCTCAACCTCCCAGGCTTCACACACCTGGTCCGCCGGTGCTCAGACACTCAATGGTTCACCACTCCACCCGTATGTTCACAGAAACAAAGAATCGAGGTCGGCACTCCACTGGCGATAATAAACTTGTGTTTATTGAACAAGTTGCAAACACGACATGTTTCGGGGTCACCCCCTTCCTCAAGTGTACATACAACCCTGACGCACAGTCTTCTAATATACTCCAACCACTTAAGTGCACCACACCCTTCAATCCAGGACACACCCCTCTGGTCAGCAGACCAAGGTGATGTCATACAGATTAGGGGTTAATCTGTACGCAAGTTTATTATCGCCAGTGGAGTGCCGATCTCGATTCTTTGTTTCAATGCACATGTCTGTACAGGAGCTTTGTAGAGGCGCACTGGAGATCTGAGCTGGAAAGATATGTTATCGTACTTCGTTTTTTGTCAGGTAACCACAAGGCAGAGTCTGCAGGATTACCGAAAGGCTGCATCTTATACAAGACCCTCCAGGCTCAGATGCTGGACATGCTTGATATAGAAGGACTCTACCCGCTTTACAAGAGAGTGGAGAAATACCTGGAGGAATGCCCGGAGGAGAGGTGAGTGACCGGCAGCCATTCTGTACTTCCTCCTATCACATAAAGGCATTTCTGCAGGTTTCACATATTTGTAAGTTTATTTTTACTGATAAACAGTTACTTAAAAGCAGCGGACCTCAGAACACGAAAGATTCTCCCTGTTTGATACCTCATAACTCATTGTAATTGGTGTACAAACAGCTTGAGACACCAGCACCTGTCACCATACTGAGGATAGCTGAATGACCTGCAGTCCTCAGGGAGTCTCTGCAGGCGCCTTCCAACCAAACCTCCAAACTCTGCTGTTGTTTCCTGACCGCTGTCCTGTTGCTTCACAGTAGAGCAGTGTCCTTGTTATGTCTAAGCAGAAATGGGTCTTGCATCAAAATATGTACAGGCGGTATCCTGTACATACAAACAGGTTCCATTCCTGGACAATGTTTGTAAGTTGAACTTGTTTGTAAGTTAAGTCCTGTGTTCTATATGGTGAAATGGGGATAAATGATTTACTTTTGGACAAATCTGGATTTGGACATGTAGTATAAACCATGTCTTTAGGTTGCTACAATGTTCTCTTAAAGTTTTGGGATTATACTCTCATAAACTTTCAGTAACTACTCTTAGTTACACAAAAGAACATTTGACAGCATTCTCAAGCATTCCCTGTGTGTATAAACTCTTTTGTTTCACTGCAGAGAGCACTATGGGCTTGCTTATCTCTGGTCCTCAGCAAATGTAATCATTGCCGTCTCAGTGACGTCATTGTGCCTTTGCGACCTGGACTGAGCTTCGGTAGAGGATAAAGGAAGGGGGGGGGGGGGGGAGCGGTGGGCATGAGGACTGCACCTAATACATGCCTGCTCCTCCCATTTTCAATATATTGTTTGGCTCTGGTATCCTTGAAAGTGGATCCGAAATAAACGTTTACTCATTGCATAATTGTGTTCCTTACATATAGTTTATAGGGCATTCCTCAAACACAATACTTTTTTTTTGTTTTAATACTCTAATTCCCTATAAACTAAACAAGCCTCGCCCACAGCTCCTCCAGCGCCTAGACACTCTGAGACCCATGTTGCAGAGGCTTATGGGAGCTCAGTCTGGGCAGGAGGAGGTGTTACTAGCCAGATATTTCAGAGGCAGAGGGAGGAGGAGAGAGTGGAGTTTTCACAGGCTGAGGGCAGGAAATACAGATCAGCTTGCCTGTGTGTAATGTGACCAACAGAACATGGCTGCCCTCATTGTATCACAGAAAGAAATATTCATAAACTGTTAAAGCTGTTTGCAGCTAGATATGCTGTGTAAACTATCTAAACTTTAGATAAGATATATAGACAAGTCACTTGTTATAGTTAGTTTTTTACATCTCGGATCCACTTTAAGGTGAACAATCCTGGATTGTACGCAGGAAGAATGGCTGTATAGGAGCTCTGGTGACTGCGGTTTATTGGAGGATGACTCAGTGTGAGTGAGTTTATTGCTTTTATACCAGAATCCTAATAAGACATTAAGTGTCATTTTTACTCATTATAAGTGAAGCAGATCACATAGCTGGAATGTCACTTGTCAAGCTAACGTCACATTAATGGAAGCGTAGATATGTGCGGAGGAGGGGAACCCGATTCCCTCTAGAAATATCTGCATATTTTCACGGAAATGTAACTGGCTTCTGCCAATTATTCATTATTGATGCTTCGCTGACTGCGGCAATAGTTCAAATTCTCCCAAGGAGGCAATGTAGAGCAAAGAATGTTTACGTTTTGTTGTCACCTTTGATAACCATATAGAGAATTTTGTTGTTCAGTCGGTATTCAGTCGTGTCAGACTCTGTGACCCCACGGAGCACGCCAGACTTCTCTTTCCTCTTCTGACCCTGGGACGTTGTCCAAGCTCATGTTTGTTGCTTACATGATACTAACATCTCACTCTCTGCTGTCCACTCCTCCTTTTGCCCTCCATCTTTCTCAGCATCAGGGTCTTCGCCAATAAGTCCCGCCTTCTCATTGTGTCCAAAATATTTCAGCTTCAGCATTGCTCCTTCCCTCTCTCACGCGTGTGCAGTACGCAGCCGCCTGTCTTTGGGAGCACTCTGGCTTCCGATGACTTCCAAAGCCTCCGTTGGCTGGGGGGTGGATTTAAACGGTGAGCCAGCGCTGAAAGGAGGGGACCATGAGAGGAACGGAAAGGCTCTGTAGGACCCAGAGGCTTCCCTCTCCTTAGGTAAGTATTTTTTTTTCTAGGTCCACATTAGCTTTAAGAGTGGACTGATTGGATCTTCTTGCAGTCTGAGGGACTCATAGAAGTCTTCTCCAGCACCACAATTCAAAGGTGTCTGTTCCTCTGCATTTAGCCTTCCTTATGGTGCAACTCTCACAGCCATACATTGCTACTGGAAAACCACGGCTTTGCCACAGTAAGCTGTGATTCTTCTCTCTGCGTGTGCCAATCCTGTGTCAGTTTTGTGAAGTAAAATTATATGCATGCAGCCACTACAGGTCCACTTCTGTGTATATCGGTATGGAGATCTGTACAGCTAAAGGGATACAGAAAAGCCTGTTTAGTACAGGCCTCTCAAGAGGCGCTGCAAGCTTTTGGCTATACAAATGTTTGCACTTTACTTTACCTGAGGAAGCGGGCTCGCACCCACGAAACGCGTTGCCTGTGCTAATAAAAACCTACTTTATCCTATTTTGCTGGTGTTTTTTTTTTTTTTTTTTTTTTTTTAAACTTTGTTGTAAATTGTATCATTTTGAGTGCCTCTTCACCCTTATTGTGTTAAGTGGAGTTGACCCATCTTAAGGCACTACCCCGCCACCCTTCTTTATGTTGCTTTTACTGATGATGTTGAAATAAAAGGACGTTCTTTTTTGTAAGAGAACACTGCAGTGCTGAGACTTTACTATCCTCCACACACCAGATGTGAATTGTTGCCTGTGGTCTCTGAGCAATCAGTGCACAGTGCCATAGTATCCACATGCTGTTTAAGGACAACTAGAGGGAGATGGAGGCTGCCATATTTATACAATACCAGTTTCCTGGCTGTCCTGCTTATCCTTTGCCTCTAATACTTTTAGCCATAGTCCCTGAACAAGCATGCAGCAGATCAGGCATCTGACATTATCAGATCTGACAAGATTAGCTGCATGCTTGTTTCTGGTGGGATTCAGACACTACTGCAGCCAAATAGACCAGCAGGACTGCCAGGCAATTGGTATTATTTAAAAGGAAATAAATATGGCAACCTCCATATACCTCTCGCTACTGTTCTTCTTTAAATTCCGAACCATCCTCAGGAGCGAATCCATAGTGCCGACTTTCTGCCCTACTTTGTAAACAGTACAAGGTGCCCCAGTGTAACTGGCAGAGGAGCGTGTAGTTGTCCTGGTGTAACTGGCAGTGTTGTTGGTAGTTTTCCTGGTGTAACTGGCAGAGGAACGTGTAGTTGTCCTGGTGTAACTGGCAGTGTTGTTGGTAGTTTTCCTGGTGTAACTGGCAGAGGAACGTGTAGTTGTCCTGGTGTAACTGGCAGTGTTGTTGGTAGTTTTCCTGGTGTAACTGGCAGAGGAGCGCGTAGTTCTTGTATCCTCGGGAGAGGGCGTCGTCCCGCATCCTCCACACTCAGCCTTTGAATGTTGTCATAACATCAGAGGGATCATCGGGAAAGCTTCTGAAAACAAAGCTCCATCATCAGCTGCCTTGTAGCTGCCACACCCGTGGGAATCTGGAAGAGATACAGCGGTGTTTGTGGAGGAGAGCGGGCGTGGCTTCCCTTGTGCTGAAGCTGCGGGATACAGGCAGAGCTCTGAGCCTGGCACAGCGGTCTATACTCAGGAGGGGGACCTCCGCACCTCTTCTCAGAACCTCACACAGAATCCACTCCTGATCTTCCCACAGCATTGCTATTCAGCTGATAATTGCTGTAACCCTTTGTGCTATAATTGTGGTTTGTATTCCGTATTGTGCAGCGCTATGGAAGATGCTGACTCTATATAAACACAAACTAATAACTATGATAAATGGTAATAAGAGTGATAAAGAGTAAAAGTGTACCCGAAGCAAGGAGAAAAAAGCAGAGGAAAGTCTGCAGATAGTGCAGAGGTCTCCTCTGTTCTTACGCCCTTACATTCCTGTCCTGGGACCTTTAAAACATATTGAATTTGGTGCTAGCGTTTGTGCTTCCTCCATCTCTGGGCGAGAAGTGGCTCAATGAGGATCATCTGGAGTCTTCCCTCTACAGTGTAGATCAGGGGTGTCAAACTTAAATATGTGAGCAGCCAAAATCTAAAACTTACCGTAGTCTAAGTCGCAGGCATTTTTTTAAAATCCGGGTTCAAAATGTATTGAACAGTCTTAAACTAAGTGGCGTTACTATAGTGAGGGGGGGCGCTCTTCCCCCCCCCCTTCTGCAGAGTAGCACAGTGGAGCCAGCTCCTCCCCTTCTGCAGAGTAGCACAGTGGAGCCAGCTCCTCCCCTTCTGCAGAGTAGCACAGTGGAGCCAGCTCCTCCCCCCTTCTGCAGAGTAGCACAGTGGAGCCAGCTCCTCCCCCCTTCTGCAGAGTAGCGCAGTGGAGCAGTTTCATACTTACCTGCCCCAGTGCTGTTTCCGCTCTCCTCTGATCTTCCTGATAGTCACTCGCTCTATGCAGCATACCTCTGGCTCCTGAGGCAAGTCACGTGATCAGGAGGTGGTATGAAAGCATAGAGCGTGTGACTGCCAGGAAGAACAGAAGAAACATGATGCAGCGTTGGGGCAGGTAAATATTACACTGCTCCACTGTGCTACTCTGCTATGTAGGGGGTTGGGGGTGTTGTCTGTTTTACCAGCTGCATAGAATGATGCACATTCGAAGGTCTCGAGGGCCACATAAAACGGCAACGGCATTTGGCCCGCGGGCCTTGAGTCTGCTACCTTTGGTCGAGAGTATCAAACATTTTCCCCTTCACTTCTACGATCCAGTCTGTACAAGATGTGAGGTCCGCAAAGGCCCAGCAGGATGAAGCCACTCGGGTCCAGTTTTTCCTCTGAGCACGAGTGCTTTGTTTTGCTCCAGATGCACTCGTCCATTGTTGTGCCGGTAGTCAGAAGAAACCTATATGGTAAATGCCAGACACTGCTGAGGCAAGTATACTTTTTCTCCACCTGTTTCAGAGTTCCTTTAAAGTGGACCTGAACTCTTGCACAGGACAGTAGGAAAACACAGAGAAATGCGCCCTGTATGTATTTAGAGAGTTTAGCCTGTCTAATTTCCCCTCATCTGTGACTAATCACAAGTTGTAATTTGATTGCTCAGCGGGCTGCCTCAGCAGAACAGCTAATTTTTATACACTGGGTGTTAACCCTATGCCTGCTTCCATGAAAGCAGAAAAGCAAGATTTATTGCAGGAATTGTCATCTGTAACAAGGAAATGTTTTTCTGTAAAGTTTATTATGCTGTTGCGTATCTTTTAGAGCAGAGAGGAAGTCCTGAGTTCAGGTCCGCTTTAAACCCCTCATCCGACATCTTGCAGGCTTCAGAAACAGCTGCATGGCCGCATAATGGGTGGGGCGGTTGTCTTGCAGCACTAGAGTCCCAGGTGCAGTTCCTATCCAAGCCCACTATCTGCATGGAGTCTCTGTTCTCCCATTTGTTGTTTTTATTTCTGGTGGTGCTTTTTGCACATTGTCACAGGAGCCCTAGTGGCTGACCGCACTTAGCCTTCTAAACGGTGCCAGCGCACAGATCGTGCGAACTCTGGTCGCAGTCAATGCGCAGGAACCGTTAAGAATTAGCCGCAGACAACTCAGAAGGGAGCCTGTGAGACACGGGTAATTACAACGTCACCTACTGGTTCAGAGTAAACTGCCACCACCGCGGTTACCATGGGACCGTGGAGCCCACTAACTGACTGACTAGTCCTGCGAATAAAACGGTTAAACACACGGTATTCTGTCTAGCCAACAACAAACAAACAGTAGCGTATCTTCAGAGACCCGGGATCAGTTCTGCGTGTGCTGATAAGCAGGGTAGCGGACAGTGAATGACTTGGAGAAAGTCGTTTATTCACGCAATATAAATAATTAATATATACAGACAATTATTAAAATCACAATTATTAAGACAGTAATAGCCAGTATAAAAAATAAAAGAAGGGAGAAAAATACTTAGTTCCTGGAAAGATGTCCTTTTTGTGGGAAAACAGAGTTCTGGGTTTCAATTTGAGTTCAGAGTTCAGACCAGGTGGATGCCAGCATATCCTCAAGCTGGCATCTGATGAGTTCAAGATGTTTCAGTGTGGAGGACACTGAGTTTGGGTCCTCTGCCATTCTTATGCCCCTGCTTCAGTAGGAGGGAGTGAGGGCGGGGAGCCATACACCCCCTTAGAAGATGAGATGAGCCCTCCCCTTGTCCTGGGGGCTAGAAATCATATCTACCCATATATGGGCTCTATCTCACAGAACCGTACAGGTCAGGGCAGATTTATTAACATTTTCAGGTCTGTCTCGATTTACCCAGCGCCCTGATACCAGACATGAGGGGTGGGACCCCTGTGGTATCATCAGGGCATTTTCAAACTGCCTAACTGGCAGTCCTTACCTCAGAATGTTCTGAAACTTCCTCAGAACCAGCACCGGGGCTCATGCTACACTTCCCCCACGTTTGGCGAAGCTGCCATCTCAGGAGCCCCAGAAATATGACAGATCTGGGAAGTTATGGATTATGCTATGAGACTCAGGTTTATTCAGGATGTGTTCTAGCTGCTAACAGCTGACTTCCCTTTGATCTTTACCAGTGAGCAAGGTGTCAAGACCTCCCGGAGATTTGTAGCCTGCCTGGCTGCACCTAGGCATCCTGATCACCCCTTGGTTAATTAACATCTACATGAGATCAGCTAGGTGTCACCTTATACCTGATGGATGGGCCATCCGCACAGCTTGAAGCCAGGGACTCTCTGGGCCCAGGCTCATTAGCATATCAAAAGAGCCATCCAGCCTTTAGGATGGTGCTCTCTCTGCTAAGAAAAGGACTTCAGCTCCCCCTACACACTCAACCCAGATTGTATCGATTTGAAGCGCAATCGATGCAGGGAATCGAGTGCGATCGCTTTTTCTTCACGGGCGGTTACAGGACGCGCCTGCGGCCCCGCAACCGTCCGTGACACACATATTATTGTAAATAAAGGAGATTACATTGAAGATCACCTTGTTTTATTTCCTATGATTTCTCCATGTATTTTGTAGTGTAACTGAAAGCATCATGTAGTCAAGTGTGATTTAAGACCTTAGAAAAAGAGAGAACTGGAAATGGGGCAGGGAAATTCTCACTGCACTTTTTGTAGGACAGTCCTGCCTGCATTTCCTCAGTGGTACACTAGGTGGCAGTGTGATGTTATTTTGTCTTTCCTGGGAGCCAGTGTTGCTTCCTAGTTTATCCTGAAAACCATTTTCCGAACAGACCAGGGCGTCTATTTTTGATGTGTGGCCTGAGATTTTGTCCAGCCAGGATTTAGGGGCACAAATTGTCAGGTCTTAAAGGAAATATCAGGAAATAGAGAAAATGAGATCTACTACCCCGAGGCTTCCTCCTGCCTCTGGCAGCTCCGGGGTCCCGGGATCCCCTCCATTGGAGACGCCGACCTCGCCAGTCAGCATGTTCTGCGCCTGAGTGGGTGCCGCTTGCGCTGATGTGGTTCCGAGTGTATTGTGCAGAACACTCCAGCCCACATAAGCGCGGTCCTGAGCTGCGCTCGCACAGGAGCAGAAGATGCTGACTGGCAAGGTGGAACAGAGGCGACCCCGGAGCTGCTGCGTGGGGGCTGGAGGAAACCTGGGTAAGTAGATCTCATGTTCTCTATATTGCCTGATGTTTCCTTTAAAGAGAGCCTGAGGTGGGCTCAAAACAAAACAAAACAGTAGGCTATCTGATCCGGGGGCTGAGCGGATCACGTAGCCTTAAAAACCGCCGCTCCTGTGGGCTGCAATAGCCCACTTTCACTTTCGTGACCTATTGGTCACCTATGCAAGGAGAGACTGTGTGTCCTCTCATCCAGCATGTAGGGAGGCAGGGGAGTGGCAGGAGGCGTGGCCAGGGAGAGAGAACTGCCCAACCCTGCAGGAATGCCCCTGGTTGGCGTTTTGAACAGGGAGGCTGTAGCGCGGTGGTGGTGGGGGGGGGGGCAGAGAGCGGCAGTTGGAGGACACAGAGGCATGTCATGAGGATGAGAATATGGCTTTGTGTTCCATCTGCCCACCTCGGGTTCTCTTTAAGCCTGTTAGCCACTCTATCCATGATGAAAAGCTATTTCCCTTTACGGATGGCTAAATGGCACGCTTTCCGCTGATCTGCCAGGGAATGAGTGTCGTCTGGATTATGTGTAATGAGGGCGGGTCAGTCAGGAGAACGTTAGAAGACTACACTTCTCAGCATCTCTGTTACAGAAGTGTGTGTGTGTGTGTGTGTGTGTGTATACAGTGTGTGTACAGTGTGCGTGTGTGTGTGTGTGTGTACGTGTGTGTGTGTGTGTACGTGTGTGTGTGTGTACGTGTGTGTGTACGTGTGTGTGTGTACGTGTGTGTGTGTGTGTGTACGTGTACGTGTGTGTGTGTACGTGTACGTGTGTGTGTGTATGTACGTGTGTGTGTGTGTGTGTGTGTGTACGTGTGTGTGTGTACGTGTGTGTGTGTGTACGTGTGTGTGTGTGTACGTGTGTGTGTGTGTGTACGTGTGTGTGTGTACAGTGTGTGTGTGTACAGTGTGTGTGTGTACGTGTGTGTGTGTACGTGTGTGTGTGTACGTGTGTGTACGTGTGTGTACGTGTGTGTACGTGTGTGTGTGTGTACGTGTGTGTGTGTACGTGTGTGTGTGTACGTGTGTGTGTGTACGTGTGTGTGTGTACGTGTGTGTGTGTACGTGTGTGTGTGTGTACGTGTGTGTGTGTACGTGTGTGTGTGTGTACGTGTGTGTGTGTGTGTACGTGTGTGTGTGTGTGTACGTGTGTGTGTGTGTGTACGTGTGTGTGTGTGTACGTGTGTGTGTGTGTGTGTGTGTGTGTACGTGTGTGTACGTGTGTGTACAGTGTGTGTGTGTACAGTGTGTGTGTGTACAGTGTGTGTGTGTGTGTACGTGTGTGTGTGTGTACGTGTGTGTGTGTACGTGTGTGTGTGTACGTGTGTGTGTGTGTACGTGTGTGTGTGTACAGTGTGTGTGTGTACGTGTGTGTGTGTACAGTGTGTGTGTGTGTGTGTGTGTACGTGTGTGTGTGTGTACGTGTGTGTGTGTGTGTGTACGTGTGTGTGTGTACGTGTGTGTGTGTGTGTGTGTGTACGTGTGTGTGTGTGTGTGTACGTGTGTGTGTGTGTGTGTGTGTGTGTGTGTGTGTGTGTGTGTACGTGTGTGTACAGTGTGTGTGTGTACAGTGTGTGTGTGTACAGTGTGTGTGTGTGTGTGTACGTGTGTGTGTACGTGTGTGTGTGTACGTGTGTGTGTGTACGTGTGTGTGTGTGTACAGTGTGTGTGTGTACAGTGTGTGTGTGTGTATGTGTGTGTATGTACAGAGTGTGTTTTTTGTACAGAGAGTGTGTGTGTGTGTGTGTGTGTGTGTGTGTACTGTGTACTGTGTACTGTACTGTGTGTACAGTGTGTGTGTTTGTAGTTGTGAGACCCGCTCCCCTCCATTCTCCTGCAGTCACATCCAGTAATATCCATAACTGAGCCGGTCGGGGACTACTGCGCATACATGGTCCTGGCTGCACATTTCCGTAGTCCTGCTCCCGTGGACGAGAGCCTTTTGGCACCTGCACAGTTACAAGCCTAAACTAACTGCACTGGGACAGAATGCTGCCGCACAATCGCAGTACACCCCGACTGGCTCTGTCCAGGGACTTTACCGGGGCTGACAGCAGGAGAAGGAAGGGGAGCGGACGCACATTGAGGCAGCCCATGGACTACAGGGGGCTGGAGGAAGCCTCAGGCAAGTATAAATCATTTTGTTTTATTTGTCTTAGGTTTACTTTAACCCCTCTGCTCCCAAAACACACAAGAGGCAAGCTGGAACTCTAGTAGCAATAAAAGCATCCAGAATGCAAATTGTATTCGGCTGCTCAAATTGAGGCTATTAGCTTCCAAAATGGACTTCATGCAACAGCGTTCTGTACTAGACCCTTTCACCAGCACTGAGGTTTCCTCTCCAAAAAGGGTCCCTATTCTACCTACAGCACTCAGCAAGCAAGCATTCCATGCCCTTTCAGAGATGGTGATCTGTGTGTCATATGGATAGATAATGCTCTGCCTGTAACATGGATAGATAATGCTCTGCCTGTAACATGGATAGATAATGCTCTGCCTGTAACATGGATAGATAATGCTCTGCCTGTAACATGGATAGATAATGCTCTGCCTGTAACATGGATAGATAATGCTCTGCCTGTAACATGGATAGATAATGCTCTGCCTGTAACATGGATAGATAATGCTCTGCCTGTAACATGGATAGATAATGCTCTGCCTGTAACATGGACAGATAATGATCTGCAAGTAACATGGATAGATAATGCTCGGCCTGTAACCTGGATAGATAATGATCTGCCTGTAACATGGATAGATAATGCTCGGCCTGTAACCTGGATAGATAATGATCTGCCTGTAACCTGGATAGATAATGATATGCCTGTAACCTGGATAGATAATGCTCTGCCTGCAACATGGATAGATAATGCTCTGCCTGTAACATGGGTAGATAATGCTCTGCCTGTAACATGGGTAGATAATGCTCTGCCTGTAACATGGATAGATAATGCTCTGCCTGTAACATGGATAGATAATGATCTGCCTGTAACATGGATAGATAATGATCTGCCTGTAACATGGATAGATAATGCTCTGCCTGTAACATGGATAGATAATGATCTGCCTGTAACATGGGTAGATAATGATCTGCCTGTAACATGGGTAGATAATGATCTGCCTGTAACATGGATAGATAATGATCTGCCTGTAACATGGATAGATAATGCTCTGCCTGTAACATGGATAGATAATGCTCTGCCTGTAACATGGATAGATAATAATCTAAGTAATATGAATCTCTTTGCAGAAGCACACTGCTCCTCGATGGGCCGTATGACGAAACGTTCTTCGAGAAGTTGAAGGATTCCTCCTTGGAAGATAACGGCAGCATAGAGTACGCTGTGACTAAGGTGAGTATAAATTCTGCCAGCGAATTCATTCTTGTGAGACCAGCCGGTCTGTTCTGCAGCGACCGATTTATCCAGATTCTAGACAAATCCAAAGATAACGGATGTGAGAGTGGAGAAATGTCCCAGGATAACCAAAGTTCTTGTCTCATTAAAAGGGAATTACTTAAAGGATACCCGAACTGACATGTGACATGATGAGATAGACGTGTGTATGTACAGTGCCTAGCACACAAATACCTATGCTGTGTACCTTTTTTGATTTCTCTGCCTGAAAGAGTTAAATATCAGGTATGTAAGTGGCTGACTCAGTCAGGAAGTGACTAAAGTATGACCCTCACTGATAAGAAATTCCAATTATAAAACACTTTCCTAGCAGGAAATGGCTTCTGAGAGCAAGAAAGAGGTAAAAAGGGGTATTTCTTATCAGTGTAGTCACTTCCTGTCAGGACTGAGTCAGCCACTTACATACCTGATATTTAACTCTTTCAGGCAGAGAAAGGAAAAAAAGGAACACAGCCTAGTTATTTGTGTGCTCGGCACTGTACATACACGTCTATCTCATCATGTCACATGTCAGTTCGGGTATCCTGTAAATCTGCAGATCAGCTGTATAAATCGCAGTTACAGATAAGATTGTGATAATTTAAAGTTGATGCACACAGTTCGCATCAACGCTAGATCATAAGCCTCTCATTCACCTCCCATAATTGACAGACCTGATTTTCAGCTCGTTTACTTTTTGAATGCATATAAAATACAGCCGTTACGTGTGTTCGAGATTGCAGCAATTTCGGGTAAAACAGAAATCTCTGTTGGTGGGCAGAAAAGGGAGGGGTCACTTGTGTGCTGAGTTGTACAGCCCTGCAGCAAGGCCTTGAAGCTGCAGTGCCCTAAACTTTAAAAAATAGCCTGGTCACTAGGGGGGGGGGGGGGGGGGGGGGGTGGGGGGGGTTGTAAGCCTACGGTCCTCAAATGGTTAAACAGACAGGTTTTCACGCTGTTATTGTCTGCTGTTTCTCTACTCTTCCCTAGGCAGGGGCTCGACACATTTTCTATAGTATTTTATTATTCTCCTGATATTTAGGCCCACAATTCTAGGCTGTCATGCCTCCTACACACTCCAATTTTGAGGGTTGGGAGGTGACCCCCTCGGACTACCTCTGTGCTAAATTGCAGCCCCCCAGTCCCGCTGGTTCCTGAGATATGGTATATCGAAGCTATCTTGTGAACCGGTGGGGCTCCAAGGTAATTCTGGTGGTTCCCTCCCTACTCTCAAAACATGGAGTGTGTAGGAGCTACGAGTGCTGAGATATCGGGCCTTTAATATCTATTATGCAAATCAGGAAAGAGCTGCATGTGATGTCATTACCCACAAGGCTGTGCATCCAAGGCTGACATTTAATTAGACAGAGGACTTACCCTTCTTGATGATTGTTCCTTACATCGGTCTCTGTTTTTCCTCGTTTCAGATTCAGCAGTACAGAGTAGCCATGACAGCTAAGGACTGCTCTATAATGATCGCTCTGTCCCCCACCACGCAGGAAGAATGGTAAGAACCGGGTCACAAACATTCAGAGTGCGGGTGCGCGGTGTCATTGGTGAACCTGGTGGCAGTAAGAGGCCTTGCGGATTTATGTCAGGCACTGTTAGGGTAGCTTGTGTAGTGATCTCTGCTGCCCTCCTGAGGATGCACCATGCGTTTATTCCCGATACTGCCGGCAGAGCAGATTACAGTGGGCTGGAGCAATCACCTGTGTTCAGTGTTATTTTTTGTATTTTATATAGCGCCCACATCTTCCATAGCGCTGTACAAGTTACAAAACAAATAGCGGGGAGTATGGATACATTCAGAACTCTGTACAATCAGGGCATCCAGCAATACAAATACATAGCTGATGTGTGGATTGAGACATGACCAATACTGGTGTATGATCATATGATAAATGACAGCAGAATAAAAAACACTAGGAGGAGGTCCCTGCCCTTGGGAGCTTACAATCTAGGAGGGTAGTGTGGTGGAGACATTAGGGGAGGAGACACAGGGGTTAGTAGATGAGGCAGTGACCCTATAGCAAATTATAGGCTTGTCTGTACAGGTGAGTATTGAGAACACATTTGAAAGTTTCCAGGCTCTGAGCATGAGGGACAGGGTGGGGGAGACGGTTCCAAAGGAGAGGGACTGCCCGTGAGAAGTCCTGGATGTGAGAGTAGGTCACTAAACTAGAAGACAAGAGGGTCTCCTGGGAGGAGCAAAAGCTCCGGGTGGGATGGTATCTGAAGATTGAGGAAATGTAAGGAGGTGACAACTAATGTGGAGCTCTGTATGATAATGTGAGGAGTTTAAACGTGTTACAACGGCAACCGTCTCAGGGTAGTTCAAGGAAAAATGTTTCTTTAACCCCCTTGGCGGTATGAAAAATACCGCCAGGGGGGAAGCGCAGCATTTTTAAATTTTTTTTTTTGTTTTTAATCATGTAGCGAGCCGAGGGCTCGCTACATGATAGCCGCTGCTCAGCGGCACCCCCCCGCCCGCTTCGATCACCTTCGGCGATCACCGATCAGGAAATCCCGTTCAAAGAACGGGATTTCCTGGAGGGCTTCCCCCGTCGCCATGGCGACGGGGCGGGATGACGTCGGGACGTCATTGGGAGACCCGATCCACCCCTCGGCGCTGCCTGGCACTGATTGGTCAGGCAGCGCTCGGGGTCTGGGGAGGGGGGGGGGGGGGGGGCGGCGCGCCGCACCGGATAGCGGCGATCGGGGTGCTGGCGCAGCTAGCAAAGTGCTAGCTGCGTCCAGCAAAAAAAATAATTATGTAAATCGGCCCAGCAGGGCCTGAGCGGCACCCTCCCCCGTGTCACACACGGGGTTACCGCCAAGGAGGTTAAAGGCAACCAGAGCTGTTCTAAAGAAAACGTTTTCTACATACCTGGGGCTTCCTCCAGCCCCATCCGCTCCGATCAATCCCACACCTCCGTCCTCCGCTCCGATACTGGGTCCTGTCACTTCAGCCAGGCGGGGCCAGTCTGCGCAGAAGTGCGTTCTCTACGTATCTCTCCAGCGCACTTCTCTTACGTCAGACTGGCCCCGACTGACAGAAGCGCAGGGACCCGGTTCCCAAAGTTGCGGGCAGCGGAGGATGGCGGCGTGGGATTGATCGGAGCGGATGGGGCTGGAGGAAGCCCCAGGTATGTATAAAATGTTTTCTTTAGAACAGCTCTGGTACACTTTAATGTCAATATAATCTCAATATTCGATGTGTAAATAATTTAGATAATGTAGATACATTTAAAATACATACATATAAAATGTACATTTCTCCCAGAGTAAACTGCACTATACATTACTATTTTCTTATGATGTTGTCACTTACAGTAGGTAGCAGAAATTTGACAGATCTTGGAATAGTCCATCTCCTCATGGGGGATTCATAGTAAACACTTTATTCTTTACAAACACATACCCTGGAAAGAATCTATACAAAAATCCATACAATGATGCTGATCAGACTCCCTACTCGCTCGCACACGATTTTGGCAGTTGGACTGCGCAACTACCATCAAGAAAGTGCTTTTGTAAATAAATACCTGGAAGTCCTCCATGAGGACATGGACTAGTCCCAAACCTGTCAGATTTTCACTGCCTACTGTGAGTGACAGCAACATAGGAAAAAGTAATTTGTAGTGCATTTTACTCTGGGAGGAATCATCTTTTGTATACATTGGTATTTTAAATTATACAATTTCTCATGATAGCTGTCCTTTCACCTGTTGCCGACCGCTCCACGGGAATTGGTGTGAAGGCGGCGGTAGCCCCAGGACCGCTCCACTCCGATTGGCATGAATGGCTTTCTATGGGGCTAGCAGGAGATCGCGCACGCGCCTCTCTTGTCTCCCAGTGGCAATCGCCTCTCACACTGTCTATAAAAATGGTACAGCGCTGTGATCTACAGCAGCGCTGTACTGGGGACAGCCATGTGACACGGCTGTCCCCCTGGGACACAGGAGAGCCATCAGCTCTCATAGGCTGAAGCCTATGACAACCGATCACTGTCATTGGCTGACTGGGGGGAGGGAGTTACAAAAAACAAAATCAGCAAATGTATTAAAAAAATAAATATTTATGAAATAATAAACACTGGGGGAGCGATCAGACCCCACCAACAGAGAGCTCTGTTGCGCTGGAGAAAAGGGAGGGGGGGGGGGGGATCACTTGTGTGCTGAGTTGTGCGGCCCTGCAGCAAGGCCTTAAAGCTTGTAAAACCCATAGCTCTGCTCCCAAGTGTTCAGCCTGATTTCCTGCGCGGCGTCTGGCATTGTCTCGGGTGAGGGCAGTTTACACTCGGGCAATGACTGCTTGATATTGAGTCTATACTGAAATGACTCTAGTGATTAGAAAAAAGTAGGGAACTTTGTTTAGGCCTAGAGGGTGTAATAATTATTTTTATCTGCTAACTTTTTGGCTAGTAATAAAGCACATCCGAAGGGAGAGGAATATGGAGGCTGACTTTCATTTTATACAATGCAGATTGCCTGGCAGTCCTGCTGATCTTTTGCATCCAATACTTTGTTATAGCCCCTGAACAAGCATGCCAAGCAGATGTGTCTGACACAGCAGGACAGCCAGGCAACCGGTATTGTGTAAAGAGACTCTGTAACTAAAAAAAAAAAACCTCTGGGGGATACTTACCTGGGGATGGGGAAGCCTCTGGATCCTAACAAGGCTTCCCCCTCCCCAGGTAAGTATCCCCCAGAGGTTTTTTTTTTAATAAACAGATTCTCTTTAAAGGAAAACAAATATGGCCACCTCCATATCCCTGACACTTCAGGTGCACTTTAAAAGAAACCTAAACTGAGAAGGACGTATTTTGCTTTTAAAATAATACCAGTTCCCTGACTCTCCTGCTGATCCTCTGCCTCTAATACTGTTAGCCACAGCCCCTGAACAAGCATGCAGATCAGGTGCTCTGACTGAAGTCAGACTGGATTAGCTGCATGCTTGTTTGGTGTGTGATTCAGCCACTACTGCAGCAAAGAGATCAGCGGGGCTGCCAGGCAACTGGTATTGTTTAAAAGGAAACATCCATATCCCTCTCAGTTTAGGTTCCTTTTAACAATTAGCAGCAAAGCTTTTTGGCTAAACAAGCCTAACCAAGACTTTTTATTACATATGAGAAGCTCTGGTGTTCCGGCTTGTGGGTAACAATTTTCATTCTCCTTGGCCGAAACAATCTTTCATGGTCGTCTTGCCTGAGAATATAAAGTGTGTAGGTAGCCTCAGTGGTGTAGGTCTGGAAATACATACTGTAGGTGACCTTGTTGATGGTTTGTAAAGTTCCTCACAATCTCAATCTTTTTTCAGCTTTGAGTCTAGACCCGTGATCAAGGCCTCGAGATCGAGCTTCATGTATTCGGTATCCATTCTGGACCTGGATCTGAAGCCTTACGAGAACATACCTCACCAGTACAAGAGGGACAGTAAAATCGTTAGCAATTACCTGAAAAGCAGCCAGACCCGAGAGGAGCCAAGCACGTCTTTCATACTCCCAGAGAACGAGGACTGCACTCTCCTGCTGCACCAAGTATAGTCCATGAAGGACCTTCCCCGAGCTGTGAATGTGCCCGCTCCTCCCATCACTTGGCCTTGCTGATGGGGCATGCAAGCAAAATCTCCAAAGCTATTTTTGAGTCTTCAGATGCCACACTTAATATTTTTGACATTTTTGAACTTGTGGAGATATTAGTCTTATTGGAAGGTCGAGGGCTTGTTTTTCCGCTTCCATAAAGACTGCATTTGCCTGTTTTGATTTAAGAAGATGAACTACGAGATATTTGAAGCCTGAAAAGAAATTCTTTATTAAAGGGACTCCGAGCAGTGCAGAAACTATAGAAAGATGCATATCATTTTAAAGCTCTCTTTCTCCTCTTTCCAATGATCTATAAACCGCCACCCTACGCCTTTTAGTTTTCGCTATTTTCGCGATTGAAATTGCCGCGGCCGCGATTTCAATTGCGAAAATAAAGAAAACTAAAAGGCGTAGAGCGACGATTTAGGTGTCGCCAGAAAGAGGAGAAAGAGATCTTTAAAATGATATCCATCTTTCCATAGTTACTTGTATTACACAGGACGACACTTTCCCCAGTGTCAGCAGCTCCATTCAGCAGAAAAAGTCGGCCTGTGTAATACAATGTAACTATGGAAAGATGGATATCATTTTAAAGCTCTCTTTCTCCTCTTTCTGGCGACACCTAAATCGTTGCCCTACGCCTTTTAGTTTTCTTTATTTTCGCGATTGAAATCGCGGTCGCGGCAATTTCAATCGCGAAAATAGCAAAAACTAAAAGGCGTAGGGCAGCGGTTTATATATCATCGGAAAGAGGAGAAAGAGAGCTTTAAAATGATATGCATCTTTCCATAGTTTCTGCACTGCTCGGAGTCCCTTTAATGAAGAAAGAAAAACTGCCGTTGTTTAGGCTAGACCTGGCCCTTTGCATTCATTCTGCTGCTTTTATCTGGTGCCTCCAGAGGTCCAGGCAACCTTTTCACTGAGCCTTATGCAAAGGTCCATGCTGTATCAGGGTAAGGACTTGTATTATAAGGTAGTGACATATTCTACATATCTTTCCACAGATTGTGGGTTTTGTAAGTTGTGCAATGCAAAAAAACTATTTCATATCTTTGAAGGTTGAAGAAGCCACTCTTTGTTTTTGTTTTTACATTTTCCGTACCATAGACTCCTGGAGGTTGTTTTGGCCTTCCAGTAGATGGTCCTATGGGGAGGAAAACTCGTATGATGTCGCAGAAGTTATATCTGTGGCTTGTTTTGTTGCGTCCTGTTGTCTCTGTCCTATGGAAGTGTTTGGAAGCTGTCTATGGCTTAGACGTTGTCATCTGTTTATTTGATTGTATTCTATATGTGAGCAACCATAGGTATTCCTAAATGGGAACTTAATGCCTTCAAAGTGTCCAGCTGACTACACAGTGCCACCCGTAACACTGCTTCATGGCAGAGATTGTCGGTGAGATGCCAACCCCAACATGCATGACAACCTGAGACATTATTTTTGCATGTACGTCTGACTTATTGGCCTCTCATTGACCATTTGTGCTTCATCGTACAAGTGCAGTGGAACCTGTCCCTGTATTTGGTGAGCGGTCCTACTCTAGAATACACTTCCCCACCACACCGGTTTCCAGGAAGGAGACTGATCCAGTTGGTTAATTTGGTGCCTTGACTGACATCCGACTTCTTGTTGTAGGAGAATGTCTTCTCTATTGGTGGGTGAGCTCCTTTCTGTGGGACTTTTGGAACAAAAACCAAAATCTGAAAAGAAGGCGCTAAACTTCAGCTCGACAATACGCTGGTCGACTTCTTGAATACATTTGAGGGATTTTTTTTTTTATAACAAGTCAAACTTCTAATTATAATATGTTAAAAATGGGTTCCGTATTTGATTAACTTTAATCAGAATATTGAACAAAACTTAATTGGGAAAACTGTCTTCTTTTCCAACCAGTCGGACACAGGAAGGAGCTGTGGTCATGTAGCTTGGTTCTGCATCCATTGGGACAAAGCTAGCGCTGGTAACTTTTTGATCCAAATTAACAACACAATGCTATTTATTTGTTTTCGTTTTGTTGTTTTTTGTACATAATGCAGCTAGTGCCGGTATAAGTACCTTTTTTGCAAACGCCCCGCCTTTCATTGTGTTTTGGTGCTGACCATGTTACCGGAGTGATCAGACCATGCTTCATTGACCTCACGTGGTGTCACGGGAAGTCCAGAATTCTGTCTTTATCGGTTTGGCAGTGATTGGTGGCTGTTCGATCATCTGGGTTGGTACACGACTTACCTGCGCGATGCAGGGTAATTTCACGGCTGGTGAGATGCCTGCACATCATGTGCAATTTATTTTTCTGGGGTCAGTCTAGTATTTACCAGAGAGCATGGCCACCAATAAACTAGGTGCTAATTTTTGTTTGAAAACTTGAATATCTGTTCAGTAAATATAACCAGTACATAGGCAGCACTGTGCAGAGTGCGCTCAGTACGTTCCTTTATTACTTTCTTTGCGCTTATTCAGTTCCTGCTGGGGGTGGGCCCTCTGTTTTTCCCACATTGGCTTATCTGTGTCATTGTCCTTGGTGCTTAAAGAGAAACTCCAACCTAGAATTGAACTTTATCCCAATCAGTAGCTGATACCCCCTTTTACATGAGAAATATAATGATTTTCACAAACAGACCATCAGGGGGCGCTGTATGACTGATTTTGTGCTGAAACCCCTCCCACAAGTAGCTCTGAGTACCGCGGTACTCTGGGCAAACTGCCACAATGTAACAATGTTCACAGACAGGAAATAGCTGTTTACAGCTGTCTGTAACAGCCAGATCAGCTAGAAACAGCTACATAACCTGCCCACAGTAACAATGTCACCATGTAATACATGTCAGAATGTGAATCTGGGAGAGGAAAGATTTTACAATGAGCAAACACTGACTAAATCATGTATATGTTACAGCCAGAACCCGAAGTTTGGCCACTTCTAGTTCTGGCCGGCCACTTCGGGTTCTGGCCGGCCAATGCGCGAAGTGGCCACTGCGCTGCGGCCAATGTTAGAAATGGATTGATTCCTCTGAGGTTAATGTATCTTCTGGCCGCAGCGCAGCGGCCAAACGTATCACAACTTACTGAATTTATTGCAATTCAGCCGGCGGCAATGTAACAATTCAAGCCGCCGGCTTTTTCTCTGCGGCTCTCTCTCTCCTCTTATGGGCAGCCGGCGGGGACATGCGTGTCCCCGAGAGTCGTTCGTGGCGCCAGGGCAGCAGAGCGGGGAGGCTGCAGACATTGCTTCTGCCACGGCTGCAAGAACGGCAGGATTCCCCTGCCGCGACGAACGACTCCGGGGGGACACGCCGGCTGCCCATAGAAGAGCGAGAGAGGCGAGGGGAGGAGAGAGAGGCGCAGAGAAAAAGCCGGCGGCTTGAATTGTTATATTGCCGCCGGCTGAATTGCAATAAATTCACTAAGTTGTGATACGTTTGGCCGCTGCGCTGCGGGCAGAAGATACATTAACCTCAGAGGAATCAATCCATTTCTAACATTGGCCGCAGCACAGCGGCCACTTCGCGCATTGGCCGGCCAGAACCCAAAGTGGCCGGCCAGAACTAGAAGTGGCCAAACTTCGGGTTCTGGCCGTAACATATACATAATTATTGTAAAAATGAAGCACTTTTTTTACTACATTATTTTCACTGGAGTTCCTCTTTAACCTCCCTGGCAGTATCCCCGAGTCAGGCTCGGGGAGGAAAAAAAAGAGGCCAGGAGCGGTAATCCCGAGCCTGTCTTGGGGTAGCTGCCAGGAGGACACAGTGCAGCGTATGTGGTGTTTTCACTCTTCTCCTCTTGGCATCCATTCTTCTTCCTGTCTTTGGAGGCTCTTGATCTCTCGGATGAGATCATGGTTTGCTGTCATGACGACAGACTGCGTTCTCAATATAGGGGTAGAGCCACCTGGAGGATGGAGGGAGAATTGCAGCTCTGTATCCCGGGGAGATGAGTAAGTACAGGGGCTGCCACAGATCTCATTTTCATGATCATTAAGGAATCTGCTAATGTTCACATGATTTAGAAAGACACAGGATTGATTTTTGGCTTCAGAGCATGGAGGCACAACATGGTTCAGATGGATTGGTGAAGCAATCGCCAGGATCTTGCCTGCAGTGCGTAGGCCACTGGTGGGCTGACATTCGCTTGGCCACACTGTTGTTGCCACCAAATAAAGTCAATCGCTCAATGGAAATTAGAGCAGTATATGGTCCTTTCTCTGTGGGAGACATATGTGTGAAAATTGGATTATTGAATTTGTACTTTAACTGTGAAAGCTGTCCCAGCTGCATTCTACTATCTCTTTCGAGTTGAGATGGTCAATGAGTCAAATAATTCTGACTTGATGTAGGATTATGCACATTTCGCATGCAAACCTATGCAGCTTAAAAAATGGACCGATTGATTAAAGCAAACTAAAACTATAAATCGACATCGTCCTGCATCAACTCAGAATTAAGTGTCCTATTGACCATCCCTCATTAGGAGCTCCCCAACCCCCCCACTCTGTTTATGTTCATCTATAGAAACCACACCGGGATTGAGATTGCCGAATAGTGATGGTCACTGAGATGTTATTTCATCTTGCATGCAAATTTGATGCAAATACAACTTGAAATTGGGCCAATCGAGCGATTCCTGTTGACGCCTGGAACCCACTACAAATCACAAATCTCTAGCACAATGTCTAACGTTTTTAATTAGCGTTTTGTTAGCGATTTCATGAATGGTTTCCGGCGATTTTAGGAGCGATTTTTTTTTTAAAAGTGTAAGCTTTTTGCCAGCAATTGTGATAGCGATTTGCGATTAGCTTTTTTAATTCTGATTGGTCCTTTAATTATTTAAATTTGTGTTACATTTGCAGTGATTTAAAATAGCACACAAATTGCTAAGCGATTCACGAGCGATTTACTACTTTACATTGAAGCACAAACGCTCCCAAAAACGCTGCATGTCCTGCGATTACGATTTTGCTCATCACAATCGCTACTGTGGTATTTGTTACATTTATTTACATTGGCAGAGCGATTAGGGAAAACGCCAGCGATTTAAAGGACTCCTTAAATGCTCAAAAAACCGCTCTAGTGGGTTCCAGGCCTGACTCTGATTAGCCCAGTTGCAAGTTCCATGTTGCATACAATCTGGGATTCTTTTATCTCATTAATCATCTCTACTGGCGTCATCAAGCAAGATGGCTGCAGGACGCGGCGGGAACCTGATTCTCTGCCACCAGAATGGCTTGCCAGCAAGGTTAAGCATGGTTTATTTAGAATGTAAAGCGTAATAATTGCATCCTGTAGCTTTGCATCATGGCCAGCAGAGAAAGTAGAGATTCCCAGGAAAAGGATTTTTTTTCCTTATTTTGAAGGTTTTCTAGTAGTCTCATTTTTTTTATACTTAGCAGGTCTGTAGTGAAGGACCTTGTTAGGATTAGGTGGGAGTGGCCCAAAGATTAATGGATTACTAAAGTTATATAAAAAAAAAAAAATCAATTTAAAGGGACTCCGAGCACCTCTCATGGGTATGCCTACAGACTCTGACCAGTACTGTATAGTTTTCGTTTAAGTTTAGTTTCAAAATCGTGGCTGCCATTTTGGCCATGTTATAACTTTCGGGTCACCCCTGTCTTCTCTGTTAGAGAAGTGCATCACTGAATGAAGCAGGAAGAGGAAGTGACACGCATGGCCATTGCAAGAGCCTCCCCCAGAGGCGTCATAGCACGACTTTGTTGAAAGTCGTCTGTCTTAAAGGCATACCCATGAGAGGCGCTCGGAGTCCTTTCATCTTACCTGGGGCTTCTTGCATCCCCCTAGAGTCATCTTATGTCTGCGGCGACCCCCTCATTGCAGCCAGTCAGACTACTGTGCTTGCATGGCCCTGAGCCACACGCACCCTGATTGCGCTCCCCTTGTAATTATTTCCGTGGGCTGTGCATGCGCAGAATGCTGCCAGCAGGGGGCGTGTGGCTGGCCAGCTTTGTGGGGTTCGCTGCTACTCGCTGGAGGGGTGTAGGACGGGGTAGACACAGGATGACTCCAGGGGGCTGCAAGAAGCCCAGGTACCTTACACTGATTGTTTTATTCCTGCTTTAGATTTGCTTTAATGCCAGCTGTGTGTCGCTTTCCTGAGGTTCTGTGCTGTAGGCCCGATCAGTGTTGCCGTTCCTCTGAAATTTACTTTTTCTTTTTTTAAAGGACACCTGAAGTGAGAAGAACATGGAGGCTGTCATTTATATTTCCTGTTAAACAATTCCAGTTGCCTGGCAGCCCTACTGATCTATTTGGCTGCAGTAGTGTCTCAATAAAACCAGAAACAAGCATGCAGCTAATCTTGTCAGATCTGACAATGTCAGAAACGCCTGATCTGCTGCATGCTTGTTCAGGGGCTGTGGCTAAACACATTAGCGGCAGAGGATCAACAGAACAGCCAGGCAGCTAGAATTAAAAGGAAATAAATATGGCAGCCTCCATATCACTCTTGCTTCAGTTGTCCTTTAAAGTTGTGAGTGACATGTTTTTAAACATAGGATACTTTTACACACGTATGATTGGTGACTCGTTACTAAAGATGGGCTGTCCTTGGAAGGCTGATAACTACGGCATGTCAGCGTAATGTCAGGTCCAGTTCCAAGGCCCATAAAACTATCAGAATTTACAGGAAATGTATTTGACTGGCCAAATTCCAAGCTCTATACAGTTTACACAAAAGTTGTATGTATTAACCGCTCACAGACCATTCTTACTCTCAACTAGAGCGATTGTGTTCGACTGACCAGATTTTTTTGTTATATAATTGGAATTAGTGGTAGCAGAGCTGAGTTAAAGGATTCCCGAAGTGACATGATGAGTTAGACCTGTGTATGTACAGTGCCTAGCACACTAATAACTATGCTGTGTTCCTTTTTTCTTTCTCTACCTGAAAGAGTTAAATATCAGGTATGTAAGTGGCTGACTCAGTCCTGACTCAGACAGGAAGTGACTACAGTGTGACCCTCACTGATAAGAAATTACCCTTTTTATCTCTTTCCTGCTCTCAGAAGCCATTTTCTTCTAGGAAAGTGTTTTATAGTGGGAATTTCTTATCAGTGAGGGTCACACTGTAGTCACTTCCTGTCTGAGTCAGGACTGAGTCAGCCACTTGCATACCTGATATTTAACTCTTTCAGGCAGAGAGAGAAAAAAAGGAACAGTCTATATTTGTGTGCTAGGCACTGTACATACACATGTTTATGTCATCATGTCACATGTCACTTCAGGTATCCTTTATTTATCCAAACTGGGTAGAAATGGCAGCGCATCCTAAAACCAGGCTGCATCTAAATGCCAACAGAGGTGTGCAGAGCCCCCCTAGAGCAGTGCACCCCAACCCTGTCCTCAAGGCCCACCAACAGTGGGCCTTAAGGGCAGGGTTGGGGAACTCTGTCCTAGAGGATAGGGTTGGGGAACTCTGGCCTAGAGGATAGGGTTGGGGAACTCTGGCCTAGAGGCAGATGCACACCTTGTATTAAACACAGATGCTACAATGTTGCACTAAGGTCCTAACCTCTGATAGAAACGGAATGAAATCCAATGGGAGCTGCTAGCCACAAGGTAAACTTACATTTTTAGACAGCAGGGAGAGGTGGCAGCGCTTCCCAAAGCAGGCTGCTTCTGAATGACTAACTGCATAGTGTGCAGGGGTTAATTATCCATACTGTCGGTTTATGAAGCATTCGTTCCCAAATCTGATTTAGTCCCGCAAAGCGTTTCAGATCGTCCCCGTCAGTTTTTGTAGAATGTATATTTAGCTGAACTTCTCTCTCATCTGTACTTGCCACACATGTCCTGTGATGTCTGGGGGGGGGGGGGGGGGGGGGGGATTAAGGACTGCCCCTTTCAGAACACTCTCCTGGGGTGACAAATGCTCTTAACATGGAAATGGCTGTGAGCTCTGCTGCCCAGGGGGCTGACGTCTTATCAGGGCTCTCCAAAATAACTGTATTAATACAAAACTAGAGACTTTCCCAGCCTGTCCTGCAACAAACATGGTGGCCACAAGAGGGAGGTAGAGAAGAAGGCATCTATTGTTGATTGGCCAGTCGGTGAGAGAACTCCTATGCCTGGTACAAACCATGCAATTTCCCATCAGATCGATGGGATGCATTTATAATTTCCTACAGGTCTGATTGGGTTTGTACAGAAGTGATTGGAAAATGATCAGGAATCTGATCAGACCTGTTGGAAATTATTGATATAGGGTTGACATTACGCAGCACTGTACATAGTATATTGTCTTCTCACTAACTCTCCCTCAGAGGGGCTCACAATCCAATCCCTACCATGGTCATGTATATGTATCGTGTAGTGTAAGTATCATAGTCTAGGGCCAGTTTAGGGAGAAGCCAATTAACTTATCTGTATGTTTTTGGGATGTGGGAGGAAACTGGAGTGCCTGGGGAAACCCACGCAGACACGGGGAGAACATACAAACTCAGTGCAGATAGTGCCCTGGCTGGGATTCAAACCGGCGACCGAGCGCTGCAAGGTGAGAGTGCTAACCACTACGCCACTGTTCTGTATCAATCTGACTGGAAATTGCATGGTGTGTACCGGGCATAATAGATCTGCCAGTAAAGAGTATAAAATGACTGGGCAGCAGGAATGTACAGAGGGTCATCCGGTATGTGAGTCACCCTCTGTCTAGCGCAGTAGTTATGCCAGGAGAGGGTGCCGTCACTTCCTGGTAATCTAGAGAATGGAGAGATGTTAATCTCCTAATGCTTCTTATGCTGGATCCACACGGTGGGTTCGCGCACTCGATTTCCCGCTCGATTCCCGTCAATTCGTTTATTTCCAACATGTCCCATTTGGATTTCGATGGATCGTTAGGTCGATTTGGCATACTTTGCATGCGAATCGACCTAACGATCCATCGAAATCCAAATCGGACATGTTGGAAATAAACAAATCGACGGGAATCGAGCGGGAAATCGAGTGCGTGAACGCACCGTGTGTATTCAGCATCATATATGGACTCTTATCCGTATAGAATGACGACCAGATCGCTGGTAAACGTTACTTTTCACCCTCCTCTGAAGATAAGTATATCCACACTTTAACAGTATTTAAACATGGCGGCTGTTGTGATTCTAGCAGACTGTGACGCTGCTGTGTTAGTATGATCTTACTATGCAAAAACCAGACCTGAGACAAAGGTAATTCCAAAGAAAGCACAATACTGCCATGTGTGTACGTCCTTTCCTGTCCCGCTAACAGTAGAAGTAGATTAGTTGTGAGTGTATATTCAGTAAGGGATGCTGTAGCCTGAGAGCATCTAATTGTCACATTATGTGACGCCCCCTTGTGGTTAGACTCTGACGGAAGCAGCCCTACTCTGATCTGCTGACAGCCCCGGAAGGAGGTGTGTCTTATAACGTCACTGGCCTGGAGTTTTTGCGTTGTGTATTGGGGGTGGGGACTAGAGATGGATAATAAGATGCAAATATTTCTGGCTTCATGCAGATTGTATGCAACATGGAATGGGGCGTATACCGAGCACCAGGGAGTGCGTTTGATTGGTCCAGTTACAAGAGAGTCAGAATTACTCGTATCCCATTGGCCATTTAACAGGAAGTAATTACTTCCAGGAATCTCCTCCTCCTTTCCCAATTTTCCTGAGTGTGGCTGCTTCCCTCAGATCCTCACCAATAGTTTATATATCAGAGGCATTTGAAAGGATCTGTCCTGAGGCACACGGAGCTGTTTACTGTACTGATAATGGTTTTATGAAGAATAGTTTTTGAATATAATATAAGCTTTACTAATGGGGGGGAGGGGGGATATTAAAGAAAAACTTAAGTGAAAATAAACTTATGAGATAATTAATTATATGTGTAGTACAGCTAAGAACATTAGTAGCAAAGAAAAGTCTCATTGTTTCCAGTACAGGAAGGGTTAAGAAACTTCAGTCGTTATCTATGCAAAAGAGCTTCTCTGAGCTATTGGGTTGAATACAGTCATGTTTTCTGAAGTACTTAAACAGTGATAGACAGGTTGAGATTAGTGATGATCTCTGGATGAAATCCAAATGGGTTTCATCCTCCTAATTAGTTCAGCTGAGCGGGTGGGCAAGGGAGGGTTAAACTTACCCAGCAGCCTTCTTAATTAATCCGTCCCACGCTGCGTCCTGTGACCACTACGCTTTCTCCTTCAATCCGGAAGGAGGAAGCGTGGTAGTCAAGTGACCGCAGCGTGTGACGGATTAATTAAGAAGGCTGCTGGGTAAATTTAACCCCCCGCTCAGCTGAACTAATTAGGAGGATGAAATCAGAATGAAACCCATTCGAGATAATCACTGGTTGAAATAATGTTTTACTGCAAGAAAGTTCAAAAGGTCATTAGCACTGCTCTGTTTTACAGTTTAAAAGACAATTGCAGTTTCTTTGCCACTACTGTTCTATTTATTATCTGTATTACACATACAATTCATTCTATCATAAAGTGTTTGTTTTTTGCTTTAGGTTTGCTTTAAAGTACAACTTAAGTTAGAAAAACATGGAGGCTGACATATTTACTACAATACCTGTTGCCTGGCAGCCCAGCTGATCCATTTAGCTCAGTAGTGTCTGCATAACACCAGAAACAAGCATGCAGCTAATAATGTCAGAAACATCTGATCTGCTGCATGCTTGTTCAGGGTCTGTGGCTAAAAGTATTACAGGCAGAGGATCAGCAGGACAGCCAGGTAACTGGTATTGCTTAAAAAGAAATAAATATGGCAGCCTCCATATATCTTTCTCTTTATTTGTCCCTTAAAGGGAACCTAAACTGAGGATATGGATTTTTCCTTTTAAAATAATACTGGTTGCCTGATTCTCCTGCTGATCCCGTGTCTCTAATACTTTTAGCCACAGCCCCTGAACAAGCATGCAGATCAGGTGCTCTGACTGAAGTCAGACTGGATTAGCTGCATGCTTGTTTCAGGTGTGATTCAGCCACTACTGCAGCCAAAGTGATCAGCAGGAAGCCAGGCAACTGGTATTGTTTAAAACATCCATATCCCTTTGAGTTTAGATTCCCTTTAAGGTGAACACAGATCTATCGTTTAGCTGACAAGTTTGTTTCTTTTTCTTCAAAGCATCTTCACCCCTCCAATAAACAACAATGCATTTATTTGTGTGATTATCCAAAGTTGAGATAGGTTGTCTGCATGTGATGAAACCTATGCTTTGTCCATTAGAGTCAGAAGTTGATTTGGTGATACTCCTTTTTAATTCATGGGGTTTTCTTCTATACCTTGATAAAAGTTACAACACTTGTGCTACATGGTCAATAAAGTCCTGATGGTGTAAAGTTCAAATTTACATCCTTTCAAACACCATTGCTAACACTGTTCCACCCCCATAATTCGCCCTGACGTGTCACGTTTATTACCTTCCCCCGGACTGATGTGTCTTCAGCTTGAAATGTTACGGTTACCAGGAAACGTATTTGGTTTATTTTACATGTCTGACTTCAGCAACAGGTAAACCGGTAACTAGGATTGCTTCTTGTTGTCTCATTTAGTATTTAATGGGTTGTATTTATTTCCAACACGATAACATTGTATCATATGTGCCATATTGTACTGTACATAAAGCATGACTTCTCTATAAGGTTTATAAGTTGAAGGAAACTATAAGGTTTATATTCAATAAAAACATTACGATTCCCCGACGGCTGGACTTTCTTTGAGCTGTGTGTTCCATGTCACACGGTTGGGGGTTCCGTATCTCACGGTCTGGGGTTTGCTCCTTGTAAGCAGAACGATTGGATGATTTTGTCGATGGTCTGTTGAATGCCGAAGACTTGGAGGAGATTTTTGAAGCTTGAGGATGCTTCTTCCAGGACTCCGTAACGGTCAACGACTGTGGAGAGGAGGACATGACAATGAGAGATGGATGAGTATACGAGGATAGCCGGTCTGATGCTCGGGAGTCCAGCTGGCATGCAACTTAAGGTTGGGCCGATTTTGACTTGCCTAATACTAATTAACGTGATTTGCATTAAATATGCTTGCAAACTGAAGGGTTGGACATACCATAGGCACTTAAGCACAAGACTATAGCCACCTGGTGGTGGAGAGGCAGATGTTACTCATCTCTTTTCAGTGTCTCGTCTCTATGGCTACAGCGGCGTGTCTCATCATGCGACCTGCCAAGGGGTCACATGAAGATTGGCACCCTGTAGCCATGGAGAGGACTCTGGACGGGCATCTGATAAGAGATCCCATTGGTGGCATGCAGAGTCAGTAATTACTTCTTATCCTCCGCTACCAGTATCATATGGGGAGGGTGGGGGCCACATCTGTTAGTAGGTTTGCACCCCCCCCCCATATATATCTATAGTGGGAGGGTTGTAAGTAATGTTAGCTATAAGTATGTAGCTAATCATAATTGAAATTTAGCGCTGTCTGCAACAGAGATGGGGGTACCTACGCCGGCCCCTACAGCTGATTCATTCCACATAACGCCACCACTTCCTCCTTCCAACCCAGGAGGAGGGAGCAGTGGAGTTGCCTGGACCGCTATAGGCGGCATAGATAAGTTACACCTACCGGCACTATCTAATTTAAATTAAAATTACGGGTAGCTGACTAAAATCACTAGCAGTACATTTTAGTAGCATGTCTGGCTATCTATACTTTGGGGGAGATACTGGGGATACATCTAGCTTTCTATACTTGGGGGTCACATCTGCTGTTGAACATGCTTAATTAACACTGGGTGCACATCTGGCATACTCGGGGGGGGGCACATCTGCAGTATACTAAAGGATCTACCTAATACTGAGGCAAATGGGACTATCTATTCTGGCTGGATGGGCTACCTAATATGGGGTCCCTCTGACTACCTATGCTAGGGAGCTGCCATTTGTTACCTAGTACTAGGGAGCTTTGTGTGTGGTTGTTTCTGGCTACCTATATACTCAGGAATAGGGCTACTCAAATCCAGATACCTGGATAGTTGCTATCTGGATATCTCCCAGTAAACCTGTGCGGGGTGGGTCAAGCTTACCTGTCTGACGTCTTCCTTGTCTGTCCTTGGCGTCTCCCACGATGCGATACACACGGCGGTCACGTGACTACAAACCCTTCCTCCTTCCGGGTTGAAGGAGGAGGTGTTTGTAGTCACGTGATGTGCGTGGAGCGCATCGTGGGAGGCCCCAGGGACAGACAAGGAAGACATCAGACAGGTAAGCTTGACCCCCCCCCCCCCCCCCCCCCCCAGGTTTACTGGGAGATATCCAGATAGCAACTATCCAGGTATTTCCCAGATCCGGATTTGAGTAGCCCTACTCAAGAAAACCTCTAGCTATTTAAAGAGACTCTGAAGCGAGAATAAAACTCGCTTTTTACCTTATATTCCCCCTGCAAAATCCACAACCAACTTGGTCGTACATTTTGCTGCTCCTGGAGGTAGGGCTAATGGCCGCAGGCCCTGCCTCTCAGTGCGTCTAACAGCGGTGGATCTTCGCCTCTCCCCGCCCCTCTCAGTGAAGGAAGACAGAGGGGCGGGGAGAGGCGGCGATCAGCGCTGATAGACGCGCTGAGAGGCAGGGCTGCGACCGTTAGCCCTGCCTCAAGCAGGAAGCAATCCCCGCACAGCACGGAGGGGATTTGGGGGGTAAAGACCCCTCGTTATGCCGCAGGATAGCGGCGTTTTAGCAGGGGCAAACATGCCCCTGCTGAATATAAGGGAGAAAGCAAGTTTTATTCTCGCTTCAGACTCTCTTTAATACTGTAGGGTCCCATCTGGCTACCTAATACTGGAGGCACCTGTGGTTAACTACCCCCAAGCAAGCAGCCAGCACATTCTCTGTGGCTTGGTGGGTGTTCCCATCAGGATTTGTGGGCGAAGTCTAGAGTCAGGATTTCTTTGCCTATAGGCTCCTGTGATGAAGTCTGGCGTGCACACTGGGATCCACCCACACTGCTAATCAGTTCTCTTACCTTGTTCTGGTATTTTGGTGAGCAGATCCAGGATGGGGACAACAGTTCCTTCATCACTGATGGTGTTTTTCCACACTAGAAGCATCTGACACCTGTACATGAAAAAGCACACATATACGTTGTGACACTGCTCACTGGGGACTGGGCAGGTCTGCTGGGATTTTATTGTGTATGATGTATATAATCTGTGGGGTTGAGTGGACATCTGACTCTTCTGTACTAACGTTTTGTGTACGATTGGTCAATGGGATCCTAATAATTCTGACTTGATGCAGGATTATGCTAAAGTGGGAATAAATTGGTCCAATTGTAAGCGGTTTATATTTGCATAATCAGGACAGACTTCTGATAACTTTATTAAAGTAATTATATATTTATACAATCAGAAGTGATTGTGTCCATTAACTATCAAATTACAGCAGAGTCCCAGTTATCCAGAACTCAACTAACCAGAACAAATCTTAAGCAGTACTCAGTGGTAGAGGCCCCCAGTACCTGGGGGGTGCTCACCTCGGGTAGGGGAAGCCTCAGAATCCTATTGAAGCTTTCCCCGTCCTCCTCTGTCCCACGGTGGCGGCGATAAAGCTCCCTAAACAGCGGGGATGTAAATATTTAGCTTCCCGGCTCCAGTGCAGGCGCAGTATCGGCTCTCCGCTCGGAGATAGGTGGAAATAGCCGATCGCTGTCGGGCCGCTCTACTGCTCAGGCGCAAGTCTCCTGCACCTGCGTAGTAGAGCGGCCCTGACAGAGATCGGCTATTTCCGCCTATCTCCATGCTGAGAGCCGCTGCAGCACCCCCGCTGGGGCCAGGAAAGGTAAATATAGCAAGCCTTGTCGGGCTTGTCAAGCTCGGATTCTGGGACACTTTGGGGGAGCCAGCGCTGGACTGCCTGCAGCTACAGGGGAGAGGGAAGCCTTATTGGGACCCTGAGGCTTTCCCCCTCCCGAGGTGAGTACTCCCCAGGGGAACTTTTTTTTGTTACAGGTTCTCTTTAGGCTTTTTGTAGGCTCTGCTGTGCTGACTGGATTCCATGGCTCTCACAAGCCCAATTATTGAATTATAATTAATTCAATTACTGTATTTTAACATTTGATACAGAGTTCACGGTATGTATACATATTGCATTGGATTGCACTGTATTAATAAGGCCTATTTTTACCATTCAGTCTCAAGCAACCAGAAAGCACACTTATGCGGCAGCAGCCAATTCCTGTGGGTGCCGGATAACGAGGACTTTGCTGCACTGTTCACCAAATTTGTGAAAAAAAAATGGATCGATTTAATTAATCTGATTGAATTGGCTAGCAGTAATTAGTCTGTAAATGGGCTTGACCGATTGTTTTCGATTGATAACCGTGGCGAAAACAATTAGCCACAAAATTGTACTGTTAGGCTGCATTTCCACTTGTGCGGTGCGAATCACCGCGGTAAAAATTCGCATGGATGATGATGTATGCGAATTTAACCATGGCAGTGCTGGTGTGCTTTTCCATTGTTTCTATGCGAATTCGTTCGCATGAAAATTCGCATACCCAAACCTCACGCAAATTTCCCATTACATACATTGTATGCGATTCGCATAGCGGCATGCGAATTCTGATGGCTCTGCCATGCGAATTTTTTCTGCACAGAAAAACGCAAAGGAATCCTG
This sequence comes from Hyperolius riggenbachi, assembly GCF_040937935.1. Lineage (NCBI taxonomy): Eukaryota > Metazoa > Chordata > Amphibia > Anura > Hyperoliidae > Hyperolius > Hyperolius riggenbachi. Next base: position 15,157,545 of record NC_090654.1, read on the forward strand.
ACAAGTGGAAACAGTCCCATTCACTTGTATTGCTATGCGAATGCATGCGAAAAACGCATGCAAATTCGCGATAGTGGAAATGAGCCCTCAATGGGCACCTTTACTTGGCTCAGACAGTCTGAGTTATTGTGTACGTCCAGACTCTATCAGGGCCCATTTCCACTTGTGCTGTGCGAATCGCCCCATGCTTGTTCCAGGTGTGTGACTCAGACACTGCTGCCTGGCAGTCCTGCTGGCCATAAAAGGAAATAAATACACCAGCCTCCACCTCCCTCTCACTTCTGGTTCCCTTTAAAGTCATTAGGAATAGTGATGAAAAAAACAAACAAGCCGGATACTTACCTAAGGAGTGGGAGGCTCTGGGTCCTATTGAACCTTCTCATTCTCCTCTCCCCGCTCCAGCGGTGGCTCCCCGGCAGCAGTATTTCACTAATTCTGGCACATGCTGCTGTCTCCGCTGAAGGGAGGCTTCGGAAGTCTTTAGGAGCCCGAGTCCTCCCGCAGACGGGCCGCTCCATACTACGCATGCACGAGCGCCCCCCTCTCTCGCACTCACCTATATGCAGTATGCAGCTGCCCATCTGTGGGAGGACTCTGCTCCAGAAGACTTCTGAAGTCCCTCGCGGCGGAGGATTCAAGCGGGGAAGCCAGCGCTGCACTAAGGGCATCGGGAGAGGAGAAGGACAGCTCATTAGGACCCAGAGTCCTCCCTCTCCTTAGGTGAGTGAGTATCGGGCTTTTCTTTTATCATCACGACTCCCAATGACTTACAGCCTGATACAAACTTTCAATTATGATTGCCCAATCACTGACCGATTTTTACCACTTCCATGTAGTATGAGGGTGCACCCACACCATACGCTCATAGCAAGCAATATCTACTGACCCACATACTACATGGAGGTAGTAAAATTGGTCAGTGATTGGCCAATCATAATTGAAAGTTTGTACCAGGCTTTAAAGAGGAACTCCAACCTAGAATTGAACTTTATCCCAATCAGTAGCTGATACCCCCTTTTACATGAGAAATAGAATGATTTTCACAAACAGACCATCAGGGGGCGCTGTATGACTGATTTTGTGCTGAAACCCCTCCCACAAGAAGCTCTGAGTACCGCGGTACACTGGGCAAACTGCCACAATGTAACAATGTTCACAGACAGGGAATAGCTGCTTACAGCTGTCTGCAAGGCCAGAACAGCTAGAAACAGCTACATAATCTGCCCACAGTAACAATGTCACCATCTAATACATGTCAGAATGTGAAAATGGGAGAGGAAAGATTTTACAATGAGCAAACACTGACTAAATCATTTATACTTAATTATGGTAAAAATGAAGCACTTTTTTTTATTACATTATTTTCACTGGAGTTCCTTTAAGTCATTGGGAGTCGTGATGATAAAAGACAAGCCAGGCTTACGTTTGTTTTAGCAAAGCAATTATTTTAGGTCTGAAAATGGAGTTTGAAAGAATTTCTGCACAAACGTTTGCACTTGAAGTAAAACATCACTGAACTCTGGCTGCTAATAAAGCAAGAGCCTGCGGAGGATCGATTTATTCATTTGTGTGTTTATTTTAAGCTGCAAAGCTTTTACACAACTTGATCTGAACTGTACATCCATATAGCAGCAGAATGATGTACTTACTGTGGGAAGTCTGTGTTCATCAGTATCATGTGATCTCCGGACGGCCCCAGAGGAAGCCTGACAGCAGCCGGGTATTTCTCCTGCACAGAGAGGAGCAGGAACATTACACATAAGAATATGCAGTATGTGAATATTAAGTACACATCAGGTGTTTTTTTCTTTTCTGGTTTGGGTATAGTTTGGTAGTCATTTATTGCAGTTCAAGTCCCTGTTGACTTAAACTTCCTGTCTCAGCAGCGCAACAGGAAGTCAGAGGAAATCTACAGTGGAAGCCCTGCCTCTGCAGAACACATGCTCCACCCAGCTTAGCACTGGACCAATCAAATGCAGTAGCTATTTTTAACCAGTCCAACCTGAGTATATTTGCATCAAATTAACATAATATTTGCACCTACTTAACGATATTAGCATCTCCCTGACCATCTATAATCTGCATTTAAAGGACTACTTGAAGTAAGAGGGACACAGAGGCTGCCATATTTAGTTGCTTTTAAACAATACCAGTTGCCTGGCAGCCCTGCTGATCTATTTGTCTGCAGTAGTGTCTCAATCACAACACAACATCTGACCAGGCTTCCCCTGTGATGGATTTATAGATACAGAAGTCCGTCAGCAGGAGTGCAGGGATTGACGTGTGCAGTATACAGTGTCATATGGATCTTTAAAGGGCCATGCTAGAAATTGAAATAAATCACACTGTCAATATACTGTATGGTTGCTATAACTACTGTGGGGGGTGTTTGAAAATATAATGTTTCGTGGGAGTGGTCCTTTAAGCCAGAGAAAAAAAAAAGTTTTACTCACGTGGGGCTTCTACCAGCCCCCTGCAGCAGTCCTGTGCCCTCGCAGCCACTCACTCATCCTCTGGTCCCCCGCTGCCAGCTAGTTCTGCTTCTACCAGCCCCCTGCAGCAGTCCTGTGCCCTCGCAGCCACTCACTCATCCTCTGGTCCCCCGCTGCCAGCTAGTTCTGCTTCTACCAGCCCCCTGCAGCAGTCCTGTGCCCTCGCAGCCACTCACTAATCCTCTGGTCCCCCGCTGCCAGCTAGTTCTGCTTCTACCAGCCCCCTGCAGCAGTCCTGTGCCCTCGCAGCCACTCACTCATCCTCTGGTCCCACGCTGCCAGCTAGTTCTGCTTCTACCAGCCCCCTGCAGCAGTCCTGTGCCCTCGCAGCCACTCACTCATCCTCTGGTCCCCCACCGCCAGCTAGTTCTGCTTCTACCAGCCCCCTGCAGCAGGCCTGTGCCCTCGCAGCCACTCACTCATCCTCTGGTCCCCCACCGCCAGCTAGTTCTGCTTCTACCAGCCCCCTGCAGCAGTCCTGTGCCCTCGCAGCCACTCACTAATCCTCTGGTCCCCCGCTGCCAGCTAGTTCTGCTTCTACCAGCCCCCTACAGCAGTCCTGTGCCCTCGCAGCCACTCACTAATCCTCTGGTCCCCCGCTGCCAGCTAGTTCTGCTTCTACCAGCCCCCTACAGCAGTCCTGTGCCCTCGCAGCCACTCACTTATCCTCTGGTCCCCCGCCACCAGCTAGTTCTGCTTCTACCAGCCCCCTGCAGCAGTCCTGTGCCCTCGCAGCCACTCACTAATCCTCTGGTCCCCCGCTGCCAGCTAGTTCTGCTTCTACCAGCCCCCTGCAGCAGTCCTGTGCCCTCGCAGCCACTCACTCATCCTCTGGTCCCCCACTGCCAGCTAGTCCTGCTTCTACCAGCCCCCTGCAGCAGTCCTGTGCCCTCGCAGCCACTCACTAATCCTCTGGTCCCCCGCTGCCAGCTAGTTCTGCTTCTACCAGCCCCCTACAGCAGTCCTGTGCCCTCGCAGCCACTCACTAATCCTCTGGTCCCCCGCTGCCAGCTAGTTCTGCTTCTACCAGCCCCCTGCAGCAGTCCTGTGCCCTCGCAGCCACTCACTAATCCTCTAGTCCCCCGCCGCCAGCTAGTTCTGCTTCTACCAGCCCCCTGCAGCAGTCCTGTGCCCTCGCAGCCACTCACTCATCCTCTGGTCCCCCACTGCCAGCTAGTTCTGCTTCTACCAGCCCCCTGCAGCAGTCCTGTGCCCTCGCAGCCACTCACTCATCCTCTGGTCCCCCACTGCCAGCTAGTTCTGCTTCTACCAGCCCCCTGCAGCAGTCCTGTGCCCTCGCAGCCACTCACTCATCCTCTGGTCCCCCGCTGTCAGCTAGTTCTGCTTCTACCAGCCCCCTGCAGCAGTCCTGTGCCCTCGCAGCCACTCACTCATCCTCTGGTCCCCCGCTGCCAGCTAGTTCTGCTTCTACCAGCCCCCTGCAGCAGTCCTGTGCCCTCGCAGCCACTCACTCATCCTCTGGTCCCCCGCTGTCAGCTAGTTCTGCTTCTACCAGCCCCCTGCAGCAGTCCTGTGCCCTCGCAGCCACTCACTAATCCTCTGGTCCCCTGCTGCCAGCTAGTTCTGCTTCTACCAGCCCCCTGCAGCAGTCCTGTACCCTCGCAGCCACTCACTCATCCTCTGGTCCCCCGCTGTCAGCTAGTTCTGCTTCTACCAGCCCCCTGCAGCAGTCCTGTGCCCTCGCAGCCACTCACTCATCCTCTGGTCCCCCGCTGCCAGCTAGTTCTGCTTCTACCAGCCCCCTGCAGCAGTCCTGTGCCCTCGCAGCCACTCACTCATCCTCTGGTCCCCCGCTGTCAGCTAGTTCTGCTTCTACCAGCCCCCTGCAGCAGTCCTGTGCCCTCGCAGCCACTCACTAATCCTCTGGTCCCCTGCTGCCAGCTAGTTCTGCTTCTACCAGTCCCCTGCAGCAGTCCTGTGCCCTCGCAGCCACTCACTAATCCTCTGGTCCCCCTCTGCCAGCTAGTTCTGCTTCTACCAGCTCCCTGCAGCAGTCCTGTGCCCTCGCAGCCACTCACTAATCCTCTGGTCCCCTGCTGCCAGCTAGTTCTGCTTCTACCAGTCCCCTGCAGCAGTCCTGTGCCCTCGCAGCCACTCACTCATCCTCTGGTCCCCCGCTGCCAGCTATTTTCGTTTTTGCCGACAGGCCCGTCAGGGCCGGCCACGCGTAGCTTTTTCTGCATTCCCGACTGTAATTAGCGCTATTGCGGGCCGCAACGCGTACAAAAATACGCGTTGCCGCATATCTATGCGTTCGCAATGCGGCAACGCGTATTTTTTTGTGCTAATTTGCGCTAATTCCAGTCGGGAATGCGGAAAAAGCTACGCATGGCCAGGTGCTGACGGGCCTGTTGCCAAAAACGAAACTAGCTGGCAGCGGGGGACCAGAGGATTAGTGAGTGACTGCGAGGACACAGGACTGCTGCAGGGGGCTGGTAGAAGCCCCAGGTGAGTAAAACTTTTTTTTCTGGCTTAATTGTCTCTTGAAAGGCATGCCCATGAGAGGTGCTCGGAGTCCCTTTAAGAGGAAACAAATATGGCAGCCTCCATATTGTCGGTTTGGGAGTGGAAACTCTTCTATAATCTTTACACAATTGTCTTGGTGCAACATGGAGACCCAGTTACAGGAAGATTGGAAGTAAGTAGGGATGATCAATGAGATGCAAATATTTCTTTTTCTGTTAATTTGTTTTATTAATCAAAGCAAGAAAATGTAATCATCGCAGTACGTACTGTGAAACAGAATATCCAGACATTTTCACATCACAATCTGGCACACAACATAAGAAAAACAAAATAGAAAAGCACAGGACCGTATCTGATAAATTAGCCAGGCCCATCAGGCTATATTTCCCGGGCCAAAATAGTACATAATATACACCCGGATACCGACCCATCAATAAAAAAAACCCCAAAAGAACAGGATAAGCAATCACTTGCAGCATATTCAAATAGCTACCAGCAAGCAACAGTAGAAAAAATAATAATTAACTCCCCCCCCCCCCCCAAAAAAAAAAAAACCAAAACCCATACCAACTATACTCATATCTGCTGCTCTACTACCATCATAAATCCAAATCCAATATCAAGGAGCAGAAACCCAATATATAAAGAGTATTTAAGATCAGGGCTGTGGAGTCAGAGTCAGAGCACTTTTGGGTACCGGGAGTCGGAGATTTCCTAAACTGAGGAGTTGGAGTCGGATGATTTTGTAGAAAATCCACAGCCCTGGTAGGTATTCAACTCCGACTCCCTAGTCTGTGGTTTCATAAATTGAGGAGTCGGGAGTCGGAAGATTTTTTTGTACCGACTCCACAGCCCTGTTTAAGATACACAGAAAAGTCAATGAAGGCAAATAAAAAAAAAACGTATGAAGGAACAGTTGTAACTTTGGCATCCAACCAACCTTGCCATATTTTAGCATATTTGGCGGGACACTTACCAGTATATAGCAATTGTTCAAATCCCACAGCTTCATTAAAGGACAACTGTAGTGAGAGGGATATGGAGGCTGCCATAGTTGCTTCCTGTTAAACAATACCAGTTGCCTGGCAGCCCTGCTGATCTATTTGGCTGCAGTAGTGTCTGAATAACACCAGAAACAAGCATGCAGCTAATCTTGTCAGGTCTGGCAATAATATCAGAGCACGTGATCTGCTGCATGCTTGTTCAGGGTCTATGTAAAAGTATTAGAGGCAGAGGATCAGCACCAGGGACTGCCAGGCAACTGGTATTGCTTAAAAGGAAATAAATATGACAGCTTCAATATCCCTCTCACTTCAGGTGTCCTTTAAGCAAATTTAATTCAATATACGACTTGGTGAAAGGATTAAATGCTTTCAAATAACTTGTTGAGGGGACAATATACAGACTGTGAAGCGAGATGTAGTTTTGCATATGGTCAACAGGTGGCAGCAAAGCCTCTGCATCCAGCAACAGGGCAGAGCTGAGTGAGAGTCTGAAACATCATATTTGTATTGGGGGACAGCTGAGATGATAGACCTCTGACAGGTCACACTACAGGCAGCATCATGTTATGGTTATTAGTGGGCTCCGATAGGTTGTATGTTAGACAATCTATTTATAATGATGATCAGGAAACACAGAGGTTTTGCATCCCTATCTTTTTAGAGTTCCAGATAGGCATGTTTGTATGGTTATCTGTGTTCACAATGACATTTTATTTCCCTTTGTCTCCGGATAACTGAAGCCTCTTTTCCACGGACGGCTGATCTGTTCGTTTGTCGCGCAGTTCGGCTGCTGGCCACAAGCACCATTCAGCTGTAATCGCATGCCAGCGTTCAGTAACACCACGCGTGTCAAGTATGGCATGCCGTGGCAGAAAACAGTCTCATGTCGCGTCTGAGCAACCATCGCGCTAAGATGCCTCTACAGCATACATGTCAAACTCTGGCCCTCAGACCCATCAAATGTAGCCCCCAAGTAATTTCCCCACTTTGCATTATGTTTAGACACCAGGGATCTTTATAAGGGAGGTATGTAAAAAGAGAAACCGAGAGCCCAATATAGTGTAGTAAGTTTGAACAAGATGAGGTTATGAAAGAGTACAAAATATACTCACAAACAAGGGTTACCTCCAAGCAACCACTGTATAAGCAGGTGAGGAGATTAAACCTGTCCTCACTCAGGAATAAAAAGTCGCTCTCTGTAGATAGGAAAAAGGGGTATCCCCCTCCACCCCTTTTTCCTATCTACAGAGAGCAAGGGTGGATATTAATTACTGTGTAGAACGGACCGGAGGCACCAACAGAATAAAAACAAGCAGTAAAACGTTTAACCTGCCTGGCGTTCTATTAAGATCGCCAGGCAGGCTGCGGGAGGGTTTTTTTTTAATAAAAAAAAAACTATTTCATGCAGCCAACTGAAAGTTGGCTGCATGAAAGCCCACTAGAGGGCGCTCCGGAGGCGATCTTCCGATCGCCTCCGGCGCCCAGAATAAACAAGGAAGGCCGCAATGAGCGGCCTTCCTTGTTTTGCTTACATCGTCGCCATAGCGACGAGCGGAGTGACGTCATCGACGTCAGCCGCCTCCGATCCAGCCCTTAGCGCTGGCCGGAACTTTTTGTTCCGGCTACGCTGGGCTCAGGCGGCTAGGGGGGCCCTCTTTCGCCGCTGCTCGCGGCGGATCGCCGCAGAGCGGCGGCGATCAGGCAGCACACGCGGCTGGCAAAGTGCCGGCTGCGTGTGCTGCTTTTTATTTGAGCCAAATCGGCCCAGCAGGGCCTGAGCGGCAGGCTCCGGCGGTACTGGACGAGCTGAGCTCGTCCAGACCGCCCAGCAGGTTAAAAATGCTTAGGAGGTAGTGATGGACTTACCTCCTTCAAGCAGACACATGAAACGGCCTATTCAAACAAAAATTTAAACCTCCCCCCCGTTTCTCCCCCAGCCCACCCCTGCTCTACAGGGAAGGGCTGCCTCTCCACCGCCTTTGCTGAGCGCTAGCAAGCCCCTGGCTGGATGGGAGGAGCTGACAGGCGGCAAGTTCACAGCCTTTAGCTTTTCTGGGAAAAGTTGCCTAAAGCATGCTTGATGGGTAATCTCACTAATGGAGACTCAGGAAGCATTAACAGCACTCTAGTGAAGGCTTCTGTTGATGACGCGATCAACAGGAGCCTTCAGTAGAGGAAGCCACGGGACAGAGGAGATGTCTGCAGATTGCAGCCGCTGGAATCGTCAGTTGAGGTGAGCGGCTCTGCCGCTAGTCCATCTTTTACATATAGCGGAGGAGACCAGCGGAGGATGGAGGACCACCCAGTGCTGGAGTTACTAGGAAGGTAAGCCATGCTGCCAATATTTGATTTTAAACAGGGAGCGGAGGAGACATTGGTGGTAGGGGGACCAGGAGGAGACACAGTAGGACAAGGAGGAGACACAGGGGGACAAGGAGGAGACACAGGGGGACAAGGAGGAGACACAGGGGGACAAGGAGGAGACACAGGGAAACCAGGAGGGGACAAGGGGCCAGATTTATCAAGAGTGCCTGAGACAAAATATTGGTAGGTTTTTTGAAATCTGTGCAGAACTGTCTCGGGCATCTTAAGAAATCATTAGAAAGTGCAGTTTCCTTCTAAACCGGTTGTAAAATAGGAGGAGCTAGGAAGGTCTCTCAGACAGTGCAGTGTGTGAGGGGAATTGCTGTTGCTGAGGTAACCAGCACACCTGCTGTATTGATAGCAGTAGGCTCTGAGGGGGAATTCAACAGGGGGGATCAGCACCACAAAAATCATGCCTAGCCTGCACTCTGCAAAATAATGTCTAGCCTGCAGTTCTACATCTGTAGAACTGCTATCAAGCACTTCTTCTTCTGCGCCAGTTTAGGGATGCAGTTGCATTTTTCTTAACTGTAGTGCAGCTCTAGAAAGTCATGCTAAATTGCCACTATTACCTAGGATTTAAGAAGGTTCTTATCATGCAGAACTGTTTTTCCTGCTGGTTAGAACAGATTAAGTAGAAAAAACTGTCGGTAATGCGTTAATAAATCTCCCCCACGGTGTGGACACAAGGAACCAGGAAGGGCCACAGGGGGACCAGGAAAAAAACAGAGGGGGACGAGGAGGGGTCCTGGAACAGACGCTCCTGGAACAAGGATTCACCAGGTTTAGTATATTTTTTTTCCCCTGGTTCTTGCCCTCTAAACCAAGCTGCGTCTTATATTTCAGAGCGTTTTATATTCTGAAAAATATGGTATAGTATATAGCACTAACAACACTGTACAGAGTACATAGTCATGTCACCGACTGTCCTCAGAGGAGCTCACAATCTAATCCTACCAGTGAGTGACATGACTATGTACGCTGTAAAGTGCTTCAGAAGATGTCAGAGCTTTGAAATATATAATAATAATAATAATATGGTAGGACATTAGACTAGGACTATGGTAGGATTAGATTGTGAGCTCCTCTGAGGACAGTCAGTGACATGACTATGTACTCTGTAATGTGCTGCAGAAGATGTCAGTGCTATATACAGTAAATAGCATAATAATAAAATGGTAGGACATTAGACTATGGAAGGATTAGATTGTGAGCCCCTCTGAGGACAGTCAGTGACAAGACTATGTACTCTGTAATGTGCTGCAGAAGATGTCATTGCTATATAAATACATAATAATAATATGGTAGGACATTAGACTGTGACTATGGTAGGATTAGCTGGTGAGTTCCTCTGAGGACAGTCAGTGACATGGCTATGTACTCTGTAACGTACTGCAGAGGATGTCAGTGCTATATACAGTAAATACATAACATAATAATAAAATGGTAGGACATTAGACTATGGAAGGATTAGATTGTGAGTTCCTCTGAGGACAGTCAGTGACATGGCCATGTACTATGTAACGTACTGCAGAGGATGTCAGTGCTATATACAGTAAATACATAACATAATAATAAAATGGTAGGACATTAGACTATGGAAGGATTAGATTGTGAGTTCCTCTGAGGACAGTCAGTGACATGGCTATGTACTCTGTAACGTACTGCAGAGGATGTCAGTGCTATATACAGTAAATACATAACATAATAATAAAATGGTAGGACATTAGACTATGGAAGGATTAGATTGTGAGTTCCTCTGAGGACAGTCAGTGACATGACTCTGTACACATGTATTGCAGCTCTTGCTGCTTCATCAGAGGAAGCGACCTGCAGCTATGAACACTCTGCACATTACATCACAACTTTGTAGTACCCAGCATGCACAGAGCTCTCCCGGCTGCGCTATCAAGGATGCGCATCCCCGGGCAGCGCCTGCGCACTGATCATGACCCTCCCGTTCCGGAAGTAGCTTCGGGAGGCTATTAATACTCAACGGACGAGGACGGGGGATAGGTGGGCATGAGGACATTGCGATACACATGCATGCTCTCCAGCGCTAAGGTATCCATTAAGAGATAGGCATCTCTGCCTGCACTGATTGGCGGGTGCACTGCATACTGGCCCGGATTCATAGGGGGGAGATGAGTGGCTGTTCTCTGCCACATTATATTTACTACATTTTAAATGGTTAGGTGGTCTTGAGATTCCTCTACACCTTGGACCGTCTGCTTCACGAATGGTTCTCTTTGCAGGACTGTAGTAGAGCTGGCCAGCAAGAGCACAGCACGTGTAGAAACATATGGAGCTTTTGAATATAGTTCAGAATTCAACCGTCCTTATTTTATCTCCTCTAATCAAAGAATGATGGAGAGACCATCTGCACACCTGATAGAATTTTAAAGCGTCCTCATAAGGATCATACTGCAAACTTGCTGCTATCTCACATTCCACGGAAACGACAGATATCGTGCCAGTATCAATATTTAAGCACTTCACAGCTTCAACACGCTAATAACTTAAGACTTTTCTTTTCTCCATAAAATAGAAAAATGCTGGAAATATTCAAAGCCAAGTACGATATTGTGTACTGAAGCAGTGCTGGGTCCATGGACCTTGTAAGTGGATGCGGCACCAGAGTCCTGGACTACGTATGTCTTCCCTGAATTACTGAACTCTCCCCGTGGACCTTCTAAGTAAATGTCGCACCAGAGTCCTGGACTATGTATGTCTTCCCTGAATCACCAAAATCTCCCATGAACCTTCTACGTAAATGTCGCACCAGAGTCCTGGACTACGCGATTCCCTGAATCACCAAACCCTCCCGTGGACCTTCTACGTAAATGTCGCACCAGAGTCTTGGACCACGTATGTCTTCTCTGAATTACTGAACTCTCCCCATGGACCTGCTACGTAAATGTCGCACCAGAGTCCTGGACTATGTATGTCTTCCCTGAATCACCAAAATCTCCCATGAACCTTCTACGTAAATGTCGCACCAGAGTACTGGACTACGAAGGTCCTCTCTGAATGACTAAACTCTCCCCATGGACCTTACAAGTGGATGTCGCACCAGAGTCCTGGACTACGTATGTCTTCTCTGAATTACTGAACTCTCCCCATAGACCTTCTGGTTGGATGTGGCACCAGTCATGGACTACATATTTCTTCTCTAAATCACTGAACTCTCCCCATGGACCTTGTACGTGGATGTGGCACCGGAGTCCTAGACTGCGTATGTCTACTCTAAATTACTGAATTCTCCCCATGGACCTTCTACTTGGATGTGGCACCAAAGTCCTGGACCACGTATGTCTTCTCTGAATTACTGAACTTTCCCCATAGACCTTCTACATGGGTGTGGCACCAGAGTGCTGGACTACGTATACCGGTATGTCTTCTCTGAATTACTGAACTCTCCCCATTGACCTTCTACTTGGATGTGGCACCAGAGTCCTGGACTACGTATGTCTTCTATGAGCCACTGAACTCTCCCCATAAACCCCCTGCATGGATGTGGCACCGTAGTCCTGGACTACGTGTGTCTTCTCTGAATCACTGAACTTGGGCAATTATGCTGCTAGGTCAGGTCTGCCTAAAATTATGTGGATGCACATTTTACGATCATAACATCAAAAAAAAAATCTATTCTTGTAAAACCTGATGAACTTGAAAGGAACTTGTCTGCTATCTGGGATCAATTACAGAATTAGAGGTATTGAGAATAAATAGGCCCCTGGGGTTTAGATTTTCTATTCCTGCTTTGTTCGTGGTCTTCATATTGTGGCATTCAGGATGCGAGCAATGACATCACAGCTACCTCATTCAGCCATTCAGAACACGCATTGAATTCACAGGCGTATTCGTTCAATCTTTAGAATTTGTGGGGTTACGAGGACTTGTATACATTCCTAGTGGGAGATACTATAGTGCAAGATTTACTCTCTAAAATATTTGAGAACCGGGCACTGCTTTTTCCACCGAGCCCGAGTGTGCTCCACATACGTTTACGCCGCGCTCATTCAGGCCGCAAACGTCTTTCTCTGGACTAAATTCCCGCTTCATCAGGCAAATAGAGAGTACTATCGCAGGAGGAGCATATAGCGAGCCTAGCGCCTCTGTATTTGACTGATGAAGTGGGAACTTAGTCCCAAGAAATGCTTTGCTCTTTACGAGAGTTGTTTCTGTATTTGCCTGATGAAGTAAGAACTTAGTCCAGAGAAACGCGTTGCACTTTGAGTTTTTTTTTTTTTAGACCGTTAAAGTAAACCTGTAACTTTCCAGGGAGAGAAATGACCTCAGTAGATCCTCCAGAGGATTCCCACGGCCTCCTCCCGATCACCACTGGACGCCTCTTGTCCTGCGCTTGCACAGTACAGCTGCGCATGTTTGCCCTTGTCAAAGAGGTTCAAGGGGATGGGGAAGCCACTGGATTATCTAGAGGTTTTGCTCTACCCAGGTAAGTACCCACTTAGGGCACTTTTTTCCCCAACAGGTACACTTAAAAGTTACATTTATTCATCTCACCCTTGAGACAAGGTACCGTATTTTTCAGCTTATAAGACACAATTTTTCTGCCCCCAAAATGGGGAGAAAAAGTCCCTGCATTTATATGCTAAATACAGGGAGTTCCCGACTTATGAACTCCCACCGATATGAGCCGCTGACCCGAGGCGATGTCGGGTACTCCCTGTACTGCTCCGTTTGCCCTCCACTCCCCCCTTCTTTCCACCTCTGCCCCCGTGCATAACAATCAGAAGCGGCAGCTTGGCTCACCTAATTTATGGTTCCAGCGGTGATCACAGACCTTTCCTCTCCCTCACAGCTCCCCTAGTGCCGGCTTCTGCTCATTGGGTCATCAGCAGAAGCCGGCACTAGGGGAGCTGTGAAGGAGAGGAGAGGAAAGGTCTGTGATTACTGCTGGAGCTGTGAATTAGGTGAGCTGTGCTGAAAGGGGCAGTGGAGGGAAAACGGGGGACAGAATGCGACACATGGGAGACGACACCTACAAGACGCTCCTGGACACACCAAGTTTAATATGTATACACACACGCATATATATAGAATTTTTTTCCCCCTTTCTTTCCCCCTGGTTCTTGCCCTCTAAACCTACATTGTCTTCTAGTCTGGAGTGTCTTATATGCCAAAAAATATGGTAAGTTCCCATCTTTCTCAAACTCTTTTCATATTTTCATGTCACTTTGGTGCCCCCTGTTGCGAAGCACGGACCCATGCACATGCTCCAAGGGGAGCGTAGCTGGGATGTCCAGGAGGGTCCTGGGCAGTGATGGAGGAACGGAGGATGCGTGGGAAGCCTCGGGTTCTCTTTATCACACAACAATATGCAGAAATCTAGCAGTTTTCTAGCAGGACCCCGGCCATACGTTCCATGCTGTCACTCTAAGACCCCGGACCATATGCTCCATGTTGTCACTCTAGCATCCCTCCATGCCAGCTTCCCATCAGCCACATCTCGTGCTTTGTGGAATGTCAGCGTAACATCATCCTGGAAGGTGTTTTTGCTCACCGAGGGTCAGTCTGCTTTTTCACTTTAAAATTCCTGATATGTCAAATTCTCCCACAAGTTAAATCCATCTCTCAACATCAATTAATCAAACCAGTCTGGGTTGCTGCAGCTGGAAAACGCAGTTATGGTGAGCCATCACAAAAAATGTAGAGAAACACAGAGGCATAGTTACGGTGAGCCATCACAAAAAATGTAGAGAAACACACAGAGGTGCAGTTACGGTGAGGAGTCACAAAAATGTAGAGAAGCTCAGAGACACAGTTGTGGTGAGGAGTCACAAAAATGTAGAGAAGCTCAGAGACGCAGTTACGGTGAGGAGTCACAAAAATGTAGAGAAGCTCAGAGACACAGTTGTGGTGAGGAGTCACAAAAATGTAGAGAAGCTCAGAGACGCAGTTGTGGTGAGGAGTCACAAAAATGTAGAGAAGCTCAGAGACGCAGTTGTGGTGAGGAGTCACAAAAATGTAGAGAAGCTCAGAGACGCAGTTATGGTGAGGCGTCACAAAAATGTAGAGAAGCTCAGAGACGCAGTTATGGTGAGGCGTCACAAAAATGTAGAGAAGCTCAGAGACGCAGTTATGGTGAGGCGTGACAAAAATGTAGAGAAGCTCAGAGACGCAGTTACAGTGAGGCGTCACAAAAATGTAGAGAAGCTCAGAGACGCAGTTACGGTGAGGTGCCACAAAAATGTAGAGAAGCTCAGAGACGCAGTTATGGTGAGGCATCACAAAAATGTAGAGAAGCTCAGTGGCGCAGTTACGGTGAGGCATCACAAAAGTGTAGAGAAGCTCAGAGACGCAGTTATGGTGAGGCATCACAAAAATGTAGAGAAGCTCAGAGACGCAGTTACGGTGAGGCGTCACAAAAATGTAGAGAAGCTCAGAGATGCAGTTATGGTGAGGCATCACAAAAATGTAGAGAAGCTCAGAGACGCAGTTACAGTGACACGTCGCCAAAATATAGAGAAGCTCAGAGACGCAGTTACATTGACACGTCACAAAAAATGTAGAGAAGCTCAGAGATGCAGTTATGGTGAGGCGTCACAACAAATGTAGAAAAACTCAGAGACGCAGTTATGGTGAGGCGTCACAACAAATGTAGAAAAGCTCAGAGACGCAGTTATGGTGAGGCGTCACAAAAATATGGAGAAGCTCAGAGACGCAGTTATGGTGAGGCGTCACAACAAATGTAGAAAAGCTCAGAGACGCAGTTATGGTGAGGCGTCACAAAAATATGGAGAAGCTCAGAGACGCAGTTATGGTGAGGAGTCACAAAAAATGTAGAGAAGCTCAGAGACGCAGTTACGGTGAGGCGTCGCAAAAGAGGTAGAGAAGCTAAGAGGCGCAGTTATGGTGAGTGGTCACAAAAATGTAGAGAAGCTTAGAGACGCAGTTATGGTGAGGCATCACAACAAATGTAGAGAAGCTCAGAGACGCAGTTACAGTTAGGCGACACAACAAATGTAGAAAAGCTCAGAGACGCAGTTATGGTGAGACATTACCAAAAATTGGAGAAGCTCAGAGACGCAGTTATGGTGAGGAGTCACAAAAATGTAGAGAAGCTCAGAGACGTAGTTATGGTGAGGCATCACAAAATGTAGAGAACCTCAGAGACGCAGTTATATTGACACGTCACAAAAAATGTAGAGAAGCTAAGAGGCGCAGTTATGGTGAGTGGTCACAAGACTGTAGAGAAGCTCAGAGACGCATTTATGGTGAGGCGTCACAACAAATGTAGAAAAGCTCAGAGACGCAGTTATGGTGAGACATCACAAAAATATGGAGAAGCTCAGAGACGCAGTTATGGTGAGGAGTCACAAAAATGTAGAGAAGCTCAGAGACACAGTTGTGGTGAGGAGTCACAAAAAATGTAGAGAATCTCAGAGATGCAGTTATGGTGACACGTCACAAAAATATGGAGAAGCTCAGAGACGCAGTTACGGTGAGGTGCCACAAAAATGTAGAGAATCTCAGAGACGCAGTTATGGTGAGGCGTCACAAAAATGTAGAGAAGCTCAGAGACGCAGTTACGGTGAGGCGTCACAAAAATGTAGAGAAGCTCAGAGACGCAGTTACGGTGAGGCATCACAAAAATGTAGAGAAGCTCAGAGACGCAGTTATGGTGAGGCGTCACAACAAATGTAGAAAAGCTCAGAGACGCAGTTACAGTGAGGCGTCACAAAAATGTAGAGAAGCTCAGAGACGCAGTTACAGTGAGGCGTCACAAAAATGTAGAGAAGCTCAGAGACGCAGTTACGATGAGGCGTCACAAAAATGTAGAGAAGCTCAGAGACGCAGTTATGGTGAGGCATCACAAAAATGTAGAGAAGCTCAGAGACGCAGTTATGGTGAGGCGTCACAAAAATGTAGAGAAGCTCAGAGACGCAGTTACGGTGAGGCATCACAAAAATGTAGAGAAGCTCAGAGACGCAGTTACATTGACACGTCACAAAAAATGTAGAGAAGCTTAGAGACGCAGTTATGGTAAAGCGTCACAACTAATGTAGAAAAGCTCAGAGACGCAATTATGGTGAGACATCACAAAAATATGGAGAAGCTCAGAGACGCAGTTACAGTGAGGCGTCACAGAAAATGTAGGGAAGCTCAGAGACGCAGTTACATTGACACGTCACAAAAAATGTAGAGAAGCTAAGAGACGCAGTTATGGTGAGTGGTCACAAAAATGTAGAGAAGCTCAGAGACGCAGTTACATTGACACGTCACAACAAATGTAGAAAAGCCCAGAGACGCAGTTATGGTGAGGCATCACAAAAATGTAGAGAAGCTCAGAGACGCAGTTACGGTGAGGCATCACAAAAATGTAGAGAAGCTCAGAGACGCAGTTATGGTGAGGCATCACAAAAATGTAGAGAAGCTCAGAGACGCAGTTACATTGACACGTCACAAAAAATGTAGAGAAGCTTAGAGACGCAGTTATGGTGAGGCGTCACAACTAATGTAGAAAAGCTCAGAGACGCAATTATAGTGAGACATCACAAAAATATGGAGAAGCTCAGAGACGCAGTTACAGTGAGGCGTCACAAAAAATGTAGGGAAGCTCAGAGACGCAGTTACATTGACACGTCACAAAAAATGTAGAGAAGCTAAGAGACGCAGTTATGGTGAGTGGTCACAAAAATGTAGAGAAGCTCAGAGACGCAGTTACATTGACACGTCACAACAAATGTAGAAAAGCCCAGAGACGCAGTTACGGTGAGGCGTCACAAAAATGTAGAGAAGCTCAGAGACGCAGTTACGGTGAGGCATCACAAAAATGTAGAGAAGCTCAGAGACGCAGTTATGGTGAGGCATCACAAAAATGTAGAGAAGCTCAGAGACGCAGTTACATTGACACGTCACAAAAAATGTAGAGAAGCTTAGAGACGCAGTTATGGTGAGGCGTCACAACTAATGTAGAAAAGCTCAGAGACGCAATTATAGTGAGACATCACAAAAATATGGAGAAGCTCAGAGACGCAGTTACAGTGAGGCGTCACAAAAAATGTAGGGAAGCTCAGAGACGCAGTTACATTGACACGTCACAACAAATGTAGAAAAGCCCAGAGACGCAGTTACGGTGAGGCGTCACAAAAATGTAGAGAAGCTCAGAGACGCAGTTATGGCGAGGCATCACAAAAATGTAGAGAAGCTCAGAGACGCAGTTATGGTGAGGTGCCACAAAAATGTAGAGAAGCTCAGAGACGCAGTTACGGTGAGGTGCCACAAAAATGTAGAGAAGCTCAGAGGCGCAGTTACGGTGAGGCGTCACAAAAATGTAGAGAAGCTCAGAGACGCAGTTACGGTGAGGCATCACAAAAATGTAGAGAAGCTCAGAGACGCAGTTACATTGACACGTCACAAAAAATGTAGAGAAGCTTAGAGACGCAGTTATGGTGAGGCGTCACAACTAATGTAGAAAAGCTCAGAGACGCAATTATAGTGAGACATCACAAAAATATGGAGAAGCTCAGAGACGCAGTTATGGTGAGGCGTCACAAAAATGTAGAGAAGCTCAGAGACACAGTTACGGTGAGGCGTGACAAAAATGTAGAGAAGCTCAGAGACGCAGTTATGGTGAGGCGTCACAAAAATGTAGAGAAGCTCAGAGACACAGTTACGGTGAGGTGCCACAAAAATGTAGAGAAGCTCAGAGACGCAGTTATGGTGAGGCGTCACAAAAATGTAGAGAAGCTCAGAGACGCAGTTACGGTGAGGTGCCACAAAAATGTAGAGAAGCTCAGAGACACAGTTACGGTGAGGTGCCACAAAAATGTAGAGAAGCTCAGAGACGCAGTTACGGTGAGGAGTCACAAAAATGTAGAGAAGCTCAGAGACGCAGTTACGGTGAGGTGCCACAAAAATGTAGAGAAGCTCAGAGACGCAGTTACGGTGAGGAGTCACAAAAATGTAGAGAAGCTCAGAGACGCAGTTACGGTGAGGTGCCACAAAAATGTAGAGAAGCTCAGAGATGCAGTTACAGTGAGGCGTCACAAAAATGTAGAGAAGCTCAGAGACGCAGTTATGGCGAGACATCACAAAAATGTAGAGAAGCTCAGAGACGCAGTTACGGTGAGGTGCCACAAAAATGTAGAGAAGCTCAGAGGCGCAGTTACGGTGAGGCGTCACAAAAATGTAGAGAAGCTCAGAGACGCAGTTACGGTGAGGCATCACAAAAATGTAGAGAAGCTCAGAGACGCAGTTACATTGACACGTCACAAAAAATGTAGAGAAGCTTAGAGACGCAGTTATGGTGAGGCGTCACAACTAATGTAGAAAAGCTCAGAGACGCAATTATAGTGAGACATCACAAAAATATGGAGAAGCTCAGAGACGCAGTTATGGTGAGGCGTCACAAAAATGTAGAGAAGCTCAGAGACACAGTTACGGTGAGGCGTGACAAAAATGTAGAGAAGCTCAGAGACGCAGTTATGGTGAGGCGTCACAAAAATGTAGAGAAGCTCAGAGACACAGTTACGGTGAGGTGCCACAAAAATGTAGAGAAGCTCAGAGACGCAGTTATGGTGAGGCGTCACAAAAATGTAGAGAAGCTCAGAGACGCAGTTACGGTGAGGTGCCACAAAAATGTAGAGAAGCTCAGAGACACAGTTACGGTGAGGTGCCACAAAAATGTAGAGAAGCTCAGAGACGCAGTTACGGTGAGGAGTCACAAAAATGTAGAGAAGCTCAGAGACGCAGTTACGGTGAGGTGCCACAAAAATGTAGAGAAGCTCAGAGACGCAGTTACGGTGAGGAGTAACAAAAATGTAGAGAAGCTCAGAGACGCAGTTACGGTGAGGTGCCACAAAAATGTAGAGAAGCTCAGAGATGCAGTTACAGTGAGGCGTCACAAAAATGTAGAGAAGCTCAGAGACGCAGTTATGGCGAGACATCACAAAAATGTAGAGAAGCTCAGAGATGCAG
Source organism: Hyperolius riggenbachi (assembly GCF_040937935.1). NCBI lineage: Eukaryota > Metazoa > Chordata > Amphibia > Anura > Hyperoliidae > Hyperolius > Hyperolius riggenbachi. The sequence continues at coordinate 15,176,839 of NC_090654.1, forward strand.
TTACAGTGAGGCGTCACAAAAATGTAGAGAAGCTCAGAGACGCAGTTATGGCGAGACATCACAAAAATGTAGAGAAGCTCAGAGACGCAGTTACGGGGAGGAGTCACAGACGGGAGGATGTTATGGATGAGCAGCGGGAGGAGGGAGGGGTTATGGATGAACAGCGCACACTCAACTTCTACACAAGTCATCGGCAGAGATGGTTAAAGAGAAGCTAAGGATTTCAGCTTGCCTGCAAATTGAATGCAAATTGTATGCATCTAGGAATTGAGGTAATCGAAAGTGCATTTTGCCCGGTTCCATGTTGTATACAATTTGCATTAAATTTGAATGCGTGCTAGAATTATAATGGTGACACTGGTTCCACTATAATTTTATCTGGAGGCTCATTACTGCTCAAGGGCTCATTTCCACCAGGAACCAGCAGGTCCAGCATTCCCAAACACAATCTAATACATGCATGCGTGGTGGGGGTTGGTGCTATGTACCTCTGGGAGGGGGGGGGGGGGGGGATGCAGACGTCGTCCAGAAAAATACTGCTGCTATACATTTTTTGTTCTGGACATAAATGTGCTAAAATTCCCTCATTAGGTAAAAACAGCCCAATCATTTTCAGTGGGCTGTCACAATTAGACAGAACAAGACGAATAACATTTATATTGCGCTTTTCTCCTGGCGGACTTAAAGCGATTGAGCTACATCCACTAGGGTGTGCTCAGTAGGCAGTAGCAGGGTTCTGGTGTCTTGCCTAAGGTCTCCTTACTGAATAGGTGCTGGAACAGGAGGAGGCGGGATTTGATCCCAGGTCACCTGTGTCAGAGGCAGAGCCGGTAACCAGTACACTATCCAGCCAATTATGTGGATTTAGTGCAGGTTCAGTGTCTGGAATGCAGGCACATTGTAAACAGGCCTAATTCTTGTATCTGGAGGGCACATGACCATTTCATTTTTTGTGTCTGCGGGGCTTTTTTATTTGTTTCATCAGGCGGTCGTGGATACTCAAATCCTGTATCTGGAGGCATATGTCCTTTTAACTTTTGTATCTGGGGGTACCTGGCTTTTTAGTTATGGGGGGAACATGGATACTTAAATCTTGCATCTGGAGGCACGTGGCCATTTCATTTTTGTATCAGGACGCATATTGTCTGTTTCTACTTGGTGTCTCAACGGCTGTTTAGTTCTTGTATCTGTGGTGACATTATTCCTTCATCTGAGGGCACAATGGCTACAATGTTTCAGAATCACAATCTATTAATGATTGACCTTTTGTCTTCCCTTCAGATCTAACTAATGCAGCCTTATTGGCTGAAGCCTATTTCCCTCCTGTTTCTCCCTCCCACACCTCTGTTCCTCTCTGATTGGCCAATATTTCTTATGCTGTTGGGAAGCTGAGAAAATCATTCAGAGCTGGGTAGGAGTGTCTGAAGACTGAGTGGAGGGCGGGCAATGCATACACAATCAGGCAGAGGAGAGTAAGGGAGGAAATGACATCAGGATTGGCTTCAAAATAGCCACACTTAAAATGGAAAATCCTAAGAAGGATTTTCTCTTTTTTTTACTATACAAAAAAACCCCCCACTAAAATCAAAATGTGGACAGTGCAATCCATATGTTATGTAAGTAGAGCAAGTATTTATCTACTTATATATGTGTCTTTTTCTGAGATAGTGTGACTGACAGCTCCTCTTTAAACAGAGTAACGCAATGCACAATTGCACTGCAAGTGTAAAAGGGGCCTGACTGAACCCTTGTGTCACCCGTGAAGACATCCCAATGCCTTGACAGGTACCATTGTAATCAGATCATCAATGTTATTCATTTCACCTATCAGTTATGACAACACATATATCAGGAGTGCCCATTATACACACAGGGCCAGCGTTCTTCCATGACAAGAAATAATCTCAATACAGTGACGTGATCTTGGATTAGGTTACTGCAATTTGTTTTTGTAACACTGAATAATACCTTGCAAGAACCTTGCTGTGCTGAAATTTAGTTAAAGGATACCCGAAGTGACGTGACATGATGAGATAGACATGTGTATGTACAGTGCCTAGCACACAAATAACTATGCTGTGTTCCTTTTTTTCCTTTCTCTGCCTGAAAGAGTTAAATATCAGGTATGTAAGTGGCTGACTGACTCAGTCCTGACTCAGACAGGAAGTGACTACAGTGTGACCCTCACTGATAAGAAATTCCAACGATAAAACACTTTCCTAGCAGAAAATGGCTTCTGAGAGCAAGAAAAAGGTAAAAAAGGGAATTTATTATCAGTGAGGGTCACACTGTAGTCACTTCCTGTCTGAGTCAGGACTGAGTCAGCCACTTACATACCTGATATTTAACTCTTTCAGGCAGAGAAAGAAAACAAGGAACACAGCCTAGTTATTTGTGTGCTAGGCACTGTACATACCCATGTCTATCTCATTATGCCACATGTCAGTTCAGGTATCCTTTAAAGTGGACCTGAACTCAGAACTTCCTCTCTGCTCTGAAAGATAAGCAACAGCATAATGACCTTTAGGGTTTGTTCACACCTAGGGCTTTTTTTTTTCAGCGCGGGCGATTTTAAAAAATGCCCCAAAATCGATTGTGCAATGAATCCTTATAGGATAGTTCATATCAGCATGTTTTCTGCTTTCCACTTAGCAAAGCGCTGCCTGCACCATTTTTCGGGCGTTTTTGCTACAATGGAAAGTATAGGAAAATCGCAAAACACTCACAAAATCACTTTGTGCGGTGATCGCGTTCGCGCTTTTAAGAATTAATACATTGTATTTATTATTTTCCGGGTCAAAGAGTTCACTTCCTTTCCTGACTCGCATCAGGAAGAGAGAAAAAACAAATCACTCTGCAAAAGCGCTAAGAAAAGCGCTTTACACAAAATCATAGCACGCTGGTAAAAAAACCCACAAAAGCCTTAAAGAAAAACATTTCTTTGTTACAGCTGATAGAAATCCTGCAATAAATCTGCAGTGCGTCTACTTCCTGCTTGCATGGAAGCAGACATAGGGTTAACATCCTGGCGCATATGCAATTAACGTTTTCTCCTGAGTTTACTCCTAGGTGATATTTTCAATGCTGCCAAAATGTGTTTTAAGCTACCAGCAAGCAAAAAAAAATACTCAAAATAATTTTGATAGTACTTTTTCATCTACTTTTTGGAATTTTTTCCAATGCAAAGTGCTCCAAAGTTACTCTGCCTCGATGATGAAACATTATCTACTAGGAGAAAACTCGGGAGAAATAGTGAATTGCATATGGTCCTACGTGTTTACAAATTAGCTGCTCTGCTGAGGCAGAGATTTGGGGTGGGGTGGTGGCTCAGGACAGGGATACATACGTGGAAGAGGCCCTTAGACTACTGGGGGATCCCCTATATTATAAGAAGCTTACCTACGACCCCACGGCTGACTTTCTTAAAAAATATAGAGAGCTTATTGGCCAGGCCCTTTCCAATGGTGTAATAAAGATCGACGAATATAATTATCTTAACATCGAGGCTCCCAAAATCCCTTTTTTCTACCACCTACCAAAGGTGCATAAATGCACCAAAAATCCCCCTGGCAGACCGATTGTCGCGGGGGTGGACTCGATTACGAGTGGTCTTTCCCACTATATCGATCTCCACCTCCAGAAGTTCGTCTGCCAGCTACCTGCTTATTTAAAGGACACGACCCATACCATACAGGTACTAAAGGAACTACAATGGTCCATTCCCCTACACAGATGGGTGACCCTTGACGTCTGTGCACTATATACTAATATACCACATGATTTGGGCCTCAGGGCCATTGGTTACTATTTGGAGGGCGATCCGCTTATGCCGGACGCCCAAAAACAATTCATACTTGATTCTATCGAGTTTATATTGAAGACTAACTACTTTACCTACCTGGATTGTTTCTATTTACAGTTGCGAGGAACGGCGATGGGGACGAGGTTCGCTCCGGCCTTTGCAAATCTATATATGGGTTGGTTGGAGGACCAACTCGTGTGGTCCACTGACAACCCGTTCCGGGCGGGCCTCGTCCTACATCGCCGTTTTATAGACGATATTCTATGTGTATGGGAGGGTTCAGAGGAGGAATTAATGAGATACGTGGAATACCTGAATGACAACCAATTGGGTCTATCTTTTACTATGGAGACCAACCCCCATAAGATACATTTTTTGGACCTAGAGATTAGAGTCGATTCTGATACTGCCAACATTAGCACAGTGAATTATTTTAAACCCACCGATAGAAATGGGTATCTTGATTACCATAGTGCCCACCACAAGCCGTGGCTAAAAAATGTGCCATTCGGCCAATTTAAACGATTGCGCCGAAATTGCACCAATGATGATGATTTCAATCGTCAATCTAAAGTATTGAAATCAAGATTTTTGGAAAAACATTATCCCCTTCCCTTGGTAGAGTCTGCCCAGGAGAGGGCCTTTGCCCTCTCACAACACGATTGTTTATTGCCCAAAGATTGTAGGAAGGGAAAGAATCTAGAAACAGCGAATCCAATCACCAATCGCCTGCCCATTATTGTCGATTTTTCTGGACAGGCTGGAGAATGTAAACATATTTTTGAAAAATATTGGCCAGTTCTACTGAGTGATCCAGTACTTAAACAAACCCTCCCCCCGAGACCTCAATTGGTCTTCAGGAGGGGTAAGACCATCAGGGGCTATGTAGCGCCAAGTAGATTGCCAATGAACAGGAATCCAGTCCACAATGAGAATCAGGCGAAGTTGGGGTGTTATTCATGTAAGTCCACACGGTGTTTCAGTTGCAAAACTATTAACGATGGTGCAGTTACCTTCCAAACCAATGGTTCAATACAATATCCGATTAAAAGTCGCGTAGACTGCCAAAGTGCATATGTAATATACTTACTAACATGCCCCTGCAACCTGGCCTATGTAGGCCGCACTACCCAAAAATTCCAAACCAGACTTAATAAACACAGATTTAATGTTACCAAGGGGGAGCCAAAACATGGGGTGTCTAACCATTGTAATTTAGTGCACAATAGGAACTTTGACGTTCTGAGGGTCACCATAATAGAACAAGTGCATCATTCCAATAAGTATGAGAGATATCGCATGCTTTGTAGACGGGAGTCCTTTTGGATCTTGAAATTGGGGACATTGGAGCCGGGGGGTCTGAATAAGTGCCTTGAGGAGATGAGCCACCTACAACCCACTTTGCAATAGTATTGGAGTGTGACAAAGAATGGTATGTCTGCCTCGCAGTCCCCACGCTAGGTGGGGACTGTGAGACATAGGGCTTGGTTCGCAGGGGGGTGCTGGCTTGTGGCGCGTCCGTTTTCGCGTTCGCGCGCGGTTGGGCGTTTTCGCGCGGGGTCGTTGTCGTGTTCGCGCGCGGGCGCGGATCTTCGTGCGGGATCGTTGTCGCTTTCTCGCGGGGGTTCGCGTTTGCGCGTGGGGGCGGTGGCTGTTTCGCGCGGGGCGTCTGGTTGCGCGCGGGCGCGGAGATTCGCGCGGGGACGGCCGCGCTGGGGGTGGGCGCTCTTTTGTGAACCGGGCCCCCAGACTCATATGTATGTTCATATAGGTTAACTGTACATGCGCACCTTGATGTGTGTATGTATGTTATAAATTGATAATTGTCCCTTTGGGTCCTAGTTCGAACCCATGAGTCCTTATTAGGGGTTTTTGATGGCTCTGTATTGTCACGTTATACTTTGGAGAATGTGGGAGTTCAAACTGCAGTGGGAACTTTTATGTTTTACTTCTGGTCTTTGCTAGATTTCCTCCACTATGCACTGGGTGACTGATTACCTGCCTTACTATCTTAGTGCATGCATAGTAACTAATAGACTTTCCTTTCCTTTCTACTAAGGGTACTAAGGTAGTTTCGGATCTATTAGGATCATTAGGATCCCTTGAGGTCATTTCCCAGGCTAAGCTGATTGGCTATCATGTAGGATGTATGCTGTATAAAGGATTGTGCTTGTCAATTGTAAATGTAAGACTTGAGAAAGCGGAGGATGTTCCTCCGGGAAACGCGTTGTCATTTTAATAAACCTTTATTTTATAGTCCCATATGTATTTTGTGCCATATTGTAACACTGTGGCCAGTCTATTCCCCTGCCTCTATTTTTACCATTCACGGACAATTGGACGCTGCTCACCACGCCTTTCAGCGTGTGTTTGAACAGACGTCCTCGCTACCATCGCAAGGAGGTCTGGAGCTGGTGACGTCGCCTCCGCCCTGTCTCTGCCTTGCTGCCACGGAGAGCCCGGTCCCCGGCTGCCTAAGAGGGACGCATGCGAATCGCGGCTGAGTACGCTGTACCGGCCACACTAATACTAGGTGAGACCTTTCCTAGTGTTAATTGATCCATCATTGCTGGAAATCTCAGAGCGCTCCTCTCTTTTTTACATAGAGATTTCTGAGCGGACACAGCTGAGAGATAAAATTAAAACTTGTGATTAGTCACAGAGGAGGGGGAATTAGGCAGGCTAAACTCTCTAAATACATACAGGGTGCATTTTTCTCTGGTTTCCGTCCGTCCTGTACAAGAGTTCAGGTCCACCTTAAAGAGACTCTGTAACAAAATTTTGAGACTTATTTCTTCTATCCTGTAAGTTCCTATGCCTGTTCTAATGTGCTCTGGCTTACTGCAGCCTTTCCTAATTGCACTGTCTCTGTAATAAATCTTATCTTCTTTCCTCTGTCGGGCTCAGGCTGGAATGTGTGGAATGTGCAGCACTTCTTGTGATAGGCAGAAGCTTTACACACCCTCTCCAAGCTCTCCTCTCAGCCTATCACACTCTGGTTAGTTGTTTGTAAACACTGCCTAAAACTGGCAATTACAAGCCAGGATTGCAGCAGGGAGTGGCAGAAACAGCACAGAGGGGCCCAGGAGAACAGAATGGTATGCTTTTTATTGTAAGAGTTTTAGAGTACAGTTCTCTTTAAGGTTTTTATTCCTAAACAGCTGATTTTCTCTAACTGCAACCAAAAACATTTGTGAAATGGAGAAATACGATAAAGTATGATAAATAAACCAAATTCTTATAAATGAACAGTATCGTTTCTATCGGAGGCCGCAGAGCGATGGGATTCACTTCAAAGGACTGGTTTCATTTTGCAGCTTTTAATTAGCAGTCTGTTTGTTTATCTGACGATGCTGTTTGTGCTGCGCTGGGCCCGGGGGTCAGGGGCAGTCGCTGAACTGCAGGACCTGCTATGGAAGTACAGGAACCAGATCTACCGGCCAAAGCAAACAAGATGCATTCCTGCAGTCTGAATCACAGGATAAAGAACCATCTAATGGTTACGGTCCAATATAACACAGTATAATTCAGAAATGAATTTACAGAATATGCATTTCTTGCCTAACTGATAATACAGGAGGTCGGTGAACGTCACAAGGCCTGGGACCAGAGGCCGATCATCCACAATGCAAACCTAGGCAGTTGCCTAGGGCCTAGAGAGAGTCTAGGGGCCTGGTGGATGCTCTACTCCACCAAATCTTACTAAAAATCCAGGTGACCATCAGCAGGGGGCAAAAACTGATATCTTGCCTCGGGCCCCATTATATCTTAATCCTTTTCTGCCTGGGACGCACTGGAAGTGCTTTTGCAGCAGTTGCGATTGCAGGCAGGCCTTCACCAGTGGATCCCTATGGGGGTGGTCACACTAGTAAGTAGCGTTAGGATTGTGGAGTAACATTTTAGGAGTGATCCCAGAGCGATCGCATCAGTGGCCGCAGTGGCCTTATCGAGATCGCTCCAAGAATCAGGGCACTTCCACGAGTTGGTAAATTGCGGTGCTTTAACATTTTTGCCCCACAGCGCCCGTAGAGGGTCTAAGGCCTAAAAGTGACCCTGAGATTGTTGTCCAGATAGGCGCTGCTCAAGTCTAACTGGAGGCTGTGACGCCGTTGATATGACATATCGAATGCGTCATGGAGTTACGAACGCCAGTTCTTCGCAAACCAACCAAACTGACAGTTGTTGGTTTAAAATCCCCTTATTTTTTCTCTTACTCTCTGGCTGCTAACAAACCCTGGCTCTTTGGTAGCTTCTAATTACAAAACCTTGCACCTACATGGGACCAGGTGTTTCCTGGCCTTATGTGGCCCCCTAGAGAGTTTATAAGCTCATCCATCAGATGACGGGTAGATATCAGTTGACAGAAGCTCATAAATTGCAGCTTTCTCCAGTCTGATCGGCCCCAGTCTCAGCAGGAGATCTGACACCTAGGCTGCTGCCTGAGCTTCAAAAGACTTCTGACCTTAGGAAAACCTGCTGTGACCTCAGGAATCCCAATATTCATATGTTCTCCATATTTCCTTCATAATTCCTGGCAAAGCAGATCTCCCTGCCCATGAAATCTGCACAGGTGGTGGGATTCCACAGGGCGCTGGTTCTGACAGGTTTACGGACCAACTGCCAGATCTAGCGTAAGATTGTTTTAAAATAACCCTCTAATACCCCAGGGGTCTGACCCCCCAAGTTTGGTATCAACGTTCTTGATAAATTCTGACAAACCTAAAAATGTTACTAGATTTAACATAAATTGTACTTAAATTAACTTGTATGGTTTGCAGATGAGCACACTTATGAGTCAGGTATATTTTGTGTTCATGCAAGGGGCGGGAAGATCTCCTGTTCCAAAGAGGTGTGTGATCCACGCCCCCTAACCCCTCCTTGCTGGAGTGGGGGCTATAATCACAGAGAGCCCAGAAAGCTCTGGGTCCTTTACCTTCAATCTGATGCCAAGTGACATCCTGGCAGCCCGCAAGGACACGGGCCAAAACCTCCATCTTGGAACTATTTCTAACAAAGGCTTGTTGGCCGCACGGCAACCGCCATTTTGGGACTTTCGCCAAAGACTTGCGATTGCCGCATGGATTACCGATAAGACATTCTGTTTCTTTTCCTCTCTTCTCTCTGTCAAATCAATCTGTTCTAAAATAAGCTGTGTGTATGTAGTTTAGAAATAAACTAATGATTTTTATCGTTCAGTCGTGTGCCTTTTCTGGTCATCTGATTGCTGCTATAACGAATCTGCCCTCTGAAGAGTCAGTTATACTACCGCATTGTTTTATTACTTGCTTATAACTTGTTGATTTGCTAGCTAGGGTGTAAATAACCATTTCTTCCTTAGGATTAGCTAGTACCAGATTTCCTGTGTGAAATCGATAACTTTCGTTTCTCGATTGTAAATACAATTCGAAATTGCATCATATAGGGACCCCATAACCTTTCTTTAACATCACATTGCTCACAGTCTTAAAGCCGTCGGAAGTGACTATTCCCCGAACGGTGACTGGAGCGTGTTGAACGTGATTGGGCTGGCTACCGTATTATGATAGCGTTGGGGTCTCTTCGCCCTAGTTGGAGACTGTCTGCTCCATTCATCCAATCAGACAGTGGTGGCAGTGTATTTACCCGATTTCCAGCGCGAAATCGATATTTTTAGTTTACCGATTGTATATACAATCAGAATTGTACATGTATAAGAACCTCCAACCGATCTCAACCGTTTACTACGCACACAGTGAATTTGCCTCCAGCAGTCTCTAGTGCATGAGACCTGCATGGCAACAGTGGCCTAGTAATACGGGATTGGTGGATGTTTGTCCCATTACATATTGTCGGCAGCTGCGCGACCAATCTTTGTCAGTCTGTTCACCGTACTTCCTGCATATGCTAACGGGAGCAGATTAGACGGGATTGGCACGTTCTGTCGCCTTTTCTTTCTTCCCTCTGACGATCCAGCAACCGGTCTCGTTGTCCATCTGCGCCCGTACTTCCTGCGTACGCTAACGGGAGCAGATCTCGACGGGATCACGGGGCTGGATTGTCACAGAGGCATGTACGTATCCAGTGTTTAAAGTGGCAGGTGCACGCATGACACCCGGTGGAACTTCTGTGTCGGCGATTGGGGAAGGGAAGCAAGACTTCCCTGAACCAATCGTAGCACCTGTAATGAATGGACATGACCCCGATCAGGGGCCATGTCCATTCATAAGAACATAAGGTAAATAAAGTAAAAAAAGAAATAAACACTTCCTGGTAATTCAGGATTGTGTTTCTAGTGCCATCTAGTGGCGAAAAGTTAAATTACAGACACCAGACACTATTAATAAATGAAATAATAAAATAAACCCCTTCCAAAACTCCCCTCCATCTCTCCCCTCCCACCCAGTTACCAAGCAAACACATGTTAAAAAATAAATAAAAAACAGTTGAAAAAAATCCATAAATAGTTGCCTTAGGGACTTAGGGTTTAAAAATACACCTTTATTTCCAAATAATATATTGTCACCATGCATTGTACTAGGGACAAAATGTAAATGTTGTGATAGCTGGGACTAACAAGCAAATAAAATTGATAGGTTTTATTTATAGTAGCATTGCTGATTTTAAAACAAAACTATAGGGGATGGAATTAGATAAATAGTGTATTTTTTCTCTTTTTTTCCTTCTATTCAGGGGTGTAGCAATAGGGGGTGCAGAGGCAGCGACCGCATCAGGGCCCTTGGGCCAGAGGGGCCCCAAAGGGCCTTACCTCAACTGCAGTATTACCTCTCTATTGGTCCTGTGCTCATAATAATCCCTTCTATAGATACTTTGAATAGTGGTAATCATTAACAAACTGCTCCCCATCCCCTTCTTGCACCTCTGACACTGTAGTTGCCATTGGCAGGTTTTGGTGCACCATATCAATTGTTATGTATAGAGTGCTGGGGGGGGGGGCAATGTAAAACTTGCATCAGGGCCCACAGCTCCTTAGCTACGCCACTGCTTCTATTTGCCTATAAAATGTATAGAAAATAAAGTAACTGTTGAAAACAAGTATCACCCACAAAAAGCCTAATTTATGGCGAAAAAAAACAAGATATAGATAATTTACGTGTAAGGAGCAGTGCTAAAGTTATGGACAAATGAATGGGAGGAGCGCTGACAGGTAAAAATGGCTTTTGGCGTGAAGGTAAAATGGGCTGTAGGCTGAAGTGGTTAAGCACCAAAAATACATCTTACATGTTCTAATCCTTCTACAGTCTATCGAAAACTCAAATAAAGATTTGGCTGGACAACCACTATATTAGGTTTCAGAGCTGACTGCAGTGTACAGCCAGATTGGCTGACTTGGGCATCCCATCATCCTCAGCATCCCATCATCCTCAGCTTGCTCTCCAAGATTCAAAATAATGATACCATTTCAAAATCAGCTGGGACATTTAGAAGCGTTCCAGACAAAACAAGCAGTGTAGACCATCTGCATGAAAGTCCAGAGTCTGTAGGATAGGTTTCATGGCTAGACATTGTTTATTCGCTACAGTGAAAAAGTATCCACCAAACATTTAATCTGGAATGGTAGCCTCCGTTTCTCAGCTCTGTGAAGGACACAGCCACCCTTATATGAAGCCAAAGGCCTTCTTGACATTGGAAGCATCGCCCTTTTTTAGCATCTACACAAGCATGGCTGATATTGTTTTTTTTTTCGGTCTAGGATTGGCATACTTTGGCACACCCAATCTCTTCACCTTCACGGTTCACAGGCAGAATGTTGTGATAGGGAATCCTGTAATAAAATATCCCACCCTGGACCACTTGTTGTTATTCTTAGGAAGGCCAAGTTTCAAATATACTTTCATATTAGGTTAAATAGTTATTCCAACACGCAAGTCTCACTCCAGGCTTTCTAAGCCACAAGAAAGTGACCAACTGGAGAAGCATGTCGGGGTAAAGTTTCAGCTGCTGGAAGTGGGAATTCAATTTGCTTATGATGTTTTTTCTGCCGTAGAAGTTGCCAACCTTTTTCGTTCAAAACAAGGAAGCTGATTCATCCGGCATTCTTATTTATTGAAATGAATGGAAAAGATGAACCAGGCAAGAAGAATATTGTGATTAGCAGAGCAGATGTGCGAAAATCATTCTGTTTTACAAGGTCACCAGTCTGGACATCATGACCCATGTGTGTTGGAAGTTATAGGTACAGATTGGGTGATGTAGTGGGTAGCACCCTTACCCCAGGTTCCATCCCCAGCCAGGACAATATCAGAATGCAGTATTATATGTCCTCCTCCAAATTCCATTCTAGTGAGGATGCATGTATGGGTGTCGGTTGCTCCATTCAAAAGAAAGAAGTTCTTCAGATGAATTTCTTGTAGAAGGTGAAGTGTGAAGGAACATTCTAGTGCCTTTGAGAACCTACTAGTACTTTCTGCCACATTTCTTGTCTAAAGATATTGATGTATGGCCAGATCAGTTGATGTATGGCCAGATCGACCTTGAGACAGATCTCTCTCTGATCAAATCCGATCAGAGAGTGATCTGTTCATACACCGCAGACTGATTTCCAATAGATATCAGCATGAAATCTATCAGAAATAGGCCTAGTGCCGCTGCCTCTGCTTCATGTAAAAATGTCTCCCTGGTACCTGTGCTCTGTAAACTCTCACCCGTCTGCTGCCGAAATTTCTGTCCAGCAACATCGTATCCACAATAATCCCGAACACCTGTACCACATGGCACCAGGCAGGAGTGTGAAGTCACAAACGTGCCTCTTGCCACGTCATAACGGAGGCCAGGAATCTAACCGGCAGGCAGGTGAGATAATAAAACACTGCACAAGGGCATGTAGGGACACATTACAAGGGGAGGGGGGGAGGAGGTCCAACCGTCATTCCAATATTGAACAACGTTACTACCATGCACCAAATGGAGTACTTGTGATTTTTCAGAAGGTTCAATAGATCCTTTCAATTCATTTTGGCCTCGGTATCAATCAAAACATTGATCGGGGGACCTGTTGTGGTGCTGATTTTCCTCCTTATTTGATAAAATTAAGGTCACCTGATGTATGGCCACTTTTAGACATTAATTGAGAAGGTTAGTAAGTTGCCCTCCTTAACGGACAACCGAGGTGAAAAAAAAATTATGAGATAAACAATTGTATCTATACTCCTTCTCCTAAAAAAAGAATCACTTTTTTTTAGCTATCCATCAGTTTTAGTTCACATTTAAAACTCATTTTTATTTACTGTTTCATGGCCTCTTCTCAATGACACATGCATTGAAGTATGCCAGAGCTAAAATCTATAAATTATTGGCCCTTTTTTCTCTCTTTCCTGCTCTCAGAAGCCATTTTCTGCCAGGGAAGTGTTTTATAGCTGTAATTACTTATCAGTGAGGGTTATGCTATAGTTTGACCCAGACAGAAACTGTCACTTGCATACCTGATTTTCTTAACACTTTCAGGCAGAGGAAGAAAAAAAGGAACACAGCCTAGTTATATGTGTGCTAGGCACTGTAGATACACGCGTCTATCTCATCATGTCACCTCGGTTGTCCTTTAACAGTTTTATTTTGCTTCTCTACATGTCTTCAGTACACCAGGACTATCCAACTCCAGTCCTCAAGGGCAGAGGTCCTCACACATTTTTAGCACAGCTTAAATCAGGGTTGTCAAACTCTAATACAAAGTGGGCCAAAATTGTACACTGCGACCTAGTCGCAGGTCAACCTCAATATCTACCGGCCACCTTCCTCCCTTATAAAGTTCCCAGATGTCTAATGGCCTCCCTCCAACCCCTATACAGTTCCCTGGAGTGTAGTGGTCCTCCTTTTCCTATACAGTTCCCTGGTGTCTAGAAGCCCCCACCCTCTCCTATACAGTTCCCTAGTGGTTAGGGCTTTTCTCCTACCTCCCCATATGGCTTCCCTGGTGATCTAGGGCTTCACCTCCAATATAGCTTCCCTGGGGGTCTAGAGTGGGCCAGACACAATGCAAAGTGGGGAAACTACTTGAGGGCCAGATTTAATGGCACGGGGGGCCAGATTTGTCTGGCGGGCCAGAGTTTGACATATATGGCTTAAATTAATTGATGGGAGTGAATCAGGAAGAGTGTGGCTCATCCAATAGAACACGTTTCTCCATTTCTCACTCCAGCCTAAACCCTGGCATGGTTATGGCCCTCAAGGAGTTGGACACCCCTGATGTACACAATTTGCATGGAATCAACAAGAGAACCTGCAAGGCAAGAAGACAAACATTAAAGAATAAAGTAAAGCCAGTCAGGGGTGAAGAAGAATCGTGAGAAAACTCAAGTTAGAACAGAAGACGAAAACCGTCCAGAAGAGCAAAGGGCCAATGAAGACTGTCCCTCAGCCAACTTTCTGATATGATTCTAAACACAGGACATCGAGCCATGGACAGACCTGCCTAGCCAAGTGAATCAAAACTGTGTCCTTCAGCCTACTGGAAAAACACAAAAAAGTGGAAAAACAAGGCTGATGTTCATGACAGCTTACCATGGAGAACATTAATGGCCTCCGAAAAATGGAACAAAAAGGAAATATCTTGCTCAAGTTTCTTGAAGAATGCCTGGAAGTTCCATACACAACAGAAACAATATACCGACGACAGATGGAAAAGATAAGCCATTTTTTTGGGAAAGGTTCATAAAGTTCTGCTTGGAGAAAACAGGACTGTATTAAACCTCAATAATATGATCTCCACTGTGAGGGATGATGGGAAGGGGATAATTCAAAGGACTGTTTTAGGCGTGGGTTTGGCACATTGCTGCTGCTGGATGCGTTTTGGTGTGGGCTTTAACTTTTCATTTGATGGTTACAGGCAAGGGTAAGAAAGGTTCATTATTTTTATCAGGGCTGTGGAGTGGGTACAAAAATCATCCGACTGACTCCTCAGTTTATGAAACCACCGACTCAGAATACCCAAAATTACTCTGACTCATTAGTCTAATACAGGGGTCATGAACACCCAAAATTACTCTGACTCATTAGTCTAATACAGGGGTCATGAACCTTTTTGGCTGAGAGAGCCATAAACGTCACATATTTTACAATGCAATTCCGTGAGAGCCATACAATGGTCTCAATTCACTAAGCCTTGTTTTCACAGTTCAGCTCAGCAATGATTCATTTGGCAATAATTCTATCAATAATTACCACAACTAAATGATCTATATATTGTTTTTTCAGGACAAATTAGCCTTTCTGTGGCTGATAATTGTTTTTAGTAGTTACCGTATTTTTCGGACTATAAGACGCACCTGGGTTTAGAGGACAAAAATCAGGAAAAAAAAATATTCTAAACCTGGTGCATCTATAGTGCAGGGGTGTCTTGTAGACCCTTCCCCAAACCCCCCCCCCCCCCCAGGCTGTCCCTGTCTAAGCTTCAGTGCCCATCTACACTAACCCTTGCTGCCCCTGACAGCTAGACCAAGTACCCTACATTAACCCCCATGCCCAACCAGTAACCTTGTGCTACACTACACTAGTCCCTGATGCCCTCACCAGTAGCTACACTATATACTACACTAACCCACCCCTGCTGCCAGACCAGTAAACTTACTCTGCACTACACTAGTCCCTGATGCCCTCACCACTTTCTACTCTACACTATACAACCCCACCCCTGCTGCCCCACCATTTACACTACACTGCATTACATTAAATTAACATCTGCCTCCCCCAGAAGCTACACTTACTAAACATATTCATTACAAAGTGGATGATCTCATCACATTGACAGAAGGCTCCTTGGTGTGGGATCCAGGGACCTTAGCATACCGGCTGCGGGACAGAAGAGGAGCGATCCTGGTGGCAGCTGTCCTCCAACACTCTGAACTTGCGGCGGCTGGACAGAAGAGGGGCGATCCTGGCAATAGCTTGATAGAAGAGGGGCGATCCCGGTGGCGGCTGTCCTCCCTCGCACTGCACTTGTGGCGGCTGGTTAGCAGAGGGGTGATCCCGGCAGATGTCATCCTACTCCGTGCACTTTTGGTGGCTGGATTGAAGAGGGGCGATCTCAGTGGCGGCTTTCCTCCCTCGCACTGCACTTGCGGCGGCTGGTTAGCAGAGGGGCAATCCCGGCAGATGTCATCCTACTCCGTGCACTTTTGCCGGCTGGATTGAAGAGGGGCGATCCTGGTGGCGGCTGTCCTCCAAACTTCATAGACTTGCTGCAGCTGGATAGAAGAGCGGCGATCCCGGCTGTGGCTGCAGCGGCTATAACGAGTACCGATGCCTGTGTACTTCCTTGTTTACTGGCGCCTCCTCATGACGTGTGACGCACATGCGGCTGGGTCATGAGGAGGCGCCAGTTAACGAGGAAGTACACAGGCATCGGTACTCGTTATAGCCGCTGCAGCCACAGCCGGGATCGACGCTCTTCTATCCAGCTGCAGCAAGTCTATGAAGTTTGGAGGACAGCCGTCACCAGGATCGCCCCTCTTCAATCCAGCCGCCAAAAGTGCACGGAGTAGGATGACATCTGCCGGGATCGCCCCTCTGCTAACCAGCCGCCGCAAGTGCAGTGCGAGGGAGGACAGCCGCCACCGGGATTGCCCCTCTTCAATCCAGCCACCAAAAGTGCACGGAATAGGATGACAGCTGCCGGGATCACCCCTCTGCTAACCAGCCGCCACAAGTGCAGTGCGAGGGAGGACAGCCACCAACGGGATTGCCCCTCTTCTATCAAGCCGCCGCAAGTCCAGAGTGTTGGAGGACAGCTGTCGCCAGGATCGCCCCTGTTCTGTCCAGCCGCCGAAAATCCAGGGAGTTAGATGACACAGCCGGCAAGATCGCCCCTCTTCTGTCCCGCCACCGGTATGCAGCGATGTCTTGATCCCGCTGCTGTTCAGTGGAGTGGCCTGCACTAAGGAGCGCATGGATAGGTAAAGCTTCCGCTGCACTATCTGCATCTTTTGGGGCACATTCGGACTATAAGACGCAGGGACATTTTCCCCCCACTTTCGGGGGAGAAAAAGTGTGTCTTATAGTCCGAAAAATACGGTACCTTATTTTCTATGCATTTGAAAAGAAAAATAAAGAAAAGTGAAAACAAAATACACAATTTATCCACTTTCATACATTATAGCTTTAATTTAAACAGTTCTACTGTACAATAAACCCACACATGTTATTTGTCTATCTCTCCTGTTTATTTAAGCAGTTCATTTGTGCTCATAATGTATTAATAACAGATTGTATACATTACTCAGCTGTTACATCTGTTTGATCCTGGAATGTTTATTTTACACTAGTTTACTCTTTAGCCCTGCCATTGAATTCCTGGGGGGAGAGAGGGGTTTGCTGCCATTCACTTTCAACTCTATTTATTTCTGAGCTGATAAAAACTCTATAAACAGTGTTATCTAGTATTCTATAGGGAGGAGAGTGCAGTGACTTATTTTCACGTCATGGAGCAGGAACTGGTTTAAGTCGAAGCCTTGCCAAAAAAATGAATAAATAAGTTCTACGCGTGTAATGTAGTATAATCTGTCAAACAGTGACTTAGGCATCACAGAGCAAACCCAGCCCAATATATGCACCTGTAAACAGTAGGGGAAGAGATAATGTATGGCGTTATGATTTCTACTCATGCACAGAACGCAAGCCATGTGCAGGTCTGTGCTCAAAAACACATGAACGTCAATGTTTCAGGACAATTTCAAATTAAAAATTGCTCTTGCCAACATTTATAAATTCTTTGGGAACAATAAAAAGTCCAAAACCAATGCTGGGGACAGAAAAGTTAATTACGTGAAATGGGGACACCTCCCCTGGGAGTCATATAAGCAGTTTCCAGATCATGAGGCTCTCCTTTCTGTGGTCGGACTGACAAAGGGTCCTTCACAGCACCAACAATCAGAAAGTTCTCACCCTCTGGTCCGACCACCCGAGATAGGATGGACAAATGAATGCAATTCTAGCACGTGATGCCAAACAACATCCAATTAGCTGTGCAGGGGGGCTCACGATCTTGTTCTCCCGTCAAGCCAGACCCCAATTACAAGAACTTTAAACGGGGCAAGAGGCGCCCATAGAGTAAAGTGGTTGCTTTACACTAATAAAATTAGGAAAATGGCGCTTACATTCTTTCCAGATATAAAGACATTTGTTTTTCTAGAGGAAAGGAAACAACATTCTTTTGGCCACATCCGCTCGAAAAACTCAGCGAACTGTGAGTGACCTTGTGTGTAACCTAGTTCATTCTGTATGGTTCCTCCAATCGGAGTCATTGGGGATTTGAATTATGCACAAGCTACCTCCTCTTTATGTTGTCAGTGTACATATATTTGAAATAGAGAGAAGAGAATTTCAAATAATCTGTAAAATGGAGAGTACTCTTCTAGATTGGACTGTTGACATTTAAATCCATACACTATTTGTGCCCTGGATAATTGAAGGGCTGAAACTGCACCATACCTCTTACAACCTCAGATCAGCAGGATCCATAAACTTGGTTATGCCCAGAGTTCACTTCAAAACCTTTGGAGCCAGAGTTTTCTGTCATGCTGCCCTTACCCTCTGGAACTCCCTGCCACACCCAGTAAAGACAGCCCCATCTGGGAAATTATTCAGATCCAGACTGAAAAACCACCTGTATAGCCTGGCATTAGCAGACTTGTACAATTCCTCCTCTGTACCACAATTTACCGATCAACCAATCTGAGCCATGCTTATGAATTTTGAGCCCTATGGGAGAAAAGCGCTTTACAAATGTTATTTGTTGTTGTTGATGGGTAATATAGATAATAAAGGATGCAAAATCAGATAAACATTATAATTCCATTATTGATCTTGGAGCAGTTGAATGCTGAATTCATATATTTTTATAAGTTGAATTACCCTTTAAAGAGACTCTAACAAAATTTTCAGCCTTATTTCTTCTATCCTATAAATTACTATACCTCTTCTAATGTGATCTGGATTACTGCAGCCTTTTCTATTTGCAGTCTCTGTAATATATCTAATCTTTTTTTCTTTGTCAAGCTTTGTCGAGCCAGAGAGGAATGTGCTGCCTCTGCTGTGATAGGGAGAAGTTATGCATGTCCCTTTCACGCTCTGTGTGTGTGCTTTGTTCATTCGTAACAGACAGCTCTCTGCTCTCAGTTTTCTGAGTTTGTGAGGCTGAGGGGGGAAGGAGCTGCTGCCTGTCACATGCTAATCCCAGACTGGAGTGCAGATAATTCACTGTAATAAAAACTTGTAGTATACTGTAACATTATATATATATATATATATATATATATATATATATATACATATATATACACACTCAAACATCACTTCTTGGTTAAAGTTGAAGAGAAATCGAGAGCCCAATATGGTGTAGTATGTCAAAATTGATTGGATAAATGAAACAGTGAGATGGTAATACTCACAAACACGGGTTACCACATAGGTAACCACTCATTAGGCAGGTGAGGAGATTAGACCTGTCCTCACTCAGGATTAAGAAGTCGCTCTCTGTAGATAGGAAGAAAGGGGGTAGATCACCCCTCCACCTGGGGTGGACTCAAATATATTGGTAGGTGAACAGAGGCGCCAGAAGGATAAAAGTACATAAAATTTTTAAAAATTGCTGGGAGGAAGTGGTGGACTCGCCTCCGTTAAAGCAGACACCAAGGACTGTAAATGTATAGATATACACATTTATTGAAAATACCCCAAAGATGCAACGCGTTTCGCGGGCACAGCCCACTTCTTCAGGCAATAAGCAGGGGATAAACAACAGCAATTCAGTTATAGCAAGCAGAGCACCCAGAGGTGCTCTGCTTGCTATAACTGAATTGCTGTTGTTTATCCCCTGCTTATTGCCTGAAGAAGTGGGCTGTGCCCGCGAAACGCGTTGCATCTTTGGGGTATTTTCAATAAATGTGTATATCTATACATTTACAGTCCTTGGTGTCTGCTTTAACGGAGGCGAGTCCACCACTTCCTCCCAGCAATTTTTAAAAATTTTATGTACTTTTATCCTTCTGCCGCCTCTGTTCACCTACCAATATATCACTTCTTGGTTAGCTGCCATGTTTTTTTGTTTGTAAACACTGCCTAAAACTGGCGATTAAAAGCCAGGATTGGGCGTGGAGCGGCGGAAACGGCAAAGAGGGGCCCAGGAGAGCACAGTGACTCGATTGGTATGGTTTTTATTGTACAAATCAGACAGTACAGATTCTCTTTAACAGCAGGACATTTTTATTGATAGCTAACATGGTACAATACGCTACAGCTTACCCTTCAATGAGGAACTGTAGTAAAAACAACATGATTAATAAAATTGCTGATTTTTTTTAATTTATTTTTTTAATATTCAGTGTTATTTAGTCAGTGCTTGCCCACTGTAAAATCTTTCCTCTCCCTGATTTACATTCTGAAATGTATCACAGCTGGCAACATCTTTAGTCCTGCAGTGTGCAGCTCTACGGAATGTTTGTTTACTGGGAGTACTAAAGCCAGTAGAAAATATACATGGTCTCCCAGAATGCTCAAGGAGGAGAATTCCATATAACTAAACAGCCTAGCTCAGGCATGGGCAAACTTGGCCCTCCAGCTGTTAAGGAACTACAAATCCCACAATGCATTTGCCTTTATGAGTCATGACTGTGGCTGTCAGACTCCTGCAATGCATTGTGGGACTTGTAGTTCCTCAACAGCTGGAGGGTCAAGTTTGCCCATGCCTGGCCTAGCCAGTGACATCACTGGGTGGGTGGGACATTTAAAGGGAACCCAAGGTGAGAGGGATATGGAGGCTGCCATATTTATTTCCTTTTAAAGAATTCCAGTTGCCCGGCTGTCCTCCTGATCCTGTGTCTTAAATACTTTTAGCCATAGCCTGTGAAAAAGCATGCAGCAGATCAGTTACTCTGACTCAGCCGTTACTGGATTAGCCATATGCCTGTTCCAGGGTTTAGACTCAGACACTACTTATGCCAGAAGATCAACAGGGCTGCCAGGCAACTGGCATTGTTTACAAGGAAATAAATATGGCAGCCTCCATATCCTTCTCACCTTGGGTTCCCTTTAAGTTACATACTCACTTCTTCAGGCTCCGGGCTGGACACTAGAGGTCCAGGTCCACCCTCCCTTACACACTACTTCCTGATTCAGTGTGAGCGGCAGTGCAGAGGAGGCAGAATGTACCTGGACCTCTAGCGTCACACCTGGAGCCTGTGAAGGTGAGTGTATATCTTAAACCTCCTTCCACTTTACCGCTCTGCAGACAGGGAACGGGAGCATTGTTATGAGGTGCGTCTAGTGGCGCGGGGAGGGGGGCAGTGTATGGTTGGAATTGATTCTTCTCTGAACCGATACCAACCATAGAGGTATTGATTGTTTGATGCATTTCTAGTCACTGGCTACCTATACTGAAGGCACCCATTCCTGGCTACCTATGCTGGGAGCACCTATAGCTTGCTAACCTATATTGAGGTCACCTATACCAGGCTACCGATACTGGGGGCACCTATACCTGGATAACGATATTGGGACACCTATAGCTGGCTACCTGTACTGGGGACACCAATACCAGGCTACCAATACCTATACTGGGGACACCAATGCTTGGCTATCTATACTGGGGGCACCTATACCTGGCTACCTATACTGGGGACACCTACACATGGCTACCAATACTGGGGGGCACCTATACCTGTATACCTATACTGGGGGCACTTATACTTGGCTACCTATACTGGTGGCACATATACTTGGATACCTATACTAGGGGCACATATACCTGGCTACCTATACTGGGGGCACCTATACTGGGGGGGCACCTATACATTATTATTATTATTTATTGTATTTATAAAGCGCCAACATATTACGCAGCGCTGGGCACTAGTTCAGGTTACAGACAATATTTAGGGGTGACATACAGCAATATGACAATACAGGAATACAAGAAAACCAGATCACACAGCACAGTATGAGTACAAGGTAATGCTTAGTCACTGGATGGAGCATGGAGATCACACAGCACAGTATGAGTACAAGGTAATGCTTAGTCAGTCACTGGATGGAGCATGGAGATCACACAGCACAGTATGAGTACAAGGTAATGCTTAGTCACTGGATGGAGCATGGAGATCACACAGCACAGTATGAGTACAAGGTAATGCTTAGTCAGTCACTGGATGGGAGCATGGAGATTAGGCAAGTTAGGTTCACTCAGATCCATAGGAAGGGTGCACAGTAATGGAGGTGCATGATCAGGTAGGACACAAAAGGAGGAGGACCCTGCCCAAAGGCTTACAATATAGAGTGAGAGGTAGGGACAGGCAAGGTAGGGGACCAGAGTTCAGCTGCGGGTTTAGAGCACTTGTGAGGGGTAGTAGGCCAGAGTGAAAAGGTGAGTTTTGAGGGCCTTCTTGAAGATGTTGAAGGAGGGGGCTGCCCTAATGGGTGGAGGTAGAGAGTTCCAAAGTGTTGGAGCAGCTCTTGAGAAGTCCTGGAGGCGTGCATGGGACTGGGGGTGGTCAGGCGAAGTTCATTGGAGGAGCGGAGTGAGCGGCTTGGTGTGTACCTCTGAGTACGATCAGAAATGTAGGTTGGACAGGTTTTGTGGACAGATTTGTAGGTCAGACACAGTATTTTGAATCTGATTCTGGACTGGATAGGAAGCCAGTGGAGGGATTCAAGGAGGGGATCTGCCGTGGTGGAGCGATGGGAGGAGTGGATAATTCTGGCTACCGCATTCATGATGGACTGCAGTGGGGCTGTTCGGGTCATAGGGAGACCAGACAGCAGGGCATTGCAGTAGTCAAGGCGGGAAATTATGAGGGCATGGATGAGGAGTTTGGTGGTGGCAGAGGTCAGGAAAGGGCGAATCTTACAGATGTTACGAAGGTGGAAGTTGCAGGACTTTGTGAGGTTTTGGATGTGGGGAGCGAAGGAGAGTGCGGAGTCCAGGGTAACACCCAGACAACGGGCTTGAGAGGTAGGGCAAATGGTAGTTTGGTTAACAGTGACATGCACATCTGGGAGGTTCATGGATGGCCGGGGTGGGAAGATCATAAATTCCGTTTTCTCTACATGCAGGGTTCTCCCCACGCTCTTTTAGCCAGGTGCTGCACCCGTCTAGTTTTGGTGAGTACCCGGCTGTCATCGGCTCAGAGTTCTGCAGAGAATCGCAGACCCAGCATTCTCTCA
The DNA here is from genome assembly GCF_040937935.1 of Hyperolius riggenbachi. Lineage (NCBI taxonomy): Eukaryota > Metazoa > Chordata > Amphibia > Anura > Hyperoliidae > Hyperolius > Hyperolius riggenbachi. The sequence continues at coordinate 15,199,787 of NC_090654.1, forward strand.
TCTCGCCCCACCCGGCTACTTTTTCTTGGCACCCGGCTCGAAAAAATTTCTGGGAAGAACACAGATATGGCTACCAATACTGGGGACACCTATACTTGGGGAGCGGGGGGGGGCACAATGCTGCCACTCTCGTCCAGGGAGCAATATGGCCTAGAAGTGCCCTGTGCTGAAACCAAGAAAATTACCCTAAAAGAAGGTTTTCTGAATAATTTACTGAATTCTACTACAGGTTACTGCAGTTCCCCTTTAACATAATGGTGTTGAGGCCTGGGAAGGTATATTTAGGAGCGTAAGAGGAGGGCACAGCTCACTGACGCCTCTGTACAGCTTCCTCTATGCTGCCAGCGCAGCCGCATGTTTCTGTTTAAGCTGCGGTCAGTGAAATATGAAGACCGCATGGCACGGTTCTCCTATTATACACAATGGAGGAATGATTACACAGACGTGTTACTTTACTGTTCTGACCACTTGTGACTCCAGCAGACATTATGACTGCAGAATGAATCCATTGTGAAACTGTAGAGGGAAGAATTGTCCCCCTGGGGGGCTGAAGACAAACGGAGAAGATCCTGCAAATGTACAGAAGCTGCATTTCACTCTCAGCCTCCATCTACACCAACAGAGACACGGCCTGTGAGCGGAAAGCTGGGAGCTACAAATCACTCTGCTCTCCATCAGTGGCGTACCTAGGGCATTTGACACCCGGTGCTGGGTATTATAAGACACCCCCACCCCCCCAAAAAAAGGTAAAGGGGCAAAAAATGGGTGGCGCTATACCGCGGCAAAAATGGGCGTGGCCATGACCAGATGAGGGCGGAGCTAACTGTAATTTGACGTGAACCCGGGTGAGAGTGATATGGAGGCTGCCATATTTATTTCCTTTTAAACAATACCAGTTGCCCTGCTGATCTATTTGGCTGCAATAGTGAACTGAATCACACCAGCAACAAGCATGCTTGTTCAGGGTCTGTGGTTGAAAGAATTAGAGGCAGAGGACCAGCACGGCAGCCAGGCAACTGGTATTGCTTAAAAGGAGATAAATATGGCAGCCTCAATATTATTCTCACCTCGGGTTCCCTTTAAAAGTGCAACGCAAAGACAGTGGACCCAAGTTTTGGTGACCCTTTCCCCAGAAAATTCACATAATTGTGCAGGTTTTCTCAAGAAAATACACGTCATGTCTGCAGATTTGCCCAGAGAATACGTTCAATCATGTCTGCAGATTTGCCCAGAAATTACATGCAATCATGTCGGCAGATTTGCCCAGAAAATACATGCAATCATGTCGGCAGATTTGCCCAGAAAATACATGCAATCATGTCGGCAGATTTGCCCAGAAAATACATGCAATCATGTAGCAGATTTGACCAGAAAATACATGCAATCGTGTGGCAGACCTGTCCAGAAAACACTTCAATCGTGTAGCAGACCTGGCCAGAACATAAACGCTACCCCTGGCTGCTAATATAAATAATAATAAAAAAAAAACATTTACTCACCTGCGGCAGAGCTCCTGTTCCGGCCTCCGTCCGGTGCGCAGCTCCCACGATCCTCTGCAGCCAGCAACTCCCAAAGTCTCCAGAGCAGGGCTTCGGACATTTTACTATAGCCCTGCTCTGCCGCTGCGGTGAACTGATATGGCATCGATTAGATGCCGAAAGTCAGTTCACGCTGGGGGGTGCTTGGAGAATTTTAAGGGGTGCTTCAGCACCCAAAGCACCCCCCCCCCGGTGCCGCCACTGCCCTCAGTATAGGTAGCTAGCAGTTGCCCCCAGTATAGGTAGCTAGTTGCCCCCAGTGAAGGTAGTATAGTTGCCCCAATATAGCTAGTATAGTTGCCCCCAGGATAGGCAGCATAGCTGCTGCCCCCAATGTAGGTAGTGTTGCTGCCCCCAGTGTAGCTAGTATAGTGGCCCCCGTACAGCTGCCCTCCAGTATAGCTAGTATAGTGGCCCCCATAGTTGCCCCAGTACAGCTAGTATAGTGGCCCACAGTTTAGATAGTATAGTTGCCTCCATTGTAGCTGGTATGGTGCCCCCCCCCCCCCAGTATAGGTAATATAGTGGCCCCCATAGATGCCCCCAGTGTAGCTAGTATAGTGGCCCCCCGTTTAGCTGCCCCCAGTATAGTGGCCCCCAGTATAGCTAGTATAGTGGCCCCCAGTTTAGGTAGTATAGTGCTCCCCCCCCCCCCCCCCCGTGTAGCTAGAAGGAGGGGTGACAGCAGGAATGATTGGAGGCGCACAAGAAGCACGTGATGGCGACGCAGCGTTCCAGGCTGATACGCGGAAGTAACGTGAGTATTCTCCGCGCCAGCCTGCTCGCTGCCCACTGCCCCCGGCCCGCATTTTTGGGGGGAGAAGAGAGGCAGAAGGAGGGGGACCCAGGTGAGGGAGGGGGGATATTTCCCCCCTCCCCGCCGCTATCCCTGCTGTCACCCCTCCTCCTAGCGCTGCTCTTCCCCTCCTTAGTCAGGTGTAGGGGGGTCGTGGCGACACCCCCCTGGCTGTCTGGCACCCGGTGCGCCACGCCCCCCTGCGCCCTTAGGTACAGGAGCCCAATTACCACCTGGAAGATGTGCAGGCAGGCCTCATATCAGAGCGCCATACTGTCCAGGAGGAAATGGAGATGGAAAGGCAGATGGATCAGATCACTGGCGTAGCAATAGGGGGTGCAGACGTTGTGGTCGCACCAAGGCCCTTGAGCTAGAGGGGCCCAGAGGGGTCCTCCAACAACCACATTATTAGCTCTCTATTGGTCCTGTGCTGGTAATAATCACTTCTATAGATACTTTGAATAGTGGTAATCATTAAACTGTTCCCCATCCCCTTCTTGCACCTCTGACGCTGTAGTTGCCATTGGCAGGTTTTGGTGCGCTGTATCAATTGTTATGTATAGAGTGCTTGGGGGGGGGGGGGGATGTTAAACTTGCACTGGGGCCCACAGCTCATTAGCTACACCACTGCTGGATCAGATGTAGACAGAGCTTCCAGGCTCTGCTCACAATACATTTAGAGCACACCTGAAGTGAAAGGATTATGGAGGCTACCATATTTATTTCCTGTTAAACAATGCGCACTGCCTGGCTGTCCTGCTGATCCTCTGCCTCTAATACTTTTATTCGTCGACCCTGAACAAGCATGCAGCAGATCAGGTGCTCTGACTGAAGTCAGACTGGATTAGCTGCATGCTTGTTTCAGGTGTGTGATTCAGCCAATACTGCTACCAAAGACATTAGCAGGACTGCCAGGCAACTGGTATTGTTTAAAGTGAACCTGAACTCATAATTTTCTCTCTGCTCTAAAAGATAAGCATCAGCATAATAACCTTTAAAGAAACAAAAATTCCTAGTTAAAGCTTTTAGAACTCCTACTGAGATTTTGGTTATTTCCTGGTATCTTGGGAGCACAGAGAGGGTTAACCTCCTGTGTTTTTAGCTCAGAATTCAGCAGTCAGCTTAAATTACACTAGCTCATTACTTGCTGAGAAAGGAGAATTAGACAGGCTGTTCTCTATAAACACACACAGGGTGGATTTCTCTGTGTTCTTCTTGTTAGGTGTGCAAGAGTTCAGACCCACTTTAAAAATAAAAAAATATGGCAGCCTCCAATTGCCTCACACTTCAGGTTTACTTTAAAATAGGCGTCTGCTAATTAGTTAGAAAGTCGGTAATGTTATCAATATTCTCATCGCTTTAAATAAATTGTATGGTGTGTAGGCGCTCCCACATAATAAGGTGACAGACAAAGTTATTTATCAAAAGTCCTCCTCCACACAAAACAACTTGGATTGTGATCCACTATTGACATGTGAAGTAATCGCTCACCAGATCTCAAGGCTGACCAATACCTTTTACACTTAATCAGTTGGTATGCGTTAGTGCGCGTTGGTACGCGTTTTTCCATAGCAGTGCATTGGGAAGAAGATTTCAGTTAAAATGCGTTAAGTGTAAAAGGTGCCATAGGAAAACATGGGCTTTACTTTGAAAATAAGTTTTCTTTCCGTTTTAACTGAGAGCAACTGACTAAGTGTAAAAGGGCCCTAACAGACCAGCAATCAGCGCTTAAAACAACAAATTCTCATCACTTTCCCTAACCTATAACTCATACTAACCCCTCCCCTCACACATGCATAAAACGCACAGAGAGCCGATATGAGGAGCAGCTCCATAACAGCCAAACCCTGACACCCAATTATTCACCCCTGTCACTACCACTGCCAATATCTGAAGCTTGGCTACATGATAGCCCAACTCTGTTTCTCCACTTTCTGATCCCTGCCGTTGATATCCAGGATTTGATTACATTAAGCCAAACCCCAGACGCTGCTTACAGACCTTTGATGCTACTAGTTTGGCTACATGGCACGCACCCCCCCTCCCCCGCTATTTTCAACGCTATTTAGGGTTTGGCTACATGGTTGCCGAATTCAGAGTGCTGCGGCTTACTGCCCACTGTTTACCAATCAGTTGTGCGCCCAAATTAACCAATTTGTCCACTTATAATAGCAGGATATGTCACTAGTCCTATAGGTGTATTGGGCCACTCAGGCATGACTCACAACTGCCCCTTCTTCAGTGTAACTCTCTTTGAAACCAAATCCCTATGGGGGAGCTCTTCTCAAAACCAAAGCTCGAAGAATGGGAGCAAATCTTTAGCAGAAGTGCAGCGACTGCACAGAGTGGCCAATCAGAATGCTAGATCTAGACATCTGCTCCATTTTTAGCACCACTCCTGCTCCTCTTCCTCACGCTGGTTTTGAAAAATCTGCCCCTTTTGCTATTTTGCTCATGAATTCTTTGTGACCTGTATGACTAGTGTTGTGGCAGGGGCGTGTCTGGAGGTGTGCCAGGGGTGTGGTTAGAAGTGTAACTAAGGGTGTGTCTTAAAGGCATCCCTGCACCTCAACTCAGAAAGTTGGGTGGTACACATTTGGCACTATAGGGCTGTGGAGTCGGTACAAAAATCATCCAACTCCAGCTCCTCAGATTATGAAACCACCAACTGCAGGTACTCAGAATTGCTCTGACACAGACTCCACAGCCCTGACCACAACAAAGACACAAACTGATACCAGGACATGAATGTTTTGGGTTGTAACCACTCCTTCTCCTGTCTCCATATTGTTTTGCTCCAGTTTGGCAGAGTCAGAGACAACCTCCTGACCCGTTTCGCTGAGGATGTGGGGCTGAAATCAGTTACAGCTTCTTTATTTCCACGTGGAAATTCCTGTTGATATATTTCACATGTCAGCTAAGGATATAGCACTACATCTCCCAAAACCGGAGTAAATAAGTCAGTGGAAACTACAATGCCGGTTTAATTGCGGCACTCCATGTGCTTCTCACAGTCCGTCTTCATCAGCAGAATTTACAATGCCAGCGACTGGAACGGGGAAAGTTGTGGCAGACAGATGAAACACAAGTGTGCTTTCAATTTACTCCCCTTTTTTTTGATTGAAAAGAGAGAGAGAGAAAAAAAAAAGTTGCGTACAAAAAGCACTACTGCCATTTTTTTGTTTATGGGGTAAAAATTATAATATATACACATTAAAGCGACCTGAAGTCAGAACTTCCTGTCTGCTCTAAAAGCTAAGCCGGCTCAGCGCTTTTACAATATCAGTTTATTTGTCAAATCCTACAAAAAGTTACTACATTAAGAATGCTGCCCTGTGGCCACATACGGCATTTTTAATGTAACTTTTAGCATGCTTTGACAAATAAAGTGATATCGTAAAAAAGCTGAGCCGGATTGTTTTGGAAATTACATTAAGTCCCGTTGGTACACGGGTGAATCCTGTGCGCACGCTTTGACCCTGGTCATTTGGGTGCTGCTCCTCCTATTTGTTTGGAGTTCTAAAAGATAAGCAACAGCATAATAACCTTTAAAGAAAAAAACATCTTTGTTGCAGCTGAAATCCTGCAATACATCTGTAGTGTCTACTTCCTGCTTTAATGGAAGCAGACATAGGGTTAACATCCTTGTTTACTAATTAGCTGCTCTCCTCCATAGCTGAAGAAATCAAATTACAGATTGTGATTATTCACAGATGAGGGGGAATTAGACAGCCTAAACTCTCTTAAAGAGAACCTGTAAGAAAAAAAAGTTCCTCTGGGGGGTACTCACCTCAGTAGGGGGAAGCCTCAGGGTCCCAATGATGCTTCCCCCTCCCCTGTAGCTGCAGGCAATCCAGCGCTGGCTCCCCCGAAGTCTCCCGGAATCCTCCCTCGACAAGCCTGACAAGGCTTCCTATATTTACCTTCCCTGGCTCCAGCAGGGGCGCTGCGGGGAACGAGGACACCGGGAGGGGAACGGGAAGGCTCTACAGGACCCAGAGCCTTTCCTCTCCTTAGGTAAGTATCTGTTTTTTATTTTAATGTATGCTCCAGACTTGCTTTAAACTGTACTTGAGACGAAAGAAGTCTCAGGTTTTATACTTACCTGAGGCTTCCACCAGCCCCCTTGAAACCGCTCGATCCCTCGCCATCTCCCTGGGCCGCTCCTGTCCTCCTCTGGGTGACCAGGTACTCTGGCCGAGTCTAACTGTCGCAAATGCGCAGCCGTGCCCCAGTCGTGCTCCCATGGCCAGGAGCATTCTGTGCCAGTGCAGTAACCACTGCGTAGCGCGACTCGGCCACCGTGCCGTCCGAGACAAAAAAGCAAAGAAAGGGTGTCCGCACGATATCCCTTGCATCAGGTTCCTTTATTATGGACGTATCCACACCACAACACACATCATATAGCTGACATGTTTCGAACCAAACGGTTCTTACTCATAGCTATGAGTAAGAACCGTTTGGTTCGAAACATGTCAGCTATATGATGTGTGTTGTGGTGTGGATACGTCCATAATAAAGGAACCTGATGCAAGGGATATCGTGCGGACACCCTTTCTTTGCTTTTTGTCTCGTTGGATTGGCCTGTCCCGGTTCCAGCACTGTCCCAGGGAAGTGTGAGCGGATTTCTGGGGATTTCCCACCGTGCCGTCCATCGGGGGACAGGATCAGGTTGGGAAAATGGTGAGGGACCGAGCAGCCTCAAGAGGGCTGGAGGAAGCCCCATGCAAGTATAAAAACTGAACTTCTTTCATCTCAAGTTCCTTTTAAAATACATTTTATTAAAAATAAGAAAATATCACCTAGGTTAAAACTTAGGAGAAAAAGTGAATTTGATTGGGCTCTTAGTGTAAAACTGTTCCATAAAAGAAACTGCCCCCTAGAATCCCACTCACAGCATAACCATCCCGTATGCACATATCACATAAAGTGCATACGCTCCACCCGGACAGCGTTATAGACAAGCATCATCCAACTCTATGCTCCCTTTGCTGGTTCTGGCACACTCCCAAAAACGTATGTGGTGACGTCAAACGTCACAGCTCATCAGGACCCTGCCCTACATGTTTCATCTTCCAATCAGACTCTTCAGGGGTTCAGCAGTTCTCCAGCTGTGTGATTTTACATCACTTCCTGTCCAGAGAGGAAGTGGATAAATCTTTCCAACAGTGCCAGAGAAATAAAAGATCTTTTGTAAAATGGGAGAAATTTGGGCTCCTCAACTAGTTTTTTTGTTGTGCCTCAGGACCACCAGTTTACAAATTAAAGCAAAAAAAACTCTGTGAAGGTTTCAGGGACAGGAATTTAGGAGAGAACTTTCCAAACGGGACACAAAGAACATTAAACCTCCAAATGTTTCTGACCACTTTCCACACTACTGAAAACTAAGATAAAACAAATCCAGGAACTGAGCATTAAATCAGGTTTCTTTTTTCATAACACATTCTTTCCAACACACATCAGCGTGCAACCGGAGAAACATCTCGTCTAAGTGTGGAGGACAAGCGTTTCCTCTTCTGTTTCATAGCGGAGAAGTCCACTCGTCTATAAAAATCTTTAGTTTCGGTGTTGGAAAATTACAATAAAAATAAAATGGTAACATCTGCAAGTGTTGTGAAGGCTTCAGAGGTGGAAGGTCAGTCAAGACACTTCCCTTCTGAACCTTCGCTGTATGACTAACCCTCCACCTCTGGAGAGGTCTCAGCCCCCGAGATCCCAAAGATGTCCACAGGCTGAGTCCAGAGTCAGTGGGACGTAAATAATTCTGGCTGGTGGGCAAGGTTGACGTAGATTGTATGCAGCTTAAAATTAAGGTGGCCATGCATCTCTTAACTTGGTGGCTGATCAACCATCTGATTCGATAATTATAATCAAATCGGATGAAAATTGGTGTCGCCAAGTGCATGGCCGATTGACGATATGACCAATTTCGGGCCGAAACTGGTCGCATGTATCGATTGGGCATACTGCAAGATGTCGGGTCCTCATGGTCGATCAGGTGCACGTCGGTAAAGGTGAGCGATGCCAGGACGAGCAATGAACACAGCGAAACCCCCGGCTCTGTCCCCCAGTATATAAATGTACATGTGTGCATTTATACATGATTTCATTTGATCAGGAATCGGCCTGCGGTGTAAGGGCAGCTGACAGAGCTTTCTCTAAATCTATGTACCCACCTGGCGATTTTCCAGACTATTTTCCCAGCGACAAGCGATTTTTACACAACATCGCGAGGTGGGTACAGGCGCATGAACATTGCTTAGTGTCGCGCTACGACAAAAGACCGACACGGCGGATCGGATCTTTAAGATCCCTGACGACACCATGCAAACTACCGCGATCGTTGGAAGTCTCGCTGGAGCCTCTCTCTCCTCTGCCTCGGCCCCTCCCTGTTCCCCCTCCTACACTGCGCCCTGAGGTCTGGAGCCTCTCTGGCCTCAGCCCCGCGCCCCCTCCTACACTGCGCCCTGAGGTCTGGAGCCTCTCTCGCCTCAGCCCTGCGCCCCCTCCTACACTGCGCCCTGAGGCTGGAGCCTCTCTCGCCTCTGCCTCGGCCCCTCCCTGTTCCCCCTCCTACACTGCGCCCTAACGCTGGAGCCTCTCTCGCCTCAGCCCCGCGCCCCCTCCTACACTGCGCCCTGAGGCTGGAGCCTCTCTCGCCTCTGCCCCGCCCCCTCCTACACTGCACCCTGAGGCTGGAGCCTCTCTCGCCTCTGCCCTGCGCCCCCTCCTACACTGCGCCCTGAGGCTGGAGCGTCTCTCACCTCTGCCTCAGCCCCGCGCCCCCTCCTACACTGCACCCTGAGGCTGGAGCCTCTCTCGCCTCTGCCCCACCCCCTCCTACACTGCGCCCTGAGGCTGGAGCCTCTCTCGCCTCTGCCTTGGCCCCGCCCCCTCCTACACTGCGCCCTGAGGCTGGAGCGTCTCTCACCTCTGCCTCAGCCCCGCGCCCCCTCCTACACTTCACCCTGAGGCTGGAGCCTCTCTCGCCTCTGCTCCACCCCCTCCTACACTGCGCCCTGAGGCTGGAGCCTCTCTCGCCTCTGCCTCGGCCCAACCCTGCGCCCCCTCCTACACTGCACCCTGAGGCTGGAGCCTCTCTCGCCTCTGCCTCGGCCCCACCCCCTCCTACACTGCGCCCTGAGGCTGGAGCCTCTCTCGCCTCTGCCTCGGCCCCGCCCCCTCCTACACTGCGCCCTGAGGCTGGAGCCTCTCTCGCCTGTTCCTCGGCCCTGCTTGGTCGAATTTACCCATCATCGCTAGATGTACCTTAAGGCCAATCAAATGGATTTCCTGATCATTTTAAATTTGCATGCAAGCAAGAATTATCAGTATGCCACTGACCACCTCTACAGCCATGTGATTAAAGGTGCCAATATATCAGGCGATGATGGGCAGATTCGACCAAGAGACAGATCTCTCTGACTGAATGCTGCCCATATACCACAGGCCGATTCCCAATTGCTTTCAGCCTGAAATCTTACAGGAATAGGCTTTGTGATGTTTTATGTGCCCCCTGGTGACTGTGTATTAAGATACTTTACCTGTTCGCTGTCCCGCAAGTGTCCACTGTACTTCTGCAATAGCGTCTGCCGGCGTTATAGCGCGTCAGGATACATGTGTGTTGCCTCATACATACCCCATGTTCTGTATGCTGGTAGTCACGTGGGACCTGAATGAAAGTACAGCGGCGGGCTTGATAGGTAAAATATTAATGCACAGCACTGGAGGGGGGCACTTAACATTTGGGAGAGATAGCGCATGGGGTTTTAGGGTTACCACCCGATCAACCACGTCGAGCAGAGATTTCCCAGCATTTCCTATTGCTACAGTTGACCAAATTATGTCCCAAAATTAGTCAAGTCGTCAATTGGGCATGCTTGCTTGCTTGCTTGGGCACAGGTTTTCATTTGATTTGATAATAATTATTAAATCGGGTGGTTGATTGGTTGCCAAGTCACCAGATATATGGCCACCTTAAGAGACATTTGTATCTTGGAAGGAAAGCTATGGCAAGTTTGGACAAGATACTAAAGGAAAGAGATGTCACCTTACCAACAAAGATCAGGATAGTTACAGCCATGGTCTTCCCAGTATTGAAACATACGGCTGTGAAAGTTGGACTGTAAAAGCCATGCGTAGATAAATTGATGCTTTTGAGCTGTGGGTGCAGAGAAAGCTACTGAGAGCTCCCTGGACTGCCAGAAGATTTAATCAGTAAACACTTAAAGAGAAACTCCGACCAGGAACTGAACTTTATCCCAATCAGTAGCTGATGCCCCCTTTTACACGAGAAATCTATTCCTTTTCACAAACGGATCATCAGGGGGCGCTGTATGACTGATGTTGGGGTGAAACCCCTCTCACAAGAAACTCTGAGGACTATGGTACTCCTGGCAGTTTCCTGTCTGTGAACCTTGTTGCATTGTGGGAAATTGCTGTTGTGGCAGTTGGAAACAGCTGTAAACAACTAACAGCAGCTACATCACCTGCCAGCAGTAAAAATGTCACCATGTGATAAATGTCCGAATGTAAATCAGGGATTTAAAAGATTTTACAATGGGCAAACACTGACTAAATCATTTATATATAATTATTGTAAAACTGAAGCACTTTTTTTTATTACATTATTTTCACTGGAGTTCCTCTTTAAAGAAATAAGGCCAGAGTGTTCACTAGAACGGTTGACTACTATTAAAAGGTGTTTCATCCCCTGGCTGGGAAATTTGGCTGCAACAAAGGGTCCCTGCTGCTGCTTTTTAGTAGGGGTGTTTATTGGGGAGCCCCCAAGTTAATTTTGCCCAGGGGCCCCATTGTTACCAGAGCTGGTCCTGCACCTGGGAACTGTATAGGGGAATGGGGACTAGACACCAGTGAACTATTTAGGCGTGCAAAGGGGAACCACTAGACACCAGGGAACTGCAGAGAGGGGGAAGAGAGCCAGTAAACACCATGGAACTGTATGGGGCAGGAGGGATGACCTATAGACAATAGGGGACTTTATAGGGGAGAGAGGAGGTATTAGACACCATGGAACTGTATAGGGGAGGTGGGGGGAGCACTAGACACCAGGGAATTGTATATGGGAGGGGCCATTACACACCAGGGAACTTTATAAGGGAGGAAATTGGCCACTAAACATTAAGGTTGGCCTGTGACTTGGTCCTAGTGTTCTTTTGGCCCACTTTGCATTTGAGTTTGACACCACTGTTATTATCCTACCCACTATAGTGCTCTCTCTTAACTATATTCTCTTGTATTTGTCTATTATAACTATAATCCTCACATTAGGTTGTTTTGTTGTTAAAATAAAAAAGCAGCAGCCAAATAAGTCAGTAAGTCCAGCAGCTGCTTTGTGAGAAATCACAACAATGTCAGGTCGGGATATATCTCAGCTTTTGCAGAGTCTTGACAGCAGACCTAAGATTATACGCTTTGCATCACCAAATTACATAAAGCGTGAACATTAAAGCTGCTCGCTTTGACCCTCGCAGCTCTGGATCTGTAGCCTTGATGTTAGCATGGATTCTCATTACACATTCAGAAGACTATTAATTAGGAGAAGTCAATAACCCCTGTCCTGGTGAACCTCCAGAACTGCTTGGCTGGGAAGAATGAACTCATGAGGCTGTGCAGCAGGCGCTGGGACTGTTTGGGAGTTTAGCTGTCACATCCGAAGCAGATCAGACTTCAAGTCTGCTAAACCCCATACGAGTCAGCAGAAAGATCGCCGAGGGAGTTGGCCTGCACCTCCGAGCTTGCGGTAACGTACAATGTCCATGCCTCCTACCAAACAACGCTGCCATTCTCGCTTCTAAACAAGCTTAGCTTCTGGACAGCTATTTATTTAGTGTTCTATTTCGGGATACAATTACTTTGACAGAGCATATTCTAATGCTGGAGGGGAAACTGCTAAGAATAGCTTCATGGGAGAGAAAAGTAGAGTGATTAACTCTAGTTTGTTTTTGTTAGATTGTCTGGTCCTTCATCTGCAGCGATATAGGACTGTTAGGTTTAAGTAAAGTAGGAAGTATTGGATCAGGAGGAGGATGCCATTTATTGGTTAACTTAACTAAAGTGATGCACGATTACGTATTGTAGCACACAGAAAGCCTCAGGGTTATAAGGTGAATATGATGGGGTAAGAAACTAACAAATCATCTCAAGCCAAAACAAAGTATCCACTGCTCGAAAAATAGACTCCTCCACTGCTCAGATATTAAGAAATGCCTTGGAATATCCACTTTAGAAGTTATTTCTTGTGAGTCAAAACCATAATGCAGTGTAGTTGTGGACCATCCAAGGTGCTCCTACCACCGATGGTCCAACCTCTGAGGCCACCAGAGCCATCACATCGGTCCATCGTGTCCCCTTGTGGCTGCAGAGGGTGGAGGAACATCTAGAGATGTCAGGACAGTTATTCTGCACCATGGTGAGAGAAATTGTACTTATCTGTTACTGGCTGTACCGGAACTCAAGCTGAGTTTATAGGACTGAAACACCCTGCCTGAAGCAGGCGAGAGGACTGCATGTGCAAATTCTTTAACCCATTTGCTAAAGGCCTTCCAAATGAGGTTGGAGGGGGGAGTCATTCTTTTTTTTTTCTTTAAAGAAAAAGGGTTCTTACTGTAAGTTAAATTGAGACTTGAATCGCAGCACCTGGAAGCTGTTAAGAAAGAAACTGTGTATACTCGCGATGGAATTGGATTAAAAGCAAATGTAACCAGAGGCCCTTTAAAAAAAAAAGTAGAAGTTTAAGTTATCTTGCCTATGTAAGCATATTATTTAGAGAGAGTATGTTCCCAGCTGTGCCCTGACAGCCAAGGGACCCAGTGCATTGTGCTGCTCATTCGCTCTGCTGTGAGTGAGCCTTCTGATCTCGCTTACTAAGTGCATTGGCTGATTCATCTTAGATTTATCTCAATTGTGAGAAGCTCCAACTCCCCCGGGGGCAAAAAAACACACAGACTTTCTTCCATGGTCCTGACAAGTCTCAACACTATCACAGCGGTAATTCTGGTTATATTTCCAGAGCAGTTTAATTTTCTCATTTCCATTTTACTGCCTGGGACGGAATCAGATTAATTTAGAGTTACAGGTAAAACAATTCAATTTACACACACTTTATAGAATGTTTACTATGCTCTGCTTGACATAAGATTGTCTTCCGTTATCAATATTTCATAGGCTTGTTATGGCTTCAGATCTGTCGATATAAATTGTTGACTACATGTAGTATATGATTGGTTATGTATCGGCAGTAATGCTGGCGCTTGATTCGCCTCTCGATCGTTTTTGCCGCTCAATTCTGCAGTGGACTCTCTTATCTTCCGCTCGTTTTTCTTATCTTTTTCCATTCACGTCTATCAGAAATCGAGCGGCGAAAGGATCGAAAGGGAGATCGGACATGTCGGAAATGATCTATCGAGCCATCCAATTACCTCAAAAATGACCCGATATTCCCAGCATTAGGTATTCAGATCTATCAGCTCATTCTTCTTCCAGTCCAAGGATTGCATTCCCCAGGATATATGGACTCAAACACAGGATGGTCATCTAATGACGTGTGAAAGCTACAACTGTTCAACAGCTGATGTGTGCTATTTCTAATGACCGCTGACCTGTGTCATTTCTAATGGTCACTGATGTGTGTGTCATATCAGACAACAGCTGAGGTGTGCTATTTCTAATGACCGCTGACCTGTGTCATTTCTAATGGTCACTGACGTGTGTGTCATATCAGACAACAGCTGAGGTGTGCCATTTCTAATTACCGCTGACGTGTGTCATATCAGACGATGGCTGACGTGTGTCATTCCTAATGACCGCTGACGTGTGTCATATCAGACGATGGCTAACGTGTGTCATATCAGACGATGGCTAACGTGTGTCATTCCTAATGACCGCTGACGTGTGTGTCATATCAGACGATGCCTGATGTGTGCCGTTTGTAATGAGCGCTGACGTGTGTCATATCAGACGATGGCTGACATGCATCATTCCTAACGACCACTAACCTGTTAGTGTCATACCTAGTGACTGCTGATGTGTATAATTTCTTATGACCTCTGATGTGTGTGTCATATGACCGCTGACCTCTGTGTCATTTCTAACGACCACTGACATACGGCTGTACTCATCCGTATGATGACCTTGGAAAACTGCAAGGGTACAAAATGTAAGTCTTAGCTTGTTGTTTTTATGAAATGTTTGACTGTGTTTGGGGAGTCTGGTAATGTCTGAAGAGACATCCCCAGTGCAGTATTGTTCACCTCTCTATATGTCGCGCATAGAAATGTAGTTAATTGTTGTGGTGTTTGAAATGGATTCATCCTATGAAGTCTATATGACAGTGACACTCGATTTCATCAGCCCCTGAACACTAAGGGCCCTTTCACACTAGCGCTGTGCGGTGCAAATTCCCGCACTGCTACCGCAGCCTAATGAAACCTTATGGGGAAGTTGATACTTCCCATGTTGCGGTACACTGCGCTGAAAATGTCAAATTTAACGCTAGTGCAGAACTACGTTATCGTGCGGGATCTGCAATTCTTTTAAATAGTTGACATCGCGGTGCGGAAGCGTATTTTAACAACAAGCTTCCGCATACCCGAAGCAGGAAGTGACTACAAGTGCGTGTCACTTCCTGGTTGGCTGGTGGCCAGATGTGACGTTAGATGTTTATTGACTGTGTATGGGGAGCTTTATACTGCAGAGCCGATAAGAGTGCACGGTTTTCCTGATGTCATCTGATGGGAATAGATAGATAGAGGTGATACACTGTGCTACACTTCTGCAAATTCTGTCCTTAATATATTACCTTAAAGTGTACCAGAGATGATGGATACAATAAAAGTTTTATACATACCTGGGGCTTCCTCCAGCCCCATCCGCATGGGGCGCTCGCACGCCGCCGTTTTCAGCCTTCTGTATCACCGGGCCGGTCCCGTAACTTTGGCCAGTGGCGGCTAGTCTGACGCAAGAGAAGTGCACTCTCTACGTATCTCTCCGGCGGCTTACGGAAAAACGTTTCTTTGTTACAACTGATACAATTCTTTCAATAAATCTGCGGTGTATCTACTTCCTGCTTTCATGGAAGCAGACATAGGGTTAACAACTTTTCAAGTTAGCCTCTCTGCTGTGGCAGTCAGCTGACACAGCTGAGGGATCAAATTACAACTTGTGATTAATTACAAATGAGGGGAAATTAGACAGTTTAAACTCTCTAAATACACACAGGGTGGATTTGTCGACTTTTTCCTGATGTCTTGTGCAAGACTTCAGGTCCGATGGGCTTCAGCGGAAATAGCCGAGCCCAATCGGGTCCGTTCTAACACGCAGGCGACTCGTGCCTGTGCAGTAGAGTGAACACGATCGGTATCGGCTATATCCGCCGGAACCCATTGGAAAGCTGCTACTACGCCTGCGCTGGAGCTAGGAAGGTAAATATTTACATCACCGATTAACTGGTTCTGGACCGACGCAGTTGAAATCTACGTCCTGCCTGTGGCTGGACGTAGATTTCAACAATGGTCGCCACGCATTTGCGCCGCTCACGCTGCTGTCTACCCGTGGCAGATCACTCACCCTGCCGTCTATATAACGGCAGAGCAGTGTGAAACGGTCAGGAGATGATTTCATTGGCTCCTGACCCTGTCATCACTGTAAGCCAATCCCATTGACTTACATTGATTGACTGCGTCAGGAGCCAATGAAAGCGGCTTCTGACCAGCGCACACAGCTCTGCCGTCATAGAGACGGCAGAGAGAGGGACCTGCGGCGAGGATAGAGCGGCGTGACCACCTGGAGTGGCGGATTATTGCAGTGATTCGACGTTTTAATGAACAAGCAGTCTCTGATCCTTAAGTGGGCAGAGATTGCTGGTTCGGAAGTAGTTAAAGAAAACCTGTAACGAAAAAAACTCCCCTGGGGGGTACTCACCTGGGGTGGGGGAAGCCTCTGGATCCTATTGAGGCTTCCCCCGTCCTCCTGTGTCCCACGGCGGTCTCGCTGTGCCCCTCTGAACAGCGGGGATGTAAATATTTACCTTCCCGGCTCCAGCGCAGGCGCAGTATCAGCTCTCGGCTCGGCACAGCGCAGACATAGGCGGAAATAGCCGATCACTGTCGGTCCACTCTACTGCGCAGGCGCAAGCCTCCTGTACCTGCGTAGTCGACAGCGGACCCGACAGAGATCGGCCATTTTCACCTATCTCCGTGCGGAAAGCTGCAACAGCGCCCCCGCTGGAGCCAGGAAAGGTAAATAAATCCGCGATTATCAGGCTTGTCGAGGGAGGATTGCCGGAGACTTCGGGGGAGCCAGTGCTGGACTGCCTGCAGCTACAGGGGTGGGGGAAGCCTCTTTGGGACCCTGAGACATCCCCCTCCCGAGGCGAGTACCTCCCAGGGGAACTTTTTTTTGTTACAGAGTCTCTTTAAGGAGCTGCACTATTTGATTAATTTCTAAAGATGAACTAACTTGCACGAAATAAGGATAAAGTGTGCTCAGAATAATTTGCATCTCGTTGACCGAGTCAGGTACTAAGCAACTACACAGCAACAGTGTCAGTGGGGCAGACTGATTGTAATGACATAAAATCTCCCTCTAGTGGTGATTCTACAGCAAAACTCCTGTAGTGATCAAAGACATATGCAAATGCCTCAGATATAGGCATATTTTTTTTAAGGGAACCTAAACTGAGAAGGATTTGGATTTTTCCTTTTAAAATAATACCAGTTGCCTGAATCGCCTGCTGATCCTGTGTCTCTAATACTTTTAGTCACAGCCCCTGAACAAGCATGCAGATCAGGTGCTCTGACGGAAGTCAGACTGGATTAGCTGCATGCTTGTTTCTGGTGTGTAATTCAGACACTACTGCAGCCAGAGATCAGCAGGACTGCCAGGCAACTGGTATTGTTTAAAAGTAATAATGGCTGTGTGTGTACAGCTTGTATAACGGTAAATTTCAACAGACTGCTTCACATTGTATCACAGTGTTATATTTGCAGTGCTGTCCCATGAACAGATAGAATAAAATATTAATAAAAAATGTGAGAGGTGTACTGACTTTTGTGAGATAACTACACTCCATGTTATGCCAGTCCACACCCTGCAGCCAGTCTACTAACCACGAACGGCAAACATAAGAACCACGTCTCCTGCCAAAGCAAAGTCTCAGCCTCTCGCACAATTAACTGGCATGGTATTATTGTTCTAATTGATTTATAAAGCGCCAACATATTCCGTGGCGCTGTACAAAGTAAGAAACAAACACGGAGTACATAATACAGATAATGGTGTACACCAAAATACAAAATTCGTAATGACCGTGACAAATGTAACATGATGAATGAAATGTATAATTAATTCCAAGACACAAAAGGGTGAGAGAGCCCTGCCCTTGTGAGCTTACAATCTAAAGCCTACATGTCAAACTCCGGCCCGCGGGCCAAATCTGGCCCTCAGAGCCATTAAATTTGGCCCTCATGTGGTTTGCATTATGATTGTCCCACTCTAGACCACCAAGGAAGCTATTTTGGAGGTGAAGTCCTAGAAGACCAGGGAAGCCATATGGGGGATGTAGGGGGAAAGCACTAAATACTAGGGAATTGTATAGGGTAGGGTGGGAGCCACTAGACACCAGGGAACTGTATAGGGGAGGGATGAAGCATTAGACATCAGGGAATTAAATAGGGGAGGGAGGAGGGCCACTAGGGAACTGTATAGGGGAGGGTGGGAGCCTCTAGACACCAGGGAACTGTACAGGGGTTGAAGGGGGGGGGGGAGGCATTAGACACCTGGGAACTTTATAAGGGAGGAAGGTGGCCAGTAGACATTGAGGTTGGCCCGCAACTAGGTCCCAGTGTTCAATTTCAGGCCTATTTTGTATTTGAGTTTGACACCCCTGATCTAAAGGAATAGGAAGGAAACAAGGTGGGGTAGTATACAATATTCATAACTAGAGGCCGTGTGCTTTTAGGATATCTAGAAGTACAACTTGGCCAGTGGTCCAAAGGTGAATGAAGGTAGAGTGCATGCTTGTCAAAAAAGTAAGTTTTAAAGAACGTTTAAAGCTATCAAAGGTTGGAGAGTGAAGGATGTGTTGTGGAAGGGGATTCCAGAGGAGGGGTGAAGCACGTGAGAAATCCTGAATACATGAATGCGAGGAGGTAATTCTAGAGGAGGACAAAAGAATATCAGTGGTATCAATGTTAGTGAGAGTATGGTTGATTGTGCTGTGGATGAGGTACATGAACTGCGTGCAATAATAACCCTACTTGTCTTATTCCTAGAATCGCAGAGGACACGCTTAGCGTTTTGGGCCAGAGATTCGGCTTGAGGATGAGGACCGGCTATATATTATATCTGCTTCTGCTGATCTCTGTCTGTTTCATTGGCGATAAAGCTGAAGATGCTTCTCCTCGAAGACAGCAAAGGAGGAATCTGAACAGACGGAGAAAAGTGCCTGCAAAGGGCGCGACTAGAAGACAACCAGCGGCTGCACCTTCTCCTATCCCAGTGCCTGAAACCAACGTCCCGCTATACAATGGGGATGATACCATAGTCCACATACTGCAAGCAGTCTTAGGTGTCAGCGAGCAAGCGCCAAGCTATAACATTGTGCCAGGTAAGCT
This sequence comes from Hyperolius riggenbachi, assembly GCF_040937935.1. NCBI lineage: Eukaryota > Metazoa > Chordata > Amphibia > Anura > Hyperoliidae > Hyperolius > Hyperolius riggenbachi. The sequence goes on from NC_090654.1 coordinate 15,218,755, forward strand.
GTATAAAATAATCCCATTCACCGATCAAACAGTCTGTGATCAGTGAGCACCACCATCAGTGAGATACCTGTATACAATGAACAGAGGCGCCAAAAGCATTAGATTAGATTAAATGAGCTTAAAAACCAACTTAAATGGCAAAATTGAAGGAGGAAGTGGTGGTCTTACCTCCCTCAAGCAAACACGACAACGACTGCGATTCAGACAGTCAAACACATTTATTAGGAACTCCAAAAAGAAATTCAACGCGTTTCACAGGTTCAACCCCGCTTCATCAGGCAATATAGGGAGGAGTATCAAACAATCTGCACAAGGATTCAAGTTCAGAGGCGCTTAACTTAAATCCGTGTGCAGATTGTTTGATTGTTCGGCGGTGGCGATTGGAAAAAACAAACAGGCAGCTAGCAAAGTGAAGTTTGAAAAAAAAAATGTATGCAAATCGGCCCACCAGGGCCTGAGGAATCCTCCGCGCCGGCTTACCCCGAGCTCAGCTCAGGATAACCGGCAAGGAGGTTAAGCACAAGTGTAATTTGATCTTTCACCTTACTGCCAAGGCAGAGCGCTCATTTGTAAACAATATGTCAGCTTCCATTAAAGTAGGAAGTAGACACACTGCAGATTTATTGCAGGATTTGCATCAGCTGTAACAAAGGAATGTTTTTATTTAAAGGTTATTATGCTGTTGCTTTTTAGATCAGAGAGGAAGTTCTGAGCACAGATCTAATTTAGTTTGAGTTTCCTTTAAATTTTAAAAAATAATAATTGTGTAGCAGTTATATTACCAAACCAGATCCTTTCTTTAAAGAAATAAAACAGTTATATAGTCAAGTTATAATTAAAGTGAATAGAATAAAATTAAATACAGTGAAGGAAATTAAACTGTATCTTCCGCTTATGGTCAGTTTAAAAGTTCCTTAGGTTTGGACAGTGGTTTAGAATGCTATGTTATTACTGTGCTTGTCCATTTAAACCTGGTTCCAAGGTTTTCCATGTCTTCTCCTAAAACTAACTCAACTCTAATTCTCAAAGCCACAGGATGGTTGGAAGGCTCCAGAGAAGTGTAGATTTCCAGGGTAGAATGATGACTTCGGCAAAAACTCAAAGAACGCTGGCTGGCAAATTACAATAATGTTCCTCTGATGAAGGGTTTTGGAAGCTGAAACATCGCATTATATTTGTTTTGTGGTTTCGCGGTCTAATGGCCAATGTGGCCCATGTGGTTTAGATTAAATTAGGTTACCCTGCAATACACAAGGTTCACTGACCAGATAACTACCTCATGCAGAACACATGCAATGACCTATTGCCTAAACTATCTCATGACAATGGTCCAATGGGGACTAAACAGCTAGATTCAGCTGAAAGTCACGATTGTATTTCAAGCCAACCTTCCCAGCAAAACTATACAGGTAGTCCCCGGTTAACAAACCAGAAAGGGACTGTAGGCTTGTTCTGAAAGGACCACTTATCGCAAAAAAAAGGTAGGCAGTTAAAATCGGACTGAACTGACAGGTTTTGGGCCAGTCCATCTCCCCATGGGGGATTCTCAGGGTTTTCTTTGTTTTCAACAGCATTTTCTGAACAGTAGTTGCAAAGTCTAACTGACAGAATAGTGTGCGAGTGAGTAGGGAGGCTGGCTGGTATCTTACTATTTCGGCAGTTAAACTGCTGTTCAGGAAATGCTGTTGAAAACAAAGAAAAACCTGAGCATCCCCCCATGAGGAGATGGACTGGCCCAACACCTGTCGGTTCTGTCAGATTTTAACTGCCTACTTTTTTCGCAATAGTGGTCCTTTAGAAAACCTGAACTGAAAATTAAAAGTCAAAATAAGCATACACAAGTCATACTTACCTTCCATGTAGTCTACTCCTCAGTGTCTTTCTCCTGTCCCGCGTCCTGTTTGTTTACTGTGATCAGGGGAATTTTCCGTCCTCCATTTTGAAAATGGCCATTACCCATAACAGCTTTCTGGTCAGCACACAGTTAAACTGTAACATCGCCCACTTGAGCCATAGGGAAACATGGACATTTACCTGGTACATCAGTTCTCCTCTCAGCTGTAACTGACAGCAACTGATATATAACTGACAGCAACTGATATATTTCGGATCTGACAAAATATTGTCAGAACTGGAAGGGATCACTGTCAGAAGAAAATGGTGAGCTTCTGAGAGGAACTGATGTTAAGGTAACTCTGTAATGTTCATTTGAAGTTACCTCATGTATTTATTTTATATATTTTTACTCAGTACAGGTTCTCTTTAAGCTTAATCTGTCCATAGGTGAAATACTGTGCCATCCCTGTCCCCTGTACCTCCTCTGTGGCCCCCTGTACCTCCAGTGTCCCCCTCTGTGTCACCTCTGTTCCCACGTGCATAATATATAAAATAGACAAGAACCCACTTGTATCATTTGCAAATAGTGGGTTAGATGTACACCCAAAAAGACCTCAAGAGAAAAAGTAAGTGACAGAGGACTAGGAGCTCGAGTGTACCATCTGGAGGAAGAATGTACGGTAATAAAAATAAAGACCTCACAAAGATGGGTCACCTTCAAGGCAACCACCAGATAAAGAAGGCAGAGAATTTCCTGTGTTGGGTAGGTCAACCTCTCTAAGAATTTCCAATAGTAGCACTACAAAGCGATGGGAATGGAATGCGTACATGCAAAAAGGCCGTCTGGAAAAAAAAAGGGCGCATGATATAGACAAAATTATAAGTTTTTATCTAAAACAATATTTTTTGTTTCTATATTCTAAACGAAAATCAAGTGCTAAATATGTTGAATGAACGGTAATGAAATGGCAAAATAGCGTCTATAACAAAAAACTATATTTACACTTGTGTTATGCATAGGAATACAATTGTAGATATTACAGGTATTTTAGTGCAACTATACCTAACTGTACTCTCACAGATAACTCCCCTTATACCTATCCCTAACCTCTAGACCCCCCCCCCCCCTTGAAGGTAATAAGCATAGTTTAATAAATTGTATATACAATATACTACAAATATTATACTGGAACTACACCTAACCCTACTCTCACACAGAAACCTCCCTGTACCTATCCGTAACCCCTAGACGCCCCTGGTGGTGCCTAACCCTAAAACCCCCCTGGTGGTGCCTAACCCTAACCACCCCCCTGGCGGTGCTTAACCCTAAACCCCCCCCCCCCCCCGTGTCGCCTAACCCTAACCATCCCCCTGGTGGTGCCTAACCCTAACCAGCCCCTGGTGGTGCCTAACCCTAACCACTCCCCTGGTGGTGCCTAAACCTAACCATCCCCCTGGTGGTGTCTAACCCTAACCAACCCCTGGTGGTGCCTAACACTAACCACTCCCCTGGTGGTGCCTAAACCTAACCATCCCCCTGGTGGTGTCTAACCCTAACCACTCCCCTGGTGGTGCCTAACCCTAACCACTCCCCTGGTGGTGCCTAACCCTAACCACTCCCCTGGTGGTGCCTAAACCTAACCACTCCCCTGGTGGTGCCTAAACCTAACCATCCCCCTGGTGGTGCCTAACCCTAACCACCCCCTGGTGGTGCCTAACCCTAACCCCCCCCCCCCCTCCGGTGGTGCCTAACCCTAACCACCCCCTGATAGCAACCAATAGCGGATATTTTGCATTGCAGCATATGGTGTGCCTTTTTGTCCATTAGCCATATGTGCCCTTTTTTCCTGCTTTCAAATGGAATATCTTACAATCGGGAAGGTCAGTATAGAGAAACTGTTTCGACGTTTATAGGAGCCTGAAAAATGAAATCATTAAAATATAAAAAGGAATGTTAGTACAATAAAATATAAACACATATAATAACCTTATTGTACTCTTTCCCCCCCCCCCCCCCCATGCATTTTGCGGGTCTCCTCACTTTACGATTGTTTCAGCCGAGGAAAATCTAAAGTGCGTATGTAACTTTAGATTTACTAGGCAGGCGGAAAACATTGAAAACAATGGGTGCAGAAGATCAAAAACTCTGTTTAAGATTAGCTTATTGACTTTCAAATCCTTGCACAATCTGGGCCCTGGATACCTGAAGGACTTGTTGCCACTGCACCCCCCCCTCCTCAATGTTCGATCAAAAGGAACTAATACCTTGGTCACCCTCAGAGTCCACCTCAAAAGCCTTGGCGACTGAGCCTTCTGTCATGCTGCTCCTACACTTTGGAACTCCCTGCCACACCCAATCACGACATCTCCATCCCTGGAAGCATTTAAAGAGACTCCGTAACAAAAATTGCATCCTGTTTTTTATCATCCTACAAGTTCAAAAAGCTATTCTAATGTGTTCTGGCTCACTGCAGCACTTTATACTATCACTGTCTCTGTAATAAATCAATGTATCTTTCCCCTGTCAGACTTGTCGGCCTGTGTCTGGAAGGCTGCCAAGTTCTTCAGTGTTGTGGTTCTGCTATGAACTCCCCCTTCCTGGCCCCTCTATGCACACTGCCTGTGTGTTATTTAGGATTAGAGCAGCTTCTCTCTCATCTTTTACAAGCTGGATATATCGTCCTCTGAGCTGGCTGGGCTTTCACATACTGAAGAATTACAGACAAGGGCAAAGCTGTTTGCAGGAAGAAATAAGCAGCCTGAAGCTTCAGTGCATGAGAACAGGGGGAAAGAAACACACAAATGATCTCTTGAGATTCAAAAGGAAGGCTGTATACAGCCTGCTTGTGTATGGATGTATTTTCTATGTGTGGACATACTGTACATCAACCTACTTCCTGTTTTGGTGGCCATTTTGTTTGTTTATAAACAAACTTTTTAAAACTGTTTTTAACCACTTTTAATGCGGCGGGGAGCGGCGAAATTGTGACAGAGGGTAATAGGAGATGTCCCCTAACGCACTGGTATGTTTACGTTTGTGCGATTTTAACAATACAGATTCTCTTTAAGGCCAAACTGAAAAGCCACCAGTTCAGTCTGGCATTTATGAACACCTCACTATTTCCTGTGTAACACAGTCCAGCCTTCAGCCATGTATTACTGTGAGACATATCTATGTACTTTGAGTCCTATGGGAGAAGCGCTTTACAAATGTTATTGTATTATTATTGTCTTGTATAAATGAAGACAAGAGTGTGCAGTGTTCTCATGCTTCCTTCCCTCAGGAGTCCAATCAATAATCCAATGTCTGTGAATTATTGATAAAGGATTGCTTATATTTCAGTGCAGAAAGAATTGATAAGCTCAGCTGACTTCTAAAAGTTTAAGTTTCTAAAACAGATTTCGGTTCTGGAACCATCTATAAAGTGGTTTTCTTCTTCAGAGCAGATATGTGATAGTGCGAGTATCTATTCCACGTGATACGGAATACAGTCATTCATTTCATGCCAAAACTAGGAAACTTTAGAACTAAAAAACTGCTGCAAATTTAATTCACCTGACGATCGAGAACCATTCACCCTCCACTACAGAGACCCATGCTGGTTTCTGCAGACAATAATACGACTATTATGGGTCAGTGAAAATGTTCAAAGGAGGAACCTCATATACTTCCTGAGCATCCACATGGAGTTTGCAAGTAAATATTCACCTGAAAATTATTTTGTGAGGCCTTTATTATTCAGATATGTTTCAGATTAAACGTGTTTAAGATACGAAACTGTGTGGGTCATATTTCCCATGATATCTGTACATCTGTGGCCAGTGGAGATGATCTACTCATCTGTGGCCAGTAACAGATGAACAACAGACACTGCAATCTGCATTATTTTCCTTGCCAAAGGACTGCTCTGCCAAGATCGCATATAGAACAAAAACAAAACAACCCCCTGAGGGCTCTCTTACACTACATGCGATTCTGATTGTGATGTAATATTACATGCGATTCCGATTTTCGATCCGATCAAAGAAAAGTTCCGTAGGCTGCGTTTTTCTTCTTGTGTTACTAGCATCCAGTGAAAAACGGAATTGCGATTTCCAATTCAGAGATCATTATTCACTTTAGGGTTCAGGGAGCAAAGACACAAGCTATTACACACGCTAATAATATTCTATCTATTATATTGTGCATTCTTCCCCACTGCACCGGCTTACAAATGGTCTTTGATTTTGGTCACTTGCTTGTCTAAGCTCTCCATTTCCTTACAGGATTTGTAATTTCATATGACAAATTTATAGTGGAATGAAAGCTCTACGCTGTTATTAAAGTACCTACTCCTAGGTACATAGAACATTTGAAAGCATTCCCTCTATGTAAATAAATTTACTTTCAATGCAGAGGGCAGTACAAGTTTGTACTGCTTTGCTAATCGGCAAATATAATCATTGCCGGCCAGGATAAGCTCTCTGCCTGGTCTCGTCACTCTACTCCCCTCCCTCCTCTGCTGAAGTGACTCAACTGTTGAAACAGTGACGTGTCTATTCAGCAGAGGCAGGAGGGGGAGGAGAGAGAAGAGACCAGGCATAGAGCTTATCCTGACCGGCATTTATTACATTTACCAATTAACAGAACAGGGCAGACTTGTACTGCTTTCTGCATTGAAAAGAAAATGTTTTTACAAACAGGGAATGCTTTGGAACGCTTTCAAATGTTCTCTTATGTACTAGGTACTTCTATTTTAGTTAAGAGATTTGAATCCAACTTTAAAGAACACCTTAAAGAACATCAGGACATCTTATGTAATGCTAACAATAGTTATTTATTTGTCTCTTTCAGTGAAGAAAGGTCACTGCCTGGTGAATGGAATGGTAATGTATGAGAAGGCGGTGTGGTCTCCCAAGCCTTGTGTGACCTGCATGTGTTCTAATGGGAAAGAGCTCTGTGATGAGACGGTGTGCCCCCCGCTGACCTGCACCAGAACAGTGACCCATGATGGCGAATGCTGTCCAGTATGTAGCGACATTGGTACGAAGCCACTCACTCTGTCTAACAGGTGACCCCTTCTTTTCATACCAGCTCACCCTGCACAGCATCTAACAATGACACTAACAGAGCACTGGCCTTTACTGCTGGAATGGTCACCAGAAAACATGAATCCCCTTGTGGCAGCCACCCTGGAAATTAATATCCTGTCTTGTTTGGTCATTTAACCCTTTAGCAGCTTCAATAGAGTTATCTCATATGAGATAAGTGCTCTGCTATTGACCTCAGTCAGCAGAACTTGTGCTGTAAATTCATGGAATGCTTTGATCTATCTCTACCAGCTGAAAATATAGAAACTGAAGCAGAAGTCCTCTGCTATTGTCTCATGCTGCCTCCTAGTGACAAGTGGCCATAAATAACCATTACAGCAGTACTAATCACAAGCAAGAAAATGTAACAAATACATTTTCCTGTGAGCATAGATGACTTGATTATATCCACCTTCTCCCTGTGCTGGTGAGCATTTATCTTTGTGTCCAGCACTGCAGCTGTGTCTCAATCCACCAAGCTGCAGAAGGAAGAATTTCAATTTACTTTTGTTTCATGCATATGATAGTAGATTTGCATTAATTAGCAAGGTATTGCAGATTTGTAATTGCTGCAGTAAAAGTATGTTAAATGACTGACTGGCTGGGTCCTGTAGCCCTATTTCCTGTGTAACACCCACTCTGCTACCATTTTAATGCATTTGAGTCACATGATTGAGTTTCCAAAGGGAGTTTGTCTGGTGTGGTTGCAACAAATGCAAAAACTGTGAGAGAAATTGCACAACCCCCTAGTTACTTTAACAATGAAGAGTCTAGATGTGTGAACGAGAGCTTAAACTGTATGATGCTAAAACAGTTATTAGTGATCATTTCAGGTGATGATTTTGGAACAGCTGTAGTAACAAAAGGGTGTGTGTGTGTGGGGGGGGGGGATTAACCATATACATGCATCATGTAGGGTTAAGGGGTGTTAAGGTTAGGCATCAGGAAGAGGGGTTTTAAAATCTATGCCCGGGGGGGGGGGGGGGGGGTATTAGGAGCAGAAGATGCTCTTTAGTTTTGATTTTGCTCCCTCCCTCTGTTGTACAGTCATATAGCCCTGGTAACAGCTCAGGCACTTCAGCAGAGCGAGGGGGCAGAGTGAAGACACATGCCTCAGAGAGCTTCAGCCTGCAATGACTATATTTGTATATTAGCCAGAGATAAGCTATTCTGTACTGCTCTCTGTGGTGAAAGCCAACGTTTTTACATACAGGGAATGCTTGGGGATGGTTTCAAATGTTCTTTTATGTAAATTTACATAAAATAACTTATGTAACTCTTTTATGCGAAAGAGTAGTTCCTGAAATTTAAGTTTTTAGAGTACAATCCACTTTAACTCATTCATGCCAGCTCTACTGTAAGTTACTACCCTCTGAAAGATTCCCTTACCAGCAAGGCATGCTGTAAACGGCCTACTGTGAGCAGCAGGGGCATCAAAAACTGATCACACGTATGACTGAAAAGACATAAAACGCGATGCAGTCTCCCATAACAAGAAAAGACTAATCATAATAAACAATATTGGCCATATGGATAGGATTACCCTGCCGCCGCCGTGTGCCATGTAGGAGATGACTGCTTGAGGCTTCTAACTCACATAAAGCATCCTCTCTGCTTCAGCTACTGACATGTCCATACATACAGACCTCGTGTAACTGGCTCCATAACTCACAGCCAGGTTACGTTTATTCGTAATGAAAACCAGGTCTGTTCCAATGTATGACCTCCTAACTGATAAGAAACTCACTCCGTATAGCAAAACATTATTTTCCGCAAACAGTAAAATGGTTCACATCTTCAAAGGCGAACAGCTGTGGATGGAGTCTCTGAATCTCAGATGCCAATGAATCCAATATGCGTAACACACCGCAACGGTAACATCTATCAGCAAACAAGTATGGAGCTGCCATATCTGGCCCAGAGGGAATGCAAAGTGTTTATTGCAACTTTGTCTTCCATAACAAATTTAAAGGAGTTTTGACGATTTTGATCAGTCCACTTCCAAGCTGCATAAGTTCTGGGTCAATTATTATTATTAATAGAACTATTACTATTAGAAGGTCATTGGCCATTCCTAGTGGTAATGGTTGTGGTTTTTAATTATATGTGGCAGTAACTTCCAGTGTCAAAACAATGCACGCCTTACTAAGGTACAGAGGGGTTATAGGAGAACCAGGAACAGTAGGACAGAGCCTTAGAGGACAACTGAAGTGAGAGGGATATGGAGGCTTCCATATTTATTTCTTCTTCAGCAATGCCTTCAACAATGCTGGTTGCCTGGCTGTCCTGCTTGTCTATTTGGCTGCAGTGGTGTCTGAATAATACCAGAAGCAAGCATGCAGCTAATCTTGTCAGATCAGGCAATTATGCCAGAAACACCTGATCTGCTGCATGCTTGTTCAGGGGCCATGGCTAAAAGTGTTAAAAGCAGAGGATCAGAAGCACAGCCAGGCAACTGGAATTGCTTAAATTTAAATAAATATGGTAGCCTCCATATATCTCTCACTTCAGTTGTGCTTTAAGTCAAACATCTGATCTGCATGCTTGTTCTATGCCATACATGTCAAACTCCGACCCTCGGAGCCATTAAATTGGCCCTCAAGTGGTTTCCCCACTGTGCATTATGTTTGGCCCACTCTAGACCACCAGGGAAGCTATATTGGAGCTGAAGCCCTAGATTACCAGGGAAGCCATATGGGGGAAAGCACTAAACACCAGGGAACTGTATAGGGGAGGGTGGAGTCTCTAGGCACCAGGGAACAGTATAGGGGAGGGAGGACCTCTAGACACCAGAGAACTTTATAGTGGAGGAAGGTGGCCAGTAGACATTGAGGTTGGCCAGCGACTAGGTCCCAGTGTACAATTTCAGCTCACTTTGTATTTGAGTTTGACACCCCTGTTCTATGTTGTCTATGTCTAAAATTATATCAGAAACAGATAATTTAGCGAGCTCTACACTTAACCACTTGCCGACCAGGGCTGTATTGGCTGATCTGTGCTGCGTGGGCTCTCCAGCCCGCAGCACAGATCAGTATTATGCCAGGGCGATCAGACTTCCCCCCTTTTTTCCCCACTAGGGGGATGTCCTGCCGGGGGGGTCTGATCGCCGCCGGCCATCTGCGTTTTGCGGGGGGGGGGGCTCCTCAAAGCCCCCCTCCGCAGCCATTTCCGCCCTTTGCCTCCTTACCTCCCTCCCTCCCTCTCTCTCTCCGTAATGCGCAGGACGGAGTTCCGTCCTGCGCATTGAAGGATAGGCTTCCGCCTATCAGATGCCGGCGATCCCCGGCCAATCAGAGGCCAGGGATCGCCGATCTGCCTTACGGCGCTGCTGCGCAGCAGCGCCGTATGATGTAAACAGCGGGGATTTCTTCCCTGTGTGTTTACATTTTGCCGGCGAGCCGCAATCGGCGGCTCTCCGGCTGTTCACGGAGACACCCTCCGTGAACTGACATGGAAAGGCCGCTCGATCGAGCGGCCGTTTCCATGGTAACCCGCAGACGACCAGTTTACGCCGATCGGCGTTAGCTGGTCGTCAAGAGGTTAAAGTGAACCTCCGGACTAAAAATTGACTCAGCAGCACTGGAAAGGCCTGATGTTTCTTTAACTGTTTCACAGCATCAGAACTTTTTTTCTCTTATACAAGCCTCATTTTTAGCTGCACAGAAAAAAACTGCCCGGGCTTTTTCCCCCTGATGCTGTGCAAAGCATGATGGGATTTCTGATTTTGTTGTTCTCGTTCTGCTGTTTTGGTGCAATTTTTTTTTTTACATTTTGAATTTGACATTTGAAGCCTAGCGTGTGCAGCTGGGAGGGGTTATCAGGACACAGGACCGTTGAAACTGTGTCTCCTGCTCCCTGTCACCTCCTTTCAACCAAAAAGATGGCTGCCCCCATGACAAAGATGGCAGCCTCCATGAATCACAAACATTTGCCTGTTCTTTTAAAACGGGGTGGGTAAAAAATTATATTACCTATCTATTCTAATTAACATAACTAATGTAACTTAATAACAGTATGTTTGTTTAGGATGAAGTTCCCCTTTAAACACTAGAACCTATTATTATCTGTGGGTATGCTGCAAGAGTCAAAATGTTACACCAACAAAAAATTGCGCAGCGCAAAAGTTCATACTTTAATGTATGACTGAAATTATTAGAGGCATAGGATCAGCAGAACAGCCTGTAATCTGCACTGCTTATAAGGAAATACATATGGCAGCCTCATTATCTCCCTAACTTTAGTTGTCCTTTAAAAGGGACCCTAAAGCCCTTCCCCCACCTTAATAATAATAACAGAACAGTCTAGGTTTCCATGTCTGATATAAAGTTATTATTCTGGAACACAGTGAAGTCATGCAATAAAAGGACAACCCTTACTTAATACAAATATAATCATGCTGAAATAGGAACCCGGTGCCATGATGGGTGCAGTACCAGTGACAGTGGCAGTATTCTCCTGAAATGGCCCTCTTGCTACCAACAACCGACTCGAGGAGAAAATCTATTTTCGTCTCAGTATCACTATTGACGTTAGGGACATGGAATAATGCACATAAAGCAGCAGCACCATGACTCCTAGGGGGTTCAGTATAGAAAAGTTCTATCCTGTCACCAGGGAATCTGTTTATAGGTACCAATGTCACCAAACCACGTTGTGAGTAGTACTGCACTAGGGGATGAACAGGAAGTGAAGAAAAAGGTCTTGAGGTCTTTGGTGAGAGAAATAACCCCACCTCTCTCCATGCAAATTGTAATATCCTGCTCACATACTTCAAGCCTTTAGATACTGCACAATTATTCCAAGCTCACAATTAATAATATAAAAAAAGACATCCTGAAGACACTTAAAAAAAACACTTTTCAGTACTAAACTATGAGAATTAATCTTGAAATTCCTTATATAGTTATAAACGGGATAACTATTCCACAGCAATTTTTTTTATTTACCGTATTTTTTTATCAAAATGGGTTCATTGAATTCATTTTCACCTTTTTGATAATGAAATCATACCAAAGTTTGTGGAAATTATGTTTTTAATTAAAAAAAATACTAACATGATGGCCGATCACTTATGTCTGTTCTGTCTCTTTGCTTTTCCTTAATTTTGGGTCACCTTTCTGTGCAAGTATTTAACAGCATGCCACTGGACAATTGGATTGAACATTCTGGTGATTCCCCAGAACCCAGTAAACCCACTAAGGTGGTTTTGACAAAGACGTTGAAAACTCAAGAAGAAATGGACGAGCTCACGAGAACAGAAGAGGAGGAAAGCAACAAGAAAAAAGAACGGATGAAGACCAAAGTGCAAAAGCCGATGAAGAAAAAAGAGGGAAAGAAGCCACAAAAAGCGAAAAAAGGGCAAGCCATGGAAGATGAAGAGCGAACTGAGGAAGAAAGACGACGAGCTTATGAAGAAGAGGAACTGAGGATAGAAGAGGAACTAAAACGAAAAACAGAGGAGGAGATGAGGAAGATAGAGGAAAAGGCGAAGAAAGAAGAGGAGAGGAAGAGAAAAGAGGAGGAGGATCGTCTGGCAGAGGAGGTCAATCGTCTTGTAAAAGAACGGAAACAAAGAGAAAGAGAAAAACTTGACCTAGAAGATGACGAGGAGGAAGATGACGATGAAGAAGATGACAACGAGGAAGACGAGGGGGATGAGGCTGACGAAGATGATTTTTTAAGAGGAGATGTCTTCAGGGTCCCACGAAGACGCGTTCCAAGTTCTCGTCGACCTACAATTGTCCATCACCCTCCTTTGCCTCCTGGATGTTTCATATCTGAGATAACAGTAAGCTGCTCCAATGCAAAACTGACGGGAATACCGCCGGTATCAGATTTCGAGATGAAAAGCTTGGATCTATTAGGTAAGCCTTACAGACCATTATTATGGCTTACATGAATTTATTATGAAATACTGTAGATAGCCAGCGATACATCATTTCTCTAAACCCTGTAATTAGTGTCAATGGGGACTTTGTGAAATGTATGTATTTATGTGGCTAAGATTGTCAACTACACCAGAAAGTAGGTTCCAGGCAGCTTAATGATGTCTTCACAGAGATATGTAAACAGCAGAGTATCTGTCTTTAAACTAAAAATGTGCTAACTCAGCTTCCAAGTGGCGACAGTACACCGATATATAACTCAGATTGTACTTGGGCTTTAAAGGAAACCTGAACTGAAAATTAAAAGTCAAAATAACACACACTTCCCGCTTAGTCTACTCATCAATCTCTTTCTTCTCTCCCACGTCCTGTTTGTCCACTGTGATCGATGAAACTTTCAGTTTTCCATTTTAAAATTGGTGATGACCTCGTACCAGCTTCCTGGTCAGCACACTGTTCAACTGTAATATTGCCCACTTGAGCCATAGGGAAACATGGACATTACCTGGCTCATCAGTTATCCTTTCAGTTATAACTACCAGCAACTCCTATATAACTGACAGCAACTGATATATTTCAGTTCTGATAAGATATTGTCAGAATTGGAAGGAATTGTTGTTAGAAGTTCTGTGAGTAACTGACAGAGAGGATGTATGTAATATTCATTTGCAGGTACCGTACATCATGTTTATTTTAAATAATTTTACTCGGTTCAGGTTCAATTTAAAGTCTGATTTCACAAAGAAAATGGAGGCTGTTCTGAGATGGCCAGTGGTATCTGTGAGTTATGGGGCAGCTAGAAGACAAGGCTGGCAATATTTTTATTATTGCATATTTATATAGAGCTTAAATGTTCTAAGTGTGTATATAGATGCCACTAAGGGTGTGTACCTACATCCAGTTTTGATTGGTCAATGATTGGCTGATTTTGCCACTTACATGCAGAATGTGGGCCATTAACGGCTTCAATATTAAAGCGAAACTGTACACTGCATAAAAAAAAGCGTTTCACTTACCTGGGGCTTCTGCCAGCCCCCTGCAGCCTTTCTGTGCCCTCGCAGCCACTCACCGATGCTCTGGTCCCCCGCCGCAGCTCACTTTCACTTCACGCAGGTCGGGGGAAACAGCGCCTGTTTGGCAATGGCTGCATGCCTCCTCGTTCCCGTAGCAGGACACATACTGCGCAGACCAGTAAAGTTTTCCTTGTACTGCGCCTACGCAGAGCACTCCTGGCTACAGGAACGTGTACTAGGATACGTGTGGCCAGGGCGCAATGGAGGTCAACTTACAAGTCGACCTCCATTATTGGAACAAAAAAAAAGTGAGCCGCGGCGAGGGAACCGAGGATCGGTCCAGGGCTGCGAGGGCACAGGTCGGCTGCAGGGGGCTGGCAGAAGCCCCAGGTAAGTGAAACTCTTGTTCTTTATACAGTCTACAGTTCCGCTTTACATGTAGCATATATTGACCAGTCAGGAAACAGAAGCAGCGATATTTGTAAAATAACATTTATATCTTGTTGCATGTAGGCAATTTTATTACATCAATTCCAAAGGAGGCATTTAATGGCATGCCAAACCTTGAAATGATCGATCTCAGCAAGAACAAGCTGCTGTCTACCAGCATAGATCCTCAAGCATTCATGGTAAGTCACCTAACTATACATAAAAAAGCAGCCTTTGCCTAGCTGCAGAATTTTTTTTTTAGCTACAGTAACAAGCTTATCCCAACATGCAAATAAGAAAAAGCTTCCTATTTTTAATAAGAGAAGGAGACTATAATCAGAAGGCAATTGAATTCCCCTCTCCCTTTAAAGAGTTTACACAGTGGTGTAAGCCTGATGTCTAACTGATGTTTGCTGTGGGAGGGACGGTAAGCTGTGGCAGTAGGGAGGGAAAATCAACACTGAACTGGGTAAAAAAAAAAAAAGTACAGAAGTGATGTCACTTTTGGCATCACAGAGAAACTGTTACATAGTTACATAGTTATTTTGGTTGAAAAAAGACATATGTCCATCGAGTTCAACCAGTATAAAGTACAACACCAGCCTGCTCCCTCACATATTCCTGTTGATCCAGAGGAAGGCGAAAAAACCCTTACAAGGCATGGTCCAATTAGCCCCTAAAGGGAAAAATTCCTTCCCGACTCCAGATGGCAATCAGATAAAATCCCTGGATCAACATCATTAGGCATTACCTAGTAATTGTAGCCATGGATGTCTTTCAACGCAAGGAAAGCATCTAAGCCCCCTTTAAATGCAGGTATAGAGTTTGCCATAACGACTTCCTGTGGCAATGCATTCCACATCTTCATCACTCTTACTGTAAATAACCCTTTCCTAAATAAGCTGTAAAGATGGAAATCAAAAATATATTTTTTAATATCACATTCCTCCTAAGTCTGACAGTGAACACTAAGGGCCCGTTTCCACTTGTGTGGCGCGGAATCATTGTGGAAACCGCAGTAACAAATTTGCATGCGGATCCGAATTCGTTAACGTTTGTATGCATATTTTACCGCAAATTTGCATACGATTTTGCATATGTTTGTATGTATGCGAATTTAACCATATCAATGACTGTGTGCTTTTACATTGGTTTTATGCGAAATCGTATGCAAATTCGGTGTAAAATTCGCATACCGAAACCGCATGCAAATTTCCTATTAAATACATTGTATGCGAATCGCCTAGCGGTGTGCGGCAAGCGAATTCTGATGGCTCTGCCGTGCAGATTTTTCCTGCACACAAAACCGCAAAAAAAATCCTGAGAAGTGGAAACAGCCCCATCCACTTGTATTGCCTATGCGATTTCGCATGCGGGAAAAGTATGCAAATTCGCAATAGTGGAAACGGGCCCTAAAAACAACAGCAACAGGATGGGTAAGCATCATTTCTTCTAAAATAAATGTATTTTTCAGTTTTTTTTCCAGTTAATATGGAGTTTCATCCCACTCTAACAACTTCATACATACACGCTTGTACTCAAGGACAAGATGTACTGTACGTTTTTTATGACCTAGTTTTGTTACTACATGTTACAGTACTGTATAAACGTAGGTTATTTAAAGCATCAAAAACAACCCAAAAACATTGTTTATACGATACGTCCAAATCCAGAGTTATACAAAAGCGAAACATTTATTCACACGTACCAATATGTACAACACATGCTGCACTTGCAAACAAAATGGCCTTCCAAACGGCCTCCGGGAACAAAATCTGTTCATAGGTAGGAAGGGAACCAACGGTATCTGGATAAGCTGGGTAGGACTATATCAAATAACAGGACCCCACAGTTCAGAGGAATGTAAAAAAAAAAGTTCAGCTGCTACATAGACCATCATGATGTATGTTCTCCATCACTGAAATAACGAATACTCTGCTAACCATGAATAACTGGGCTGTCACTGGGATTTCCTGGAGGACATCATGCTAAAAGCATCAGTCTGTAGTTAATTCACCTAATGTTATTCCAGGGCCACCGGTGGCATGTTAAACTAATAATGATGATGGCTTCTCTGTTTTGTCTCCAAGCCACTGAAGAATCTGAAACGTCTATACTTGGACGGAAATCTCCTCGTTCAGATCCCCGCTGGATTGCCTTCAACCTTGGAGGAGCTGAAAATGAACGATAATAAACTAGAGGGCCTTGGGAAAGACAGCTTGAAAGGTAGCAGATCGCTATTTGGGCGTCGCGTTCTAACGTTACTTATTGCTACTGAAGTCCAGTGATAAGCCAAATCTATGCATCTCAAGCACGGTAACCTAAGGGAACGTGTTATGAGCGATAATGGTTACCGCAGTCAGAGCATACAAAGGTTATTGTAGTAAAACAAACCGCAAGACGATAACCAAAGAATCTCAATCATATTTTTTGCATGTTCCCCTGGCCAATTCTTAGACTGTGTACAGGAGCAATAAAAAGTATGTGAACCCTTTGGAATTAAAAAGATTTCTGCACCAAATGGTCATAAAATGTGACTGTCTATCATGACTTAGATGAAGATCGGATCACATTTTATGACCAATTTACGCACAAATCCATATAATTCCAAAGGTTTCACATACTTTTTATTGCTACTGTATTTTTAATTTGGTTATACAACAACAACCACTATCTCCCGTAGGACTCAAAGCGCATAAGCATGGTTCAGACCAGTAATTGGTTGATTGGTAAGTTCTGGTACAGAGGAAGAATTCTACAAGCCCGCAAATGCCAGGCTAAACAGGTGGCTTTTCACTCTTAATTTGAATAACTCCAGGGATGGGGCTGTCTTTACTGGGTGTGGTAGGGTATTCCAAAGGTTATGGGCAGCATAACAGAAAGCTCTGGCTCCAAAGGTTTTGAGGTGCACTCTGGGAGTGATCATGTTTATGGATCCTGCTGATCTGAGGTTGTGAGGGGTGTGGGGCAGTTTCAGCAGGTCCTTCATGTATCCACGGCCCAGATTGTGCAGGGATTTGAATGCAAACAGTCCAATCTTGGAAGAGTATTCTCCATTCTACTGGTAGCCAGTGCAGTGAGTGAAGCATCAGTGTAATCGGACAGTGGCGAGGCTGGTTTGTTAGATATCTGGCAGCAGCATTCTGGACTAATTGCAGGCAGTCCTTGTTTAGCAGGTCTGTAAAGAAGGCACTGAAGTAGTCCAGCCGTGATGTGATGAAGGCATGAACTAAGGTTGGAAGATCCTCTGGGGGAAAGAGAGATGCCTCTCTGCAGAATGTTTGTTAATTCTGTGTTTCAAAGTCAGTAGGAACAAAACTTGCTCACCCAAATTGCTCTGGGAGGAGAATTCCGCATAGCTAAAAACAGCCTAAGCTATGATATCACTGGAGGGGCGGTGCTACATACCAATGTACCACAATGTAGAGATACAGGAAGTGTTTTTGATGCTGAAACCAGGAAAATTACCTTAAAGAGAATCTGTATTGTTAAAATCGCACACAAGTAAACATACCAGTGTGTTAGGGGACATCTCCTATTACCCTCTGTCACAATTTTGCCGCTCCCCGTCGCATTAAAAGTAGTCAAAAACAGTTTTAAAAAGTTTGTTTATAAACAAACAAAATGGCCACCAAAACAGGAAGTAGGTTGATGTACAGTATGTCCACACATAGAAAATACATCCATACACAAGCAGGCTGTATACAGCCTTCCTTTTGTATCTCAAAAGATCATTTGTGTGTTTACCTTTTGTCCCCCTGCAGTTCTCATGCACTGAAGAGTGACATGCTGAGATCGTTTCTTCCTGCAGACAGCTCTGCCCCTGTCTGTAATTCCTCAGTATGTGGCTCCTTTCACAGCCTAACAGAGGAGGATTTTTATCCAGCTCTCTTCTCTCACTGATAAGAGAGCAGAGACGCTGCTGGCTTATGTAAATAACATAACTGTATGTCACTACAGCCCCAGTCATTATATATATTTATTTAATTTAATTTTGTGATGAACATATCTTTGACCCTTTAGGAGAATTTGTGTTTTCCCTGTGACTTTTGTAACTGTAAAGTCTCATTGTATTGTCCTTTTAAATGTAGTTGTTTATTTAATAGGAAAGTCGGAGTAACAAATTCATTTCACTTGATATACTTGTACCCATCATAGACTCTTCTTGTTTCAATTTGCCGTAAAATCTGATCAACAAAATCTTGGAAAGATACCGGGAGTTGCCAGATAATTGAACTCTGAGGCATGTGACTTTTTAATATCTTCTCTATTTTAGATTTGACGAATTTAGTAACGCTAGAAGTGGAAGGCAATCAGCTGAGCGAAGCCAACGTCAGTCCTTTGGCTTTTAAACCATTGCAACAGGCCTCGTACCTGCGTCTTGGGAGAAACAAATTCCGGACGATACCAGAAGGGCTCCCAGCATCTCTGGAGGTAAGCAATATATGATGCCATGCTGCACCCATTGCATCTTGTTACACAAGAACATGTGAATATATTGGCCTCTGAGGAAGAGGTCAGAGTGCTGCAAAACTTGGGTAAACTGCACAGTGCGCGGCGCCGCTGGACAGTGAGTGTAGGATTAATTTGATACAGTATATAATCATACATTGATAATGACATATCTTATTGACATAACACAGTGTGTATACCTCGTTTTATGCCTGGTTGGCCCCCAGTTTGAATCCCAGCTAGGGCACTATCTGGAGTTTGTATGATCTCCCTGTGTCTGTGTGGGTTTCCTCTGGGGAACTCCGGTTTCCTCCCACATCCTCAAAACATACAGATAAGTTAATTGGCTTCCCCTAAATTGGCCTTAGGCTACGATGTACATGTGGTAGAGATTAGATTGTGAGCTCCTCTGAGGGACAGTCAGCGACAAGACTATATATATTATTTTGAAATAAAAATGTATTCTTTTTGTTTTGAATTGTTTGCACTGAATCAATAATTACAAGCCTTTATTTGGAAAAATGTAACAGTAATATACCCTCATGCCAAACATAGTAAAAAAAAAAAAAAAGCAAAGTCCCTAACAAATATTTATGTATTTTGTTTTTTGAAATGCTGTCTTTTTTATTTTTTAAAACATGTTTTATTTTGGTAAGTATGGGGTTCGGTAAAAAGTGTAAAATGTAGTGTTAAATGTGTATTTTTTTATGTTTTTTTTTAACCACTAGATGTCACCATACACACTAGTCTGTGTGCTTTGAACAAACACAGACAGTGTTGTTACAGAAAAGATCATTGGCTTCTTGTTGAAGCCATGATCTTTCCCTTACAGGCACTTTGACTGGTTCAGGGAACACTTGTTCCATTTCACCCTATTGTGTCTCTCAGAGTTCTGTTGGTTCGTTAAGAAGGACCAACAGGACATTTAAAAATGACACATGGTCCAGTAGTGGTTAATCAAAGCTAGATTGCTGGTTAGAGTGACCCTTTATGTTTTTTTCTCCACAGTAGCCTGTGTGTTCCTTGTACAAGGCTCTGTTTATATTAAGTCTGGCATCTGGCAATCTCAACCAACCAGCATGCCTGAGGGGAGGATGGGGTTGAAACTCTATTGTCTTCTACACTTCCTGCAGCTCCCAGCTACTGTGCTGCGGCCATGTACGGTTCCCGGCGCGTCACCCAACACCTGTAGACACGCATGCTTCAGAAGTCGTTCACAAAGGATGTAGGAAAGTAGCTGGGGGCTGCAGGAAGTGTAGAAGATGGCGCCCTGAGGTTCTGTAAGTGGCTTCCGCTGTGCACCGCTCTGCAAGGGTGGAGGTCAGTGTTACTCTCGTGCCAGTTGCTACCAGCACACACACATATCCGGCATCAAGCAATCCCCGTCTGTGCCGGATATTGGGGGTATTACTGCATTTGATTCTTTTAGTTTTTTTCGCTTTAGGAACTCTATCTTGAAAATAACGAGATTGAAGAGATTTCAGAAACCTCTCTTAACCACACGACTAATCTGAACACTATTGTGCTGCGGAATAACAAGCTGGAGGAAACGAGAATAGCGCCATTAACGTGGATTCTGCACCAGTAAGTGACATTACGGACGAGATTTCTTTGAAGTAATAATAGATGACATAAGCAGCGGTGTATATAATAGTGTATATAATAGGTCCCATCTGCTGTACGGGGCTTTCTGTTAGAAGTGGAGATTAC
The DNA here is from genome assembly GCF_040937935.1 of Hyperolius riggenbachi. NCBI lineage: Eukaryota > Metazoa > Chordata > Amphibia > Anura > Hyperoliidae > Hyperolius > Hyperolius riggenbachi. The sequence continues at coordinate 15,239,150 of NC_090654.1, forward strand.
AGGGCAGCCTCTAATAACTTCATTAAAGTTGTTCAGGTTAAATTAGCTTAAAATGTACATATGCTAAATCAGCTTCAACCACTGATTATCCCCCCCAGCTGATATCTGAGGTTGGTTGATTTGACATACATCCAGTTTAACCACTTCAGCCTTCAGTATTGTTTCACCTTATGCATCCGAGCAACTTTCACCTCCCATTCATTCGCTCATAACTTTATCACTACTTATCACAATGCATTGATCTATATCTTGTTTTTTCCGCCACATCCGAGCAACTCTTACCTCCCATTCATTCGCTAATAACTTTATCACTAATTATAACAATTAATTGATCTATATCTTGTTTTTTCCGCCACCAATTAGGCTTTCTTTGGGTGGTACATTTTGCTAAGAATTATTTTTTTCTAAATGCATTTTAACAGGAATATTAGGGGAAAAAAATGGAAAAAATTCATTATTTCTCAGTTTTCAGACATTATACTTTTAAAATAATGCATACTACCATAATTAAAACCCATGTATGTTATTTGCCCATTTGTCCTGGCTATTACACCATTTAAATTATGTCCCTATAAGAATGTATGGCGTCAATATTTTATTTGGAAATAAAGGTGCATTTTTTTCAATTTGCCTCCATCACTATTTACAAGCTTATAATTTAAAAAAATATAGTAATATACTCTCTTGACATACATATTAAAAAAGTTCAGACCCTTAGGTAACTATTTGTTGCTTTTTTTTATTGTAATTTGTTTTTTAATTTTTATTTTTTTTTGGAGTGGGGTGGTAAACAGGTAATTTTAAATGTAATTGATTGTGTATATTTTTTTAAAAAAATGTATGTAGATGTAGTTTTACTGTTTGGCCACAAGATGGCCACCATCATTTTTTGTTTTTTCATCCTGAAAGTGAGAGCTCTCGCTTCCAGGAACTGAAGGGATGACGTGAAACCTGAAAAAATCGTTGTTTTTCAGAGAAGCCGCCGGTTTTTCTTACGGAGGCATAGATCAATGAATGGGAACTGTTTCCATTCATTGATCTCCAGGGCAGCGGAAGGTGGCGGAAGCACGCATGGCTCAGCGGCAGCAGGGCAGGCTATTTGGACGGATATATCCGTCCAGATAGACCTAAGTGGTTAACAGCAGTCTGCACACCATATTCCAGGGGTGTCCAACTCAAATACAAAGTGGTCCGAAATTGAACTCTGGGACCAAATTGTAGGCCAACCTTAATGTCTACTGGCCATCTTCCTCCCTTAGAAGGTTCCCTGGTGTCTAATGCCCCCCTCCAACCCCTATGCAGTATACCTATACTAGAGGGAAGGGGTAGGGGTCATCTGTCTACCTATACTAGAGAGAAGGGGGAGGGGTCATCTGGCTACCTATACTAGAGGGAAGGGGAAGGGGCTATCTGGCTACCTATACTGGAGGGGGGGCCATCAGGTTACCTATACTAGAGGGAAGGGGGGGGCTATCTGGCTACCTATACTGGAGGGGGGGCCATCAGGTTACCTATACTAGAGGGAAGGGGGGGGCTATCTGGCTACCTATACTGGAGGGAAGGAAGGGAGGGGTCATCTCGCTACCTATACTGGAGGGAAGGGGGAGGGGTCATCTCGCTACCTATATTGCAGAGGGGGGGGGGGGGGTGGCTGGTGACATTGGCCTTGGGCGGTAAAGAGTACAAATCCGGCCCTGGGTACAGTATTGTATTAGTTAGGCCTGTTTTTAACATTGAGTCTCAAGCAACCATAAAGCACACTCATCCAGCACCAGCTGATCCTGGTCGGTGCCGTACAGCTGGGACTCTACTGTACTGGCTTTAAAGGGAACCTGAAGTAAGAGGAATATGGAGGCTGCCATCTTCATTCCCTTAAAGGGAAGGTTCAGGGAGGGTGGGGAAAAAATAAAAATCAATTTCCACTTACCTGGGGCTTCCTCCAGCCCATGGCAGGCAGGAGGTGCCCTCGCCGCCGCTCCTCAGGCTCCCGGTGGTCTCCGGTGGCCGACCCGACCTGGCCAGGCCGGCTGCCAGGTCGGGCTCTTCTGCGCTCCAAGTCCTTGTACTTCTGCGTCCCACGCCGGCGCTCTGACGTCACCGGACGTCCGCCGGGCTGTACTGCGCATGCGCAGTAGAGCCCGGAGGACGTCCGATGACGTCAGAGCGCCGGCGTGGGACGCAGAAGTTCCGGGCCTTGGAGCGCAGAAGAGCCCGACCTGGCAGCCGGCCTGGCCAGGTCGGGTCGGCCACCGGGAGCCTGCGGAGCGGCGGCGAGGGCACCTCCTGCCTGCCACGGGCTGGAGGAAGCCCCAGGTAAGTGGAAATTGATTTTTATTTTTTCTCCACCCTCCCTGAACCTTCCCTTTAAAGGGAATCTGAAATGAAAATAAACTTATGAAATAATGCATTGAATGTGTAGTACAGCTAAGAAATAGAACATAAGATACAAGTCTCATATTGATTCCAGTACAGGAAGAGTTAAGAAACTTCAGTTGGTATATACGCAAAAGAGCTTCTCTGAGCTCCCTGACCCAACTTGGGTCAGCTACAGTGCTGTTTTCTGAAGCACTTATCTCAACCTGTCTCTCACTGTTTCTTCTTGATTTTACTGCAAGAAAGTTCAAAGGGCCATTAGCCCGCCATGTTTGATTCCACTGGCTGCTTTTTGGTTGCTTGAAACTCAATGTTAAAAACAGGCCTAACTAATACAGTACTGTACCCACGGCCGGATTTGTACTCTTTACCTCCCAAGGCCAATGTCACCAGCCACCCCCCTGCAGAATAGGTAGCGAGATGACCCCTCCCCCTTCCCTCCAGAATAGGTTGACGATGACCCCTCCCCCTTCCCTCTAGTATAGGTAGCTGTGTCGTTTGTAAACTGCAATTATTAGAGAATGATGCAATGTTATTAAAAAAAACATTGCATCATAACTGAAAATAAAAATATGAGACCTTTTTCTTTACTACTAATGTTCTATGAATTATCCATATTACACATACAATTCAATATATTATACTTTTTTTTCCCTTCAGTGTCACTTTAAAACAATGCTAGTTGCCTGGAAGTCATGCTGAGCTTTTGGCTATAGTTGTGTTTGAGTCACACACCTGGAACAAGCATGCAGTCAGTGGAGTCACAGCCCTGTAACTAGCATGCAGCCAGTGGAGTCACATCAGAGTCACAGCACCTGATCTGCATGCTCATTCTGGGCCAGTGACTTCAGCCAGAAGCCAGTGATCATTAAAATAAATGATCACTGGCACACACACACACTATTCCTGTGTACTGTTCTAAGTACTCAGGATAAAGCATGGGGACATCTAGTGGACAAAAAGTAAAAATAAAATAAATTACATCCCCTATAGTTATTAACATTTTCTGCCTCCTTCCCCTCAGTTACCAAAATAAAACACTTGAAGAAAAAAAAGTGACAGCATTTAAAAAATACATAAACAGTTATCTTAGGAACTCAGCTTTTTTTTTAATATGTATGTCATGAGCGTATATTACAGTTATTTTTGCAAAGAAGGGCTTATGATTAACTAGTCAATAGGCCCGCCCGTTAAAAAACAAGCGCTAGGTCACATCCGCTACCGTCCTGCTTGCTTGTTCCCCACCACTGTCTGAAGTATATGCACACAGGGAGCTGCTTGCCTGGCAGTTGGAAAAAGCTGTTATTTCCCACAATGCAATGAGAACCTCTGTTAACCACACGTAGCTAACTGTCAGATCCGGTCCTGTGTCCCAGAGCCGGGACAAGGTCCTCCAGCACCCAAGGCTGAGACACCAAAGTGCGCCCCTCCATCCCCCCCCCCCCAGCCGTCACACACTGATTGCTATTAGACTAAGAGGCACCCCAGGGCCCACAACCTCCCCAACACCTTAATCTCTAGTTATCTGGTTTGCAGTCACTGCCATGTATCCCCTTTTCTTATTTCTCTCTGCTTCATACACAATTAGGAATGACAGCTGAATGAATTCTGGGCCCCCTCCTACCCTGCGCCCTGAGGCTGGAGCCTCTCCAGCCTATGCCTCGGCCCGGCCCTGCATAACTGCCCTGGCTGCGCACATGCTCAGTACACAAATGCCAGGGACACACAGACAGGGAAAGTGGATGACGCAGGGACAGTTAGGTTTTAATATATAGGATTTAGGGCCTGTTTCCACTACACGCAGATCGGACGCAGATTGGATGCAGAATGGATGCAGAAAAACTGACTCCAATGAATGCCTATGGGAAAATCTGCATCAGAAAAATCGCGTTTAGTGGAAACAGCCCATAGGCTTTTTCATTGGAGTCAGTTTTTCTGCATCCATTCTGCATCCAATCTGCGTGTAGTGGAAACAGGCCCTAATAAGACAATTGTCAACACACTGCGCCACAGTTCGCTAGAGTTAAATCACAAAGTCACAGACACCGGGATCGCTGCAGATGGTCCACACACTGGATATTGATTTCAAAGATGCTGCTGCGCTCTCCAGATCTGTAAGAGAGAGAAATCTCCACATAGGGCAATATCGTTCAGTCTGAAAAGATCATTCCTCCATTTATTCCACGTGACACTTGTGAAGTGCTCTCCCAAATATCAATCAACTCCGTGTCCCTTGTCCCCTCTCGCTAAATGCTCACCAGATTCTGGCCACCCCAGCTTTCAGGTGGATCATAAGCAGTATGATTATAGATCACTTCCCTTCGAATCAGATGCAGACCACCTCTATATCCGGGTGGAGGTTGCGCTGTATGTTGTGGGCAAACAGATTCACACTTTGGATCCCTCAAGAAAGGCCTTCTCAAGGTCTTGTTGTTTATTCCAATTTTTAAAATTCACTCGGTAAAACATAAAAGAAACTGACATAGCGTAATACAGTTTAAAATTGCTCCTATGCGCATAGACTCAGTGCCACTTACGCCTCCAGGTGCTTTCTGCGCGTATCATACAGTAGGTCTCTGCCAGTACCCATCCGAATTAATTCCGACTGGTGCCCGGGTGCGCCTAGATGCAACTTCTCCCGTTTCGCCTCCTTCCTCTGTCGCAGGGTGTAGATCGATGCGCTCCTATGTTGACCGGCCGGTCCGTGCGCTTGCTTCCGTGCGACGTCAGACGCACAACTCCGAGGAAGGAGGCGAAACGGGAGAAGTTGCATCTAGGCGCACCCGGGCACCAGTCGGAATTAATTCGGATGGGTACTGGCAGAGACCTACTGTATGATACGCGCAGAAAGCACCTGGAGGCGTAAGTGGCACTGAGTCTATGCGCATAGGAGCAATTTTAAACTGTATTACGCTATGTCAGTTTCTTTTATGTTTTACCGAGTGAATTTTAAAAATTGGAATAAACAACAAGACCTTGAGAAGGCCTTTCTTGAGGGATCCAAAGTGTGAATCTGTTTGCCCACAACATACAGCGCAACCTCCACCCGGATATAGAGGTGGTCTGCATCTGATTCGAAGGGAAGTGATCTATAATCATACTGCTTATGATCCACCTGAAAGCTGGGGTGGCCAGAATCTGGTGAGCATTTAGCGAGAGGGGACAAGGGACACGGAGTTGATTGATATTTGGGAGAGCACTTCACAAGTGTCACGTGGAATAAATGGAGGAATGATCTTTTCAGACTGAACGATATTGCCCTATGTGGAGATTTCTCTCTCTTACAGATCTGGAGAGCGCAGCAGCATCTTTGAAATCAAGGCCCTAATAAGAGTAGAAACAAACACAAAACAGAGAAAAAAAAGCACACCTTTATTCCCAATTAAAATATTGTCACCGTACATTGTACTAGGGACATCATTTAAAGTGAATGGGAACCGCATTTTTTAAAAAAATGAAGCAAATTCTTACCTAAGGAGAGGGAAGGCTCTGGGTCATATAGAGCCTTCTGTCTCCTCTCTCGGTGCCCTCTATCCTGTGCTGGTTTCCCCTCCCCCCCGTTTCAATCCCCCACCGAAAGGGTATTTGGAAGTCTTCGGGAGCCGTGTCCTCCTGAAGACGTGCGGCTCCATACTGCACAGGCGTGAGCGCGCAAGAGAGCGTGCTTGCGCAGGTGCAGTACAGGGCCGCCCTTCTTCAGGAGCACTCGGGCTCCCTGAAGACTTCTGAAGCTTCCTACGGCCGGGTAAAGCAGTATTTGACTAATTTAGTCAGATACTGCTACCAGGCGAGCCACCACTGGAACGGGGGGACCAGGAGAGGAGCGAGAAGGCTCTATAGGACCCATCTATCTCATTTTTTTAAATGTGGTTCCCATTCACTTTAAATATTGTAATAAACAGGACAAATAGGCGAATCAAATTTGTGGATTTTATCTTCAGTGGCACTTTTTTATGTGCCAAGCCTACAATAGTTGAGTGCAGGTGGGCAATTTAGACACAACAGTGCCGTTGACAAAAGCCTGGCACAGGCCAAGTTGCATTTTTCATCACCTCTACGGCAGAACCAGAACACATGGCATACAAATCCCCTCGACAGAACCCAAAACCAGAGAACAGTAAATAAATCTCAGATTTTGACTGCAAGAATTTGGACTCAACTTCAAACACATCCAGAAAGAAAAAATAAATAGAAAATATATATTTCTGTAATTGTGGGATTATGAGGATTACTGTGGATACAGGATAGGTTTCCAACATGACCATAACTCAGAAAGATTGTGGACTGAGATGAGAAGGTTTTAGTGTGGTAATACGATTTATCTCCAGGTATTCTATCCTCAGTCTCATAACACACATTGCCAGCTGTAGTGCTTATAAAGTTACATTGTAATGTGCGGCTGTAACTGGGAGAGGAGGCTGCAGGCACAGAACAACACATGGAATGTGAGGGAGGCTGCTGCGTGCATAAATGGTGTTTGTTATATAGAAGGATGGCTGCATATGGGAGAGGGGAGTGGCCACATGTAATGGGAGGAGGCTGCTGCTTGCATAAGTTGGGTTTGTTTTATAGAAGGATGGCAGCACATGGGAGATGGGAGTGGCCACATGTAATGGGAGGAGGCTGCTGCATGCCTAAATGGTGTTTGTTTTACAGAAGGATGGCTTCATGTGGGAGAGGGGAGTGGCCACATGTAATGGGAGGAGGCTGCTGCATGCATAAGTTGGGTTTGTTTTATAGAAGTAAGAGGAGGTTGTAAACATGTAGGGTTGTATATAGGGGAGTGTTTTGTATTTACTATACAGTGTGAGAGCTTAGCCTAATCCCAATTGACAATATAGTGCTGTCTCCTGCATACTACTTCACTATTTACATTTTTGTATGTTAGCAGCACTACATGTCAGTGTCCTCTCAAATACTTTTTTATTAATTAAAAGTTCTGTTTTAGCCTTCATCGCATGCAAGGTTATTCAGTTTATAGTCTTCAGAAGCACTCAGGGACACAAGTGCTTCTGAAGCCTTCCGAGGATCCACAAAGGCATATTCGACCAATTGGTTGTATTATTGCAACTGCGGGGAGGGGGGGGGGGGGGGGGGAGGCAGAGTGCTGGAACGAGTACACAGAGAGAGAACCAGGAAAGGTTCTATGAGATTCAGAGCCTTCCCCCTCCATAGGCGAGTACCTGACTGGGCCTCATTCACATCATATGCACTGATGTGCGGCACGCAAGAAGTGCATAGACAGCCCTTCTTCCGTTCACATCATATGTGCTTGTGAACGCTATGATGCGCTTGCGTACTGCTGCATGCATTCTGCCCGCAAACGCAGAGCTGACCCATTCCCCATTCACTGTAATGAATGGGTTCAGCAGCGCAGCAGGTAGTGGCACAGATAGCGTGCAATCCTATGGCCTTCTGCGGTAGTTAGATGTGAATGAGGCCTTAGGCGTGGTAAAAACGCATGCGTTTGTGCGCGCTTCTGTGCGTTGCTCTGCGCTTCTTTAAAGCACGTTTTGCCTATTGTAGCAGTAGCGTTTTGCTTATTGTAGCAGTAGCAGTTGATAGTAAAGCTTTGTTTTTATATGTAAATGTATTTTTTTTTCAATTAGGGGCAAAAAACGCATGCGCTTCTATGCGTTTGTACGCGCTTCTATGCGCTAAAAAAGCGCACCCATTCACTTGCATTGATGTGCGCTTTACAGCTCAGTGCACAGAAATGCATGGTACACTATGTTTTTGTAACGCTGCTCAGCGCAGCGCGTAGATGTGAACCAGCTACATTTAATTACATGGGAAAATCAATGCCTTGCAGAACGCACAGGGCAGTGCGCTGTGAAAAGCGCACAAAAACAGCCCTGATGTGAACAAGGCCTTAGTGTTATTTTACCTTAGTGGCAGCAGTTACTACTACGAAGCTGGTGAAACACATTATTGTTCAGCGACCTATTGAGTCTCTTCCCTCCTCTACATGATTCCTGCAGTATGATATATAAACCATCTGTCTCAGTTCATTGATCCAGCCGGTAAAACATCTGATGTCGTAATTCCCTGTGACTTCCTTGTCCTCGGCCAATAGGCATGGGCAGCAGATCTGCTTTGATTACTATGGAAAGCACATGGTGGGGGGTAGGAGGCCCAGTAGCCTACTGGACCCCAACCCTTTCATCAGTAGTACATTGGGAAGTTCTCGTATTCCTCAGAGCGGATCACCATACCAGATGCAGCCCCTCCATACTTACATACGTTCATCCAAACCAGATGAACTGAATTTATACTTCCAGTTCAATCTACGTAAAAATGATCTTCAAAGAAAAGTTCTGTCTTAAAATCATGTCGATGTACTTGTTTGCTTTTCAAAGAGTCAACGAGAATAACTGGCTTGCTCCTTATCTAATCAGTCATTCTTTGTTGTCTCAGGAACCTGGAATCAATAGATCTGTCGTACAACAAGTTTTATCAAGTGCCGTCCTACCTGCCAAAGTCCTTGCTGCACCTCGTCCTGGTGGGAAACCAGATCGAGAGAATACCGGGCTACATATTTGCACACCTGAATCCCGGCTTGGAATACCTCTACCTGTCCTTCAACAAGCTTGACAACGATGGACTTGACCCGATCTCCTTCCATGGGGCTTATCACTCGCTAAGAGAAATATTTCTCGATTATAATGAACTGACGAGTGTGCCAATCGGAATGGAAAACATGAAAGACCTCCACATTCTCAGGCTCAACAATAATAAAATAAAGTAAGCTTTCATGTTTGTCTTTAAAATACTTCAGATATTGTCCCCAGCTAATCACAGTAATACAAAGAGCGTTGGCCAAAGTGACTACAGAAGTGGTGGACTGGCAGATATTTTCGATACAACTCATAAAACCTATGCAATACTAGAGGGTTGTTTTTTTTCACAGAAATGAGAGCCCTGGTTTAAAAATGATGCAAATATTTCTGAATTCATGCAGGATTATGTACATTTTCATGCAAATATATGCAGCTTGAAAATGGACCAGTCAAGTCCCACCCAGGTTCAAATTATTAGTATTTATATACCATGTTTCCCCCAAAGAAAAAACACCGTCATAATAATTTTAGCCCCAAAAGATTATTATTTTCATGGCGGGATTATAATTTTGAGGGGTGACGCCATGTATTCCCAGTAGTCAGATATGCCCCCAGGTGTCCCCTGCGCCAGCAGCAGCCCCCAGTCCAGTATAGCTGGACTGATGAGCTCCCCAGTAGGTCAGATGTGCCCCCAGGTGTCCTCTGCCCCCAACAGCAGCCCCCAGTCCAGTATAGCTGGACTGATGAGCTCCCCAGTAGTCAGATGTGCCCCCAGGTGTCCTCTGTCCCCAACAGCAGCCCCCAGTCCAGTATAGCTGGACTGATGAGCTCCCCAGTAGTCAGATGTGCCCCAAGGTGTCCTCTGCCCCCAACAGCAGCCGCCAGTCCAGTATAGCTGGACTGATGAGCTCCCCTGTAGTCAGATGTGCCCCCAGGGGCCCTGGTCCCCAGCGGCAGCCTTCAGCCATGTATAGCCCTTCCCTCTTTCCCTCTTCAGAGTGGCGAGTGGAGCAGAAGAAACTCACCGGCTTTCGACCTGCTGCCGTTAACATCGCTCCCCAGCAGCGCCCAGCTTCCTTTCCGTGACAACTGTGGCGCCATGTGACACGCAGGTGCTGCGCGCATCACATGACAAGAGCCGCTTTTGTCAAGGAGAGGAAGCCAGGCGCTGCTGACGAGAGACGTTAATGCTGGCAAGTCGGAAGTCGATGAGTTTCTTCTCCTGTACTGGTAATGCTCTGCTTGCCACTCTGTGAAGAGGGATGGAGGAGCAGCAAGTGGGTACATTGGGTGGCCAGTGAGCCAGCCACCTCACAATAAGGTAGGGCGTAGTTTCGGTGGATGGCTTATATTTCAAGCATGTTTGAAGTATAAGCTAGGGCTTATTTTTGGGGAAACACGGTTGTGTCGGCATCTTCCACAGCACTGTACAGAGAATTTTGTCTTGTCACTTAACTGTCCCTCAGAGGAGCTCACAATCTAATCCCTACCATAGTCATATGTCTATGTATGTATTGTGTCGTGTATGTATCGTAGTCTAGGGCCATTTTACTATTGGTTTGGATAGTTCTGAATGTTTTATCAGCTGTAAACCTAATCAGATATACGTAGTGGTATACACCTTTGTCTGAACAATATTTCATACAACTCTCTGATCCAAGGAATAACTTCATTACACTTCCCATAGTTGCAGAAATTGGGCTTTAGATCACTCAATTTTAGGGGAAACCCACCCAGGCACAGGGAGAACATACTAACTCCATGCAGATTGTGCCCTGGCTGGGATTCGAGCCGAGGACTTAGCGCTGCAAGGCGAGAGTGCTACCCCACCATCGGTTTAATCAAACTGGGGTAAAATCGAACAGAAAAAATTTAACATGTGTAGCCACCTTAACGCTATAGGACACAATACATTAAAATATACATTTGTTAAAGAGTAACCGTCAGGCTGCAAAAGCTAATTTAAACCTCTATTCTCCTGTGTTAAACAGTTTAGAAGGAAGCCAAAAAGGCAATACTGAAGTTAAAAATCTCTCTTACTTTGATCCTTGCTGAACAGCAAGGCTGGTTATTCCCAAGCTCCGAAGGAGGCCGGTAGGACGCATAACAGATACTGCAAAGCATTCTGGGGCTGCTTCTTCTCCCCACTGCAGTACCTTGGTCCTCCCCCTTCATTTCTCTATCCAGTCCTAAGGCTGCTTTCACAGCGAGAAGTTACAGGCTCATGTTACAGCAGCTTGTATCTTGCAGCCAAGCTCACAGCACTGAAAAATCATGTTCACAGGGCACATTCCGTTAGAGTATACTGCAGGAGTCCGCTATTGTTCCTAGCCACATGGCTAATTAATATTCACTGCACAGTAGTGTATGAGCCATTAGGATCTTTCACCCTGATCTTTTTTGTGAGTTGAATAATCAGGAAGCAGGGTAAGGGAGCATATGACATCACAATTGGCTTCATACAAGACATACAAACATGGAACCTGCCATGAGCTGTCAGGAGCATCATTCTCTGCAAATACTATATATGTTACAGCCAGAACCCGAAGTTTGGCCACTTCTAGTTCTGGCCGGCTACTTCGGGTTCTGGCCGGCCAATGTGCGAAGTGGCCGCTGCGCTGCGGCCAATGTGAGAAATGGATTGATTCCTGTGACATTAAGGTATCTTCTGGCCGCAGCGCAACGGCCAAACGTATAACAACTTAGTTAATTTAATGCAATTAAGCCGGCGGCAATGTAACAATTCAAGTCGCCGGCTTTTTCTCTGCCTCTCTCCTCCCCCCGCCTCTCTCGCTCTCCTATGGGCAGCCGGCGGGGACACGCGTGTCCCCTCCAGAGTCGTTCGTCGCTGCAGGCTTCCCTGCCGTTCTTGCAGAGCGGGTGCTGGCAGAAGCAATGTCTGCAGCCTCCCCGCTCTGCTTTCCTGGTGCGACGAACGACTCTTGTGGACACGCATGTCCCCCGCCGGCTGCCCATAAGAGAAGGAGGAGAGAGAGGCGGTGGGAAGAGAGAGACGCGGGGGGAGGAGAGAGAGGCAGAGAAAAAGCCGGCGGCTTGAATTGTTACATTGCCGCCGACTTAATTGCATTAAATTAACTAAGTTGTTATACGTCTGGCCGCTGCGCTGCGGCCAGAAGATACCTTACTGTCACAGGAATCAATCCATTTCTCACATTGGCCGCAGCGCAGCGGCCACTTCGCACATTGGCCGGCCAGAACCCAAAGTAGCCGGCCAGAACTAGAAGTGGCCAAACTTCGGGTTCTGGCCGTAACATATACACATTCTGTGAAATCCAAACGTGGACCGTGAAATGCATATGTAATGTAAGTACAGCCAATATTTAGCTACTGATATATGTGTTTTTTTTTCCTCTGAGACCCTATACCTAACAGCTCCTCTTTAATAAACCGTTTTGTGTTTTGTTTATTTGTCCTCAGGACAGTGTCCCCAAACTGTGTGTGCAATCCGGAGGAGGACACTGATTCAAGCCTAGAATACCTTCACCTGGAAAACAACTACATCAGCACCAGGGAGATATCCCCATACGCCTTTGTTTGCATCCGCTCCTATTCCAGCGTTATTCTCAAGCCTCAAAAAGTCAAATAAGAGAAAAGGTTAGACTTGGTCTCCAGCGGATTCCTTCACAACTTACGTTAAAGCGGACCTGAACTCAGAACTTCCTCTCTGCTGTAAAAGATAAGCAACAGCATAATAACCTCTACAGAAAAACATTTCTTTGTTACATCTGAAACAAATCCTGCAATAAATCTGCAGTGTGTCTACTTCCTGCTTTCATGGAAGCAGACATGTTAACATCCCGTGTTTACAAATTAGCTGTCCTGCCGTGGCAGAGGAGATTCCTGAGCCGACACAGCTGAGAAATCAAATTACAGTGGTGATTAGTCACAGATGAGGAGGGATTAGATAGGCTAAACCAGGCTTTCTCAACCAGGGTTCCTTGAGGACTCTGCAGGGGTTCCTTGAGCACTCTGCATTTTACCCCATCGTGGGGGAAGTATACTAGAGCACACTATAATAGGTGGTACTATAACAAGAAGCACTAAATTGAGGGGTCAGGAGACAGTATAATGAGTGGCAGTGTAATAGGAGGTAGTGAAATTAGCAGCCTAACCTACTTTTAAAGACCACGCCTCCTGAAAAACAAATGTAGGGGTTCCTCGAGACCCAAAACTTGTTTGCAGGGGTTCCTTGAGATCCAAAAGTTATTTGCAGGGTTTCTCCAGGGTAAAAAGGTTGAGGAAGACTGGACTAAACTCTCTAAATACATATAGGGTGGATTTCTCTATGCTTTCCTTCTGTCCTGTGCAAGAGTTCAGGTCCACTTTAAGCAAAGACCATTCACGGGAAGACCAGGAGACCTTTCCACCCATTTTTATCGCTATCTTACAGAAAGAAGTTGGCAGCTGAAAAACCGGGCCGCTCCCCCCAAAAAATGCCTAAAATTCAGATATTCTACCGGCGAAGCATTTCACATGCCACATTTATTGCCTTCCTATTGGAAAAACTTTTTCCACAGCTTGAGAGACTGACCTCAGAAAGTGTAATATCGGTTTCCTGGACTGCAGAAGGAAAGTGTAATTTTCCCATTCCAAGCCTACTAAGTATATATGTATCTCGCTATACACGCTAGACTTACGGGTCAGTAAGGGATCATTAAGTAGAAATGTTCCTACCACGCTGTTTCCAATAACATTACACACACCTCTAAATTATACAAAGGCCGTGTGATTGCCATGTATGTCCTGATTCTGTAAAAAAAATCATAAAGGCTACAGAAAAACCATTGATGAAGTCATGTTTTAAATATTTCTTTTAGATTTTAAAGTGAACCAAGCACAATTTTTAGCACCCAGGGCATTTCAATAGCATATTAAACATGCATGCCAACAATGTGGCTCATTATTAAAAAAAACCCTCTTCTTTTTACATTTCAGGCCTCTTTTCCACAGGCAGTTGAACTGAGTGCTCAGCAAACAGTTACTAGGAGGCAGTGAGCAGTTACCAGGCAGCAGCAAGCAGTTGTGAGAGTATGAGAGGCATTTCACTGCCTGTCAACTGCTCATGGATAATTTAGCAGAAGCTGTTATTATTCAACTTCCTCCTAAATCCATTCAGGCAGATAAAGCCTGCTGTAATTATGTTATTACACACATTAGCAAACATCTTTTATCAGCAGGGAGGTGGAGATATTGGTCACTATGCTTCAGAGTTTAAAGAAGCCACATATGCTATCTTCACACCTTCCCCTTGATAAATAAGTGCAGCTAGAAGGGGAGAGGGGAACATGGCAGCTTCTATAGCTATTAGAATCGAGGGAACAAACTGCAGAAAAAAGTGGCGCTTGATTTCCTTTAACAGTAGTTTGATTTTTCCCCCAGATTTTCATACTCCTAATGCTTTAGAATTGTTGTGTCGATTCTTTATCTGGCTGGTCCAGGTATTGATGTACAGGGGACAAAAATGAGAAACATACTTGGGAGGGAGGCTACCTAATACTACATCTGACCTTACATGAAAATGGTGAAATAGAATAAAATTCTTAACGAATGTGTGCAGCATTGCTTCACTTGCCGTGTATTACATCACTGGGGGGCGGGGATTGCTGGGTTGGAGGGTGGAGGGAGAATGGTACAGGGGCAGGAGTAAAGGAGGAAGTCTGATGCCGTCAGTTATGATGCCAACCACAATATGGTACCATCTGTCACAAATAATCACCCTAACCATCTATTGATATTGCTAGTATAACCTGTTACTTCCACTAACATAGGTGTGTCAACCCGAGCCCAAACTTAAACTGCACCAAGACCTAAAATGAATTCCCCTCTATTCCTGATACCAAGGATTAGAACTGCTCAGTAAAATGCTTACTGAATGCACAGAGCTTGGAATACGGCCTATCAAAACTGTCCGAAAGCACTAGACGGCATTATCACCATCTTATTGACCATCTCTACTATTGATATCTATAGGTTTGGATAGTTCTGAATGCTTTATCAGCTCTAAACCTAATCAGATACGTAGTGGTATAAACCTTTCTCTGAACAATATTTCATACAATGCTTTGATCCAATGAATTAAAGAGACTCTGTAACACAATTTTCAGCCTTATTTCTTCTATCCTATAAGTTCCTATACCTGTTCTTATGTGGTCTGGCTTACTGCAGCCTTTCCTAGTTGCACTGTCTCTGTAATATATCTAATCTTCTTTTCTTTCTCAAGCTTTGTCAACCCAGAGAGGAATGCACTGCCTCCGCTGTAGTAGGGAGAAGTTATGCACGCCCCCTGCACCCCATCCCCCGACCCCCTTGTAGGCTCTGTGTGCTTTGTTTACTCCTCACAGACAGAGCTCTCTGAGGGGGAAGGGAGCTGCCTGTCACATGTTGAGAACTGTGAGAAATCCAGACTGGATTGCAGATATTTCACTATGTAATTAAAGCTTGTAGTATACGGTGACATGATGATATATATATACATACAAACAAACATCACTTCCTGGTTAGCGGCTATGTTTTTGTTTGTAAACACTGTCTAAAACTGGCGATCAAAAGCTAGGATTGTGCGGGGAGCAGCGGAAACGGCAAAGAGGGGTCCAGAAGAACATAATGAATAGAGTGGTATGCTTTTTATTGTAACAATTTTGTAATTGTAACTTTAAATAGACTTTCCATAGTTGCAGAAATTTGGCTTTAGATCACCCATGTAGTGAAAAAGTTGCCATAATAACACACAGCCAGAAATAAGTACAGGAAAGTTAAAGCAAGCCCGTGAGGAAAAAAATATATAAAAGGAATAGTTAACTAAATTGTGGGGATCACGGGAGGGTGGAAGGGCCCCAAGATGTAATGTGTGGAAGTGGGAATGTCGACTGGATAAATCATAAAAAATTGTCCACCTTTCATAAGAAGGAAGTAGCCCAAAATAAATTGATAACATTTTTAACAGAAACCAGACACTTGAATGACAATGTGTTTTGTGGATTGCAGTCCACTTCAGATCAAATAATAAAAAGAGTCTTTTTATTATGGGCCAAGTGAGGACGGGCTTTCCTCACCAGCTGTAACACTGTGGTTGCCAGTTTTGCAACCTACCCTTGTGATCATCCTGCACCTACATTGTTGAGGGTCTCATACCCTTGGAATACTACACCATCAGGGGCTCCTCGCGTCCATGTCCCATTTTTTTTTACTCCTTCAGAAGGTCGTTGGACTCCATTGGTATCACACCATCGAAATCGTGGGTAGCCTCTGGATGGTCCTCTTCGAGCCTTTTATTCCCGCTTCCGAGAACCTCTTTTTCTTCATGTCCGTGCTCCCGCCCATGTACGAGTACACGCCCAGGAACAAAGCCATCTCATGCACGGACAAAAAAAACTGAGTCATTCTACTGGGCACGTACTCGAGCATGCCCAGTACTAAGAAGCCCATACTTGAATGTAAGTATGGCCACAACAGCTTATGACAAGCTCTTGTCATATATGCTTGGCAGAACCCAACACTGAAACAGTAGGCGCCAGGAGGTTGTTTATGGGCGAAAAACTAAATAAAACAACATTCGGTGGCATTCTCCTAAGATACAAAATACATGTCACTGAAAACCTTAGGCAAGCACTCAATGACAGTAAAAGCCACTTAATCTACAAGTCCACAGTTAGGCTATCCACATTAGTGCCAGCGGAGACCTATTGCTTGACACGTGGGTGTGAGCCCTACACCATACCCTACACAATGGGCACTCACCCTTTCTTCTTGACCCTCAGCTAGCTCATTTTGACTAGATGTTCGTTTGTAAGTTTGCAATCTTTTTAATAATAAAGCTTTTAAGTAATTTTACGCTATGGTGGACGAATATATTTTTTGGAGGTGATATGACACAAAGAGCCTATGGTCAGAGGAGGTTAAAGGAGAGGGTCCTTATACGATCTAGTTAATTTATATAGAAATTTATAAGCGCTACAAAAAATGGAACCAAAACGAACGATGATGATAGCATTACCCAGCGATGGCACACAGCCACTTAAGGCTGATGGGCCTCTAGCTGACAAGCTTTCTGCATGTGGTGTGCGTCTGAGTTGGGAAAAAAAAAAAAAGGAGAGGGTCCTGATAAGGCAGGGCAGCCAGATGACCCCACCTGCGCTGTAGACCCATCTAGCTGAGAAGAAAGGTCAAGAAGAAATGATGAGTGCCTATTGTTTGGGGTGTGGTGGAGGGCTCCTGCAGAAGTGTCAAGCAAGCGGTCTACTGTCATTGAACACTTACCGAGTGAGATAAATTAATGTCTGTAGAAGTCTATGATCAATTTTGGAGGGAAACCAATTAAAGAAAACGTCCGAGGAATAATAATAAAAAAAAAAAGATCTACTTACCCGGGGCTTCCTCCAGCCCCTGGCAGCCGTCCTGTGCCCTCGCCGCATCTCCGGTATCCCCTCCGTTGGAGATGCCAACCTCGCCACGTCGGCATCTACTGCGCCTGCGCGAGGCCAGTTGGTGACCGCGGGGTTCCTGCGCAGAACACCTCAGACCATGTGAGTGCAGGGCTAACGCAAGGTGCAGTAGATGCCAACCTGGCGAGGTCGGCATCTTCAACGGAGGGGATCCTGGGACACCGGAGCTGCGGTGAGGGCACAGAACAGCTGCTGGGGGCTGGAGGAAGCCCTGTGTAAGTGTGAGAATCCGCTCAGCAGGCAGCCTTTTGACCATTGTTTAGGTTTGCATGCTGCAGGACTCTGGAACAGAGACCTGTCTTTCCATTGCAAGTTCTGGTCTGTTCTCTTGCTGGGGAATTTGCATACATTCGTTATGCAAATCCCCTACCTGCCTTCTTTGATGACTGGCACTATAAGAGCTTTATGTTTCCCAGAAGGCTTTGCTGGTCATTTCCCTTCCATGGTCTGTTCCTGATGGACACTGCTGGAGTGTCAGCCATTGCTATCTAGTATAGTTAATTCCTGGGGGTTGCTTTAGGCTCCCCTTCTAGCCCAGTCAGGTTGTATTATCTGTATTGCCTGTTCTGTCTTGTCTTGCCTGTTGCCATAGTCCTGTCCCAAAGGTGGTCGACAGGAAATGGTTCTGATCTCTGATCTTGGAGTATAGCTGGTGCAGCGGTTGCTACCAGCTATCTCTTCTGTTCTGTCTCCTGGGATCGCGCTAGCTACTTTTCGCTAGCGCTGGGAATCCTTCTGTTCTGCTACTCTGTACCTGGATCGCGCTAGCCACTTTTTGCTAGCGCTGGGGATCCTTCTGTTCTGCTACTCTGTACCTGGATCGCGCTAGCCACGTTTCGCTAGTGCTGTGGATCCTATCTCTCGCTTGTCCCTGTTTTCGTGTGTCTGTCTTGTCCGCTACGCTTGCTGGAGGCTCGGTGAGGTAACCGTTAAGCAAGCGCTCGCGTCCTCTGTTTCATGTTTGTCTGTTAATGGTTAGTTAGGCGTGCTTGTCTCTATTGTGCTTATCACGTGGAGATCATGCATAACCGCGTGCACTGTTGCGAATGAGTGCGGTGTTCGCGGTTAGCTAGCGTTTGTTATTTTCCGTATCTCCTTATTGTATTATTTGCTGTGCCTTTGCTACCCTCGTATTCTATTCTGTTCTGCCTTGTGTCACGTCTCGCGATCGCACCTCTCGCGATCGCGTTCCTATTTCGTATCTGCTGTTGTGTGTGCGCGGTCGCAGGGTGGCGACTGGATTGGTGCACACACATACAACCTGTCCCTTTGCTCAATCTCATTCGCAATCGCCTCTCTTGCGATTGCGTTCTGCGCTTCGTACCATTCCTGTCTGGCATTTGTGGAGGTACAGAGGATTGGTTCCTCTGCACTCCCCAGCGCTATCTGCCGACAGGAATTTCCCTCTACAGGTGCGTAGCACCTTTTGCTGGGTGCCTGCAAATATACGCTTGTGGAGGATTTCCGCCGTGTCAGCGCACGCGTTGTGCGCTGATCACAGAGAAAGTTCCACAATCGTTACAGTAAGTACATTTTTTTTTTATTCCTCAGACATTTCTTTTAAGTTGCCGATACATTTTTTGGGCATGTGAAGGTAATCTATCTTATGCATATCATTTTTGGTGATGTAAGAGAAAACAGAAATGCCCATAGGAAACCAGGGGAAAGCATACAAGCTCCATGCACATAGTGTCCTGGCCAAGATTTGAACCTGGTACCCCAATGCTACCAGGTAGGAGTGATAGACACTTTGCCATGGTGCCGTAGAACAATAATTCATTATGGATGAAGGTTTTTTTTTTTTTCTTCTCTTTATTCATGTTGGAAAATTCTGTAATTCAGCTAGGTATTGGCACGTCGCAACACCACAACTCTCGTCTCGCCAAAGAATCTGTTCTAACATATTTCTGCAAGTTAGAGGAATACCCACGCAGGAGAGCACAGACTGTGACTTTTCAAGCAGCCAATAAACACTTTGCCTTATTTTGTTTCTACTGGCACAGAAACCTGAAGATAAAATGGAAAAATGCATCCGTGTGGACGAGCGAAGTAACGAACCTCGGGACGAGTCTACCAGTAGCTTCTTTACTGAAGGCCGGATTAAAAGATTAGTAAGGGTAGATACTTTGCGAGAGTTGAGGAAACAGTACCCTGAGAAACGTAATATTACCGTACAGAAGACATGCTTGTATGATTTAAGTTTCTGTCTTTTTTAGCCAATATTTACATATTAGTAATAAGATGGAGCAGAATAGGAATGTTGTAATGTAGAAAAAAAAAACCACACACAGCATTAGTTGGAATATACCAAAGAAGAGGAAGAAGTTAGAGCCTTTCATAATGTGTGACAGCAGCTGTTGGTGACATCAAGAAAAAGAATGCCTAACGCCAAGAAACAACTGCAAAGAGGGTTGCAACTTTTTTTTTTCTCTCCTAACAAACCCGGGTCACTAAAATTCAGGGCTGTGGAGTTGGATTTGAGGAGTCGGAGCAATTTTGGGTACACAGAGTCGGAGTCAGGGATTTCATAAACTGAGGAGTCAGAATCGGGGTCGGATGATTTTTGAAAAAATCCACAGCCCTGGTAAGTATAAGACTAAGGAGTCAGAGTCGAGGAGTCGGAGCCATTTTGTGTACCTGAAGTCGGAGTTGAAGTCGGTGGTTTCATAAACTGAGGAGTTGGAAGATTTTTGTAGTGACTCCACAGCCCTGCAAAATTGTACATGTTAATACATTAGCCAGGGGCGTAGTTAGAACTCACTGGGCCATGTGGCAACATTTTTTTCTGCCCCCCCTCCCCCTCAACCATCCATTGTCTTGGAGCCCCCCGGTCCCTATAGCTTTCCCTGGTGGTCTAGTTATTCCCTCCATACCCCTATAACTTTCTCTGGTAGTCAGTGGATCCCCTGTGATCCTATAGCTTATCCAAGAAGTTTAGTTGTCCTCCCGTACCACCATAGCTTTCCCTGGTGGTCTATGGTGGTCTAGTGGTTCTCCATACCCCTACAGCTTTTTATAGAGGTCTAGTGCCCCCCCTCAACACCCCTATACCTTTCCCTGGTAGTCTTTTGTTCCCCCCCCCCCCCCATGGCCATGTAGCTTTCACTGGTAGCCTAGTGGTCCCCCTTTAGCTTTCACTGGTAGCCTAGTGGTCCCCATGTGCCCCTATAGATTGACCTGGTAACCCAGTGGTCCCCCCTATAGATTGACTTGGTGGTCTAGTGGTCCCCCCTGTGCCCCTGTAGATTTCCTTGGTGGGCTAGTGGTCACTTCCACACACCAATAGCTTTCCACCACTGGGACCACTCTCTTCCCTTGGCTACAGGCCACATAATGGCCACTATGGCAATCCCTATACCAGTGACAGTAACTCTCCCTCTATAATGTGCCCAGTAGAAGTGATATGCGTATGTTGAGTTCTCCATGACAGAGGGGTGGTCCAGTTATGGCATGGGTTCTCTTCAGTACTGGTTTCCTCATCCAACTACGCACATTGCTCTTGTCAATGGTGTCATCTCCACAAACATTGAGCAGCTTTTTGTGGATGTCGGACAGTCGACACCTCACCTTTGTCAAAAACTCAGTGATGGTACCATGCTGCAGCTTGGAATACATTATTCTGAAGCACCTGTATAAAGGAGCACCTACTAATTTTAGTGACCTGTGGCAATAAAAGGTTATGCCAATTTTTACATTCTTTTCAGTACAACCCTCGTATTGCTGGAACAGAGTATCAAAAGACAATGCATTTCGAGGGTCTTTGCCGCTTCCTCAGGCCAAGTGATTAGTGCCTTTAAAAACAAATTCTGTCATTAGGAACGCCCTTTTCTAAGGTGCTTAATAAACTAACTTATGTTTTTTAAGTTTTTCTTACCTCATTTATATGAGCTACTCCTCCTAACTGCAGATGATTTTTAAACACAAACATTATTTGCATTGGCGCGCCTGCTTCATCCCTCTATACTTCCACTACCCCCCTTATTTTTTTTTTTGGGGGGGGGGGGGGTAAGATAGGTTTTGAGTTCCCTCAGAACTCCTAACTCACACTTATAAGTGAGGATGGTCAACAATATGCAAATAATTTTGAGTTGATGCAGGATTATGCACATTTCGGATGCAAATGTATGCATCTTGAAAATAGATCGAATTTTACCTCAGCACGATTGGGTCATGTTCAAGCTGCATATATTTGCATAATGCTGCATCCACTCAAAATTATTTGCATCTCATTGACCATTCCTACTTGTGAGTACCTCTTTATTGTACCAATCTAGTGTAGCTAACTACTACACTATACGGGGCTCCTGTGCTTTCTATGGGCTTGATTCATCAATGTATTTTGCGCTGTTCAGCGCAAGGTAGAAGTAACTCGGCATGCTACACGCGCTGGCGGCAGCATAACGTGTGCTCATTGATGACCGTCCGTTCCTTGCAAAGTATGCACACTAGTGCAGGGCAATGGCCGCGATACTTGACTATCGCTGCACATTAATTGACATAGTGACGGCTGCAATAGTCAAGTATCGCGGTCGCTGCCCTGGACTAGTGCGCATACTTTACAAGGAGCAGGCAGACATCAAAGAGCGCACGGTGCGCTGCCACCAGCGCACATAGCGTGCGTAGTTACTTTTACCTCCCGGTCATCAATGTATCTCTTGCTGAACAGCGCAAAATACATTAATGAATCCAGGCCTGTGTTTTTTTTGTATTTTTATGGGCCTTCGGACAACTCCAGACATCCTCCTTGTTTTAACTCTGTAAATGGATGGTGTAATGGTTAAGGGCTCAGCCTCTGACCTTGGGCAATACCCCCTAACACTGCTACTGCCTATAGAGCGTCCCCTAGTGGCTGCAGCTCTGATCTAACACTGCTACTGCCTATAGAGCGCCCCCTAGTGGCTGCAGCTCTGGCGCTTTGAGTCCGCCAGGAGAAAAGCGCACTATAAATGTTCTGTGTCTTGTGTTTTCTCTGTTGTCTGTTTTCAAACCAATTGTTGGAAAAGTACAATCCCATTGAGAAAACAAACGATCAAAGAAAAATTGTGCCACACAAAGAAAACAGTAAACAAAAGTGGGGACACCGAGAGCCCAATATAGTGTAGTAAGCAAAACAATAGGTTGGAATTGAAAAGTATATAGTGTACATACTCACAAAAGTGGGTTACCTCCTAGGCAACCACTGTACAGGCAGGTGGGGAGATTAGACCTGTCCTCACTCAGGATTAAAAGTCGCTCTCTGTAGATCAGAAAAAAAGAGATGGGGATCGACCCCTCCACCAGGGGATGGATATTGGTAATATAAGAGTGAACAGAGGCGCCAGCAGGATAAAAGGTACTAAAAAGTGTAAAATTCCTCAGGAGGTGGTGGTGGACTCGCCTCCTTGAAGTAGACAAGATACTGTCAGCTTTTTAACAACAACAGGTTTATTTATATACTCCAGACAATCATGCAACGCGTTTCGCAGGTGTATTCCTGCTTCCTCAGGCAATAACAAATAGGAGTACACGCAGTACAGTCTCTTACCTTGACCTTCAGACTGTACTGCGTGTACTCCTATTTGTTATTGCCTGAGGAAGCAGGAATACACCTGCGAAACGCGTTGCATGATTGTCTGGAGTATATAAATAAACCTGTTGTTGTTAAAAAGCTGACAGTATCTTGTCTACTTCAAGGAGGCGAGTCCACCACCACCTCCTGAGGAATTTTACACTTTTTAGTACCTTTTATCCTGCTGTCGCCTCTGTTCACTCTTATAATAAAGAAAACAGGCTTTCATGTAATTCGAATAAATTGCGATCGCAATTAGCAGCGGAAAACTAGCCTAACAGATTCAAACGAAGCCTGTATTTTTGTCCGCATCAGCGCAATATTAAAGTGCCACTGAAGTGACCCCCCCCCCCCCAAAACAAACGTATGATGTAATGCATTGTATGTGCAGTACTGATAATTGATAGAACATTAGTAGCAAAGACAAGAGTCTCATTTTAATTTTTAGATAGAATTTTTTTTGTTATAACATTGCATAATTCTGTCATAACTGTAATATCAAGCCACACTTGTTTAAACTATAAAAGAAGCAGAGCTAATGACCCTTTCAACTTCCCTGCCGTAAAAAATCTTATCTAAATCTGTCTCCAACTGTTTCTTTATATGTATAAGTGCTTCAGAAAACAGGACTGTTAGGTTTGGAGTGCTCAGAGAAGCTCTTTTGCATAGATAACAGCTGAACTTTCTTAACTCTTTAGGTGGCCATACACTGGTCGATTTGCCATCAGATTCGACCAACAGATAGATCCCTCTCTGATCGAATCTGATCGGAAAGGGATCGTATGGCTACCTTTACTGCAAACAGATTGTGAATCGATTCCAGCCTGAAACCGATCACAATCTGTGGAGCTGCCGCCCAACCCCCCCCCCCCCCCGCATATATTACCTGTTCCGGCCTGCGCAAGTCCCCTGGTCCCTTTCTGTGACTTCTTCTCCGCTCCGGGCTCCAGACCGTTCCTGCAGCTACTGAACTTCCTGTCGAGGGGAAGTTTAAATAGTAGAGGGCGCTCTACTGTTTAAACTTCCTGCCGGGACAGGAAGTTCTGTGTAGCTGCAGCCGGTCCGGAACCCAGCGTGGAAAGAAGACAGCGGGGACCAGGGGACTCTTGCCGGCCGGAACAGGTAATGTATACCCGCTGTATTGCGTCGGTCGTCGGGCATTCAAACGCCGCTATTGACGCACTCCCGACCCGCCGGCGATCGAGAAAAATCTTCCGCACGGATGGATCGACGGGAACGATTGATTTCGGACGGAAATTGATTGTTCTGTCAGCGGTGTGCGCGGCGATTTCACAGCCGATTCGATCACTGTGATCGAAACGGCCGTATATCGGCAGGAAAATCGTTAGGTGTATGGGCCCCTTTTCTGTACTGGAAAACAATAAGAGACTCTTCTTTGCTATCAATGCTCTATTTCTGAGCTGTACTACAATCAGGTTCATTATCTCATAAGTTTATTTTCACTTCAGATTCCCTTTAAACCGCATGCATTATAAATTCATTTTATATCTTTTTTTGCTTCCAGTTCTTATGTTCTATTATTGGCCTCACCTCCTGTTGGTATCAAAGCCGCTCTCTGAACGGTTTTGTGTGTCACAGATGTTTAGTTGGCAGGGACGGCTTTGATGCCTGAATTATTATGTTGTCCAATGTTTCAGCACGGAGGTTCCCAGTTCTTTGGTAGACATCGCTCAGGTTTATGTGTAACAGCACTTGCCATTAGCTTTTCTTTATGTCACATATGTAGTGTCCATTTGCCATTTCCTCTAAAAATATTAAAGAGTAACTGTCAGGCTGCTAAAGCTAATTTATACCTCTATTCTCCTGTGTTAAACAGTTTAGAAGGAAGCCAAAAAGGCAATACTGAAGTTAAAAATCTCTCTTATCTTGATCCTTGCTGAACAGCAAGGCTGGTTATTCCCAAGCCCCTAAGGAGGCCACCAGGCCGCATAACATACTGCAAAGCATTCTGGGGCTGATTCTTCTCCCCACTCTGCACTACCTTGGGTCCTCCCCCTTCATTTCCCTATCACGCCCTAAGGCTGCTTTCACAGTGGGAAGTTACAAGCTCATGTTACAGCAGCTTGTAACAGCACAGCACTGAAAAAATCACAGGGCACATGTTCCGTTAGAGTATACTGCATGAGTCCGCTATTGTTCCTAGCCACATGGCTAATTAATATTCACTGCACAGTAGTGTTGTCTATTAGGATCTTTGAATCATCAGGAAGCAGGGCGGATATTACATCACAATTGGCTTCATAGGAGACAGACAAACATGGAACCTGCCATGAGCTGTCAGGAGCATCATTCTCTGCAAATACTATATAAAAATTCTGTGAAATCCAAACGTGGACAGTGAAATGCATATGTAATGTAAGTACAGCCAATATTTAGCTACTGATATATGTGTTTCTTTTCTCTGAGACCCTATACCTAACAGCTCCTCTTTAATCCAAATATGATCTATTTATAGCACCAGATAGACGGTCTCTTTACTGTGAGCACAAAGGGGTTAAGAAGCGCCCAGAAGTACATAAAAGCAGATAAAAATAGAAAAGGAGAGGTGGCTAACCTCAAAAAGGACAAGTTCATATAAATATGAATTTTAATACGCACAGGCTTTAAAGTGAATGGGAACCGAGATTAAAAAAAAATATATAAACCAGATACTTACCTAAGGAGAGAGAAGGCTGTAGGTCAATTCCAGTTTAAAAATAAAAACTGTAGAAAAAAACCCTACAAATTTTGTTTAGCTAGATCTACTGGTTAGCACTAAAAAACTAGATTATGTTCCTGTCACAATTTATGGTGAGGATATTTGAAATTTTAAATTATCTGAAATAATGCTACAGTGTGTATTTTTCACTATGAACTGAGAAAATAAAGTGTTTTTAATGTTGAAAATCAATCTTATTGGCTCAGGGAACATATATTTCCTTTCACCAATTAGCGCTGCAGCAGATAGTCAGAGCTGTGTACAGGAGCAAGCCCAGTTGTGCACAGCTGTGCTTCAGCTACAAGATGTATATCTACGCTGTTTTGGCATAGATGAAGTCACAGAGGACGTAGATATACTGTAGCTGAGGCTAAATTACAATGCCAAATTAAATACTGCAGCATGGGGCAAAAATCTTAGTGAATGGTCATGTAGTTTTTCGGTTAATTACCGAACTGTTACCGCATGTATGAAAATCTTACGACATTCAATGTTTTAGACTTCTTTTTCCCCTGAATTCATTTTTACCAACACTTTGTTTTTTACCTCACATTTTTTTTTTAAAATGAAGCCAAAGACATTTTCACCTACAGGTGTGCAGGTTTTTGTCACTGCACATGTAGACCAATGAGTTCAGTTTCTGATGATGCATTTGGAAACTATATTAAAATCTGAAGCTGCGTTTTATACAATCAAGACTTACAGAACGCAAATACCGACACCACACAAAAGGTCGGTTGAATTCCATTCAAAGAAAATACATTTCCTGTGTCTAAATATAACACAACATTTTCCATTGTACAATAAAATACAAAAAGAAGAAAAAAAATTCTCAACAAGAAATAACCAAGTTACTGGTTCCAGATTTAAAAGCGGTAACGCCTAAGCGTATAACATAAACCTCATACGACCGTGTGGTCTTCAGTCACTGGGAAACGACACCTCCCCACAACACTCACAAAGATTTCTATTTCCACAACAAACAAGGCCTAAGTGATTTTATAGGATTATAGATTTAACTTTGCAATAATATTCCACCAACCAAAGCAGATAGTTTGCGTAGTGTATTAATATTTTTAACAGCCATATGTACAGTCATAAAGCTATGTTATAAAGTCATTTCACACTTTCATTAATTCTAAGTCAGCTCCAAAAAAGTCTTAAACACTGGGACATATTTATCAAAATAAGTACAAGGAAAACCATGGAAGAACTTGTGGAAAAATGGAGCAGAGGCCCAAATCAAGGGTTCTGATTGCTTGCTCAGCAACTCATCCATGAGATGTCCTGGAAAAATTAGGCCAATCCATCGAGGCCCATCTTTACAACCTACAAGATCTGCTGCTAATATTGTGGTGCCACATGCCGAAGGAAACCTTCACAGGTCTAGCGGAGTCCAGGCCTCAGCTGGTCAGAGCCGTTTTGGTGGCACACCGGGGACCTACATAATATTACACAGGTAGTTCAATGTTCTGGCTGAATGTAGATAAACTGGTGTGATGAAAATGTCAATGAGATCTAATGAATTTATGGCATTTTCTGTCCATGTTCCTCTAGAACCAATGCTTCCACCTCAAATATCACTATGAGGATAGTCGTTGTGGACTCCGTGAAGCAGAGAAGAAAGTTGGGTAGGTCAGTTGAAGATGAGAAGGTCCCATCCTGAGACAAACAGCTGTCTTCTTTCTGGCTTGCCTTCTTCTCCATGTCCTCTTCACTTCCAGTCCCGTCCTGTGACAAGCCGAAGGTGAAACAATAGAGCGCCCTCTACTCTTTGAACTCTGACTTGCCACAAAACGGAACAGGAAGTCAAGAAGATACGGAAGAGGAAGCCGGAAAAAGCAACAGCACGGACCCCAGGGACTCGTGCCGCTGGACAGGGGACATTATTGCTGCTGGCCGGGGGAGCCCGGATGGGGGGAGGCCTGGGGGCAGCAGCTCCACAGGTTTTGAATCGATTTCCTGCTAAAATCAATTCAAAATCTGTATGCAGTGTATGGGCAGCCAATAGATCCCTCTCTGATCAGATTCGGTCAGGGCTGTGGAGTCGGTACAAAAATCATCCGACTCCTCAGTTTACGAAACCATCGACTCCGAATCCAGGTACTCAAAATGGCTCCTACTCCTTAGTCTAATACTTACAATGGCTGTGTATTTGGTACAAAAATCATCCGACCCCGACTCCTCAGTTTATGAAACCACCAACTCCGACTCCAACTCCAGGTACCCAATATTGCTCCAACTACGACACCAAAGCCCTGGATTCAATCAGAAAGAGATCTGTTGGTCGATCTGGTGGTTATTAACCAGTGTATGGTTAAAGGGACTCAGAGCACCTCTCAAGGGCATGCCTTTAAGACAGGCGACTTCCAACAAAGTCGTGCTATGACCCCTCTGGAGGAGCCTCTTGCAATAGCCATGTGTGTCACTTCCTCTTCCTGCTTCATTCAGTGATGCACTTCTCTAACAGAGAAGACAGGGGTGACCCGGAAGTTATAACATAGCCAAGATGGCAGCCACGTTGTTTAAATTGAACGAAAACTATTTGGTGCAGAACGGCGATTCAGGCATCAAGTGAAAGAGGAGAGCACAAGCTACAGAAAGGTATGCATTTTTAAGTACTTTTCAGTACTGGTCGGAGTCTTAAAGAGAACCCGAGGTGTGTTTAAAGAATGTTATCTGCATACAGAGGCTGGATCTGCCTATACAGCCCAGCCTCTGTTGCTATCCCAAACCCCACTAAGGTCTTCCTGCACTCTGCAATCCCTCATAAATCACAGCCATGCTGTGAGGCTGTGTTTACATCTGTAGTGTCAGTCTCGGCTGCTCCCCCGCCTCTTGCATAGCTCTGGGCCATGCCCCCATCCCTTCCCTCCAATCAGCAGGGAGGGAAGGGATGCAGGCGGGGACTGGAGTTCTGCAGGAGGCGGGGAGAGCAGCAGACTGACACTATAGAGATAAACACAGCCAGCTCTGACAAGCTGTTTGTTAGCAGCGTGGCTGTGATTTATGAGGGATTGCAGAGTGCAGGGGGACCTTAGGGGGGTTTGGGATAGCAACAGAGGCTGGGCTGTATAGGCAGATCCAGCCTCTGTATGCAGATAACATTCTTCAAACCCACCTCGGGTTCTCTTTAAAGGCATGCCCATGAGAGGTGCTCGGAGTCCCTTTAAGACCGGACAACATATTTTAACTGGCATAAAGACCACATGCTTTAGGCCCCACTACACAGAGATACAGCTTTAGTCACGGCACCTGGCCTCTTCTGAGCTGAAGCCTAGGTTTACGTGAAATTCCCCCAGAAGCAGCCAGGTGCCAACCATACCCCACTACAGATGGTCAATGAGATGCTAAGAATTCTGCTTTGCTTGGGCCAATGAACTGTACTTCTTACATTTTAGTATCTTCGTTCCAACCTGCTTACAGTTTGCATGGAATTCTCATTGAGTATCTCTGTTCCTCATATAGCAGGTCATTCTTTGTATAAAACCGAAATGTGCTCATCCTAAAACAAAGCAATTGTTTCAGATTCTGGATTTATTTTCAAGCATGAATGAAGTAGGTGTTAATACAGTGATTACACAGCTGAATATAGGCAGTGCGGTGGCGTAGTGGATAGCACTCTAGCCTTGCAGCTTTGGGTCCCTAATAAGGGCACTATCTGCATGGAGTTTGTATGTTCTCCCCATGTTAATTGGCTTCCCCCTAAAATTGGCCCTAGACTACAATGGACTATAGTAGGATTAGGTTGTGAGCTCCTCTGAGGACAGTCAGTGACATGACTATGTACTCTGTAATGTGCTGCAGGAGATGTCAGTGCTATATAAATACATAATAATAATATGGTAGGACAGTAGACTATGACTATGGTAGGATTAGAGTGTGAGCTCCTCTGAGGACAGTCAGTGACATGACTATGTACTCTGTAATGTGCTGCAGGAGATGTCAGTGCTATATAAATACATAATAATAATATGGTAGGACATTAGACTATGACTATGGTAGGGATTAGATTGTGAGCCCCTCTGAGTTCAGTAAGTGACATGACTATGTACTCTGTAATGTGCTGCAGGAGATGTCAGCACTATATAAATACATAATAATAATATGGTAGGACATTAGACTATGACTATGGTAGGATTAGACTGTGAGCTCCTCTGAGGACAGTCAGTGACATGACTATGTACTCTGTAATGTGCTACAGAAGATGTCAGCGCTATATAAATACATAATAATAATATGGTAGGACATCAGACCAGGACTATGGTAGGATTAGAGTGTGAGCTCCTCTGAGGACAGTCAGTGACATGACTATGTACTCTGTAATGTGCTGCAGGAGATGTCAGTGCTATATAAATACATAATAATAATATGGTAGGACATCAGACCAGGACTATGGTAGGATTAGAGTGTGAGCTCCTCTGAGGACAGTCAGTGACATGACTATGTACTCTGTACAGTGCTGCAGAAGATGTCAGTGCTATATAAATACATAATAATAATATGGTAGGACATCAGACCAGGACTATGGTAGGATTAGATTGTGCGCTCTGAGGACAGTCAGTGACATGACTATGTACTCTGTAATGTGCTGCAGGAGATGTCACTGCTATATAAATACATAATAATAATATGGTAAGACATTAGACAATGACTATGGTAGGATTAGATTGTGAGCTCCTCTGAGGACAGTCAGTGACATGACTATGTACTCTGTAATGTGCTGCAGGAGATGTCAGTGCTATATAAATACATAATAATAATATGGTAGGACATTAGACTATGACTATGGTAGGATTAGATTGTGAGCTCCTCTGAGGACAGTCAGTGACATGGCTATGTACTCTGTAATGTGCTGCAGAAGATGTCAGTGCTATATAAATACATAATAATAATATGGTAGGACATTAGACTATGACTATGGGAGGATTAGAGTGTGAGCTCCTCTGAGGACAGTCAGTGACATGACTATGTACTCTGTAATGTGCTGCAGGAGATGTCACTGCTATATAAATACATAATAATAATATGGTAGGACATTAGGCTATGGTAGGATTAGGTTGTGAGCTCCTCTGAGGACAGTCAGTGACATGACTATGTACTCTGTAATGTGCTGCAGGAGATGTCAGTGCTATATAAATACATAATAATAATATGGTAGGACATCAGACCAGGACTATGGTAGGATTAGAGTGTGAGCTCCTCTGAGGACAGTCAGTGACATGACTATGTACTCTGTAATGTGCTGCAGGAGATGTCAGTGCTATATAAATACATAATAATAATATGGTAGGACATCAGACCAGGACTATGGTAGGATTAGAGTGTGAGCTCCTCTGAGGACAGTCAGTGACATGACTATGTACTCTGTACAGTGCTGCAGAAGATGTCAGTGCTATATAAATACATAATAATAATATGGTAGGACATCAGACCAGGACTATGGTAGGATTAGATTGTGCGCTCTGAGGACAGTCAGTGACATGACTATGTACTCTGTAATGTGCTGCAGGAGATGTCACTGCTATATAAATACATAATAATAATATGGTAAGACATTAGACAATGACTATGGTAGGATTAGATTGTGAGCTCCTCTGAGGACAGTCAGTGACATGACTATGTACTCTGTAATGTGCTGCAGGAGATGTCAGTGCTATATAAATACATAATAATAATATGGTAGGACATTAGACTATGACTATGGTAGGATTAGATTGTGAGCTCCTCTGAGGACAGTCAGTGACATGACTATGTACTCTGTAAAGTGTTGCAGGAGATGTCAGTGCTATATAAATACATACTAATAATATGGTAGGACATTAGACTGTGACTATGGTAGGGATTAGAGTGTGAGCTTCTCTGAGGGCAGTCAGTGACATGACTATGTACTCTGTAAAGTGGTGCAGAAAATGTCAGTGCTATATAAATACATAATAATACTATGGTAGGACATTAGACTATGACTATGGTAGGATTAGAGTGTGAGCTCCTCTAAGGACAGTCAGTGACATGACTATGTACTCTGTAATGTGCTGCAGAAGATGTCAGTGCTATATAAATACATAATAATAATATGGGAGGACATACGACTATGACTATGGTAGGATTAGATTGTGAGCTCCTCTGGGGACAGTCAGTGGCATGACTATGTACTCTGTAATGTGCTGCAGAAGAGGTCAGTGCTATATAAATACATAATAATAATATGGTAGGACATTAGACTATGACTATGGTAGGATTGGAGTGTGAGCTCCTCTGAGGGCAGTCAGTGACATGACTATGTACTCTGTAATGTGCTGCAGGAGATGTCAGTGCTATATAAATACATAATAATAATATGGTAGGACATTAGACTATGACTATGGTGGGATTAGATTGTGAGCTCCTCTGAGGACAGTCAGTGACATGACTATGTACTCTGTAAAGTGCTGCAGGAGATGTCAGTGTTATATAAATACATAATAATATGGGAAGACATTAGACTATGACTATGATAGGATTAGAGTGTGAGCTCCTCTGAGGACAGTCAGTGACATGTCCTCTAAAATTGTATTATTTAGTGGTGTGGATCTATTAAATAAGAGTTTTTCTTTAAATCTGAATAATCTTATTGAAAATATGATTGTTTGATTAAAACTGTAGCATAAATGGGCACCTTACTCCAGCCCCCTGTAGTTTGTCAGCTCCCTCTGTGTCCATCCTACCCCCTCTGTCCTCCCGCTGTCCACCCCAGTAGTAGTTGCATGTGCCTCTTTAATCACGCTCCCTCGTGTATAGTGCTGCATTTATGTTGGTATTTTATAAATAAAGAATGTCAGACAGATAAATGACAGCGCTCAAGGCTGCACCTGCAATGTAAGCCTACAGAGGCAATGCAACGCCCCACTGAGCTAAATACATGCCTTGAATGCAAACTAGTATAGTTACGTTCAATTTACATTACCCTGTCTGTTTTTATGATTAGCAGCTCAGGGATATTATGGTTTTATTGCTAGACTAGTGTTAGGTCTTCCCCGAGGGGGTAGGTCACCACCGTGGGGAAGTCCAGTAGGGTATAATCTGTGCACATATTATTTACTGAAGCTAACACCCCCCTTTGCCTGGTTTGAATGCTAGGTGTGTAATGTAGTCCATATACTGGAGCTCTGTGCATCCATGCAGTTAAATCACTCAGGTAAAGCTTCTATTTGAAAGCGCTGCCATCTCTCCCGCTGTATAAATAAAGAGTAGCACTAATATTGTATTAAATGGTCCCAAACGGTGGGCCTTACTGGAGACACATATTTAAAAAGCATAGCCTCAGAAGACGCTCAGGAGAGCAAAACGGCCGTCAGCCCATCCACCGCTCCCACCTCACCCCGCAGCTTCACAGGATTGGGTAGGATCTATAAGTACTAAGAAGTGCTATGACTGTATGTCGGAATAGTTGGATCAAATAAAGCTTTCTCTACGATTCACATTGTTGCATGTGCCAATCCCTTTCTACTATTGATGTATTTGATTGAAGATGTTTATTCACTTGGATTAGAGCATGCATCGACTGTCATATAAACTACCCAACCTGGTCTTCTGAACACATCCCTGTTTAAAGCCTGCTGACAGTACACTAGCGGTTGTAGCACTTGCTTTCTGTTGCTACCACTGCTACATATTTAAAAAGTGTGCTGCGGTAATTTAGGCGCCGTAAATAGCTGCTAGTAGAATATCGGTAATATTACCAATATTCTACTATTAGGCTCCATATAATTAGGATAGTAAAATATTAGCAAAAATCACCAATATTTTACTATCCCCTAACCTATCCCTATTCCTACTTGAACCCATTAACCAACCCCTGCCCCCAAATGCTACCTAACCCCAACAACCCATCCAACCTATGCCTAATCTTAACCACCGATACCTAGACTTGAGCTTTCCCCCAACCAATGCCAAGCCCTAACCAACCCACCCCAACCAAGTGCTAACCCTAACCAACACCAAAACCTATGCCTAATTCTGACCAACCACCCAACCAATGCCTAAGCTTTCCCCACACAAATGCCAAACCCTAATGGACCCACCCCAAGTAATTCCTAACCCTAACCAACACCCCAACCTATATCTAATCTTAACCGACCACTCAACCAATGCCTAAACCTAACCTTTCTCCTAACCAATGCCAAACCCTAACCAACCCACTCCAACCAATTCCTAACCCTAACCAACCACCCCAACCTATGCTTAATCCTAACTGACCACTTATCCAATGCATAAACCTAACCTTTCCCCTAACCAATGCCAAAATCTCACCGACCTACCCCAACCAACGCCTAACCCTAACCAACCACCCCAACCTATGCCTAATCCTAACCGACCACTCAACCAATACCTAAACCTAACCTTTCCCCTAACCAATGCCAAACCCTAATCGACTCACCCCAACCAATGCCTAATCCTAACTTCCCCACTGCTGCAATCCCCGTAGATATCCGTTCTCCATTTGCTGCAGTTTGTATGCAGTGCCATTGACGTCTACCACAGGCGCTTATGTAAATACCTGCTATTAGCAGCTATAACTAGAAATTTAGGTGCTGGAAGCACCCCAGCACCAAATAAAATAGCACCAGAAGCACCCATTAAAATAGTGAACAGGCCTATCAAATTGCGGTTACAAAATTTGGCCACACACAACAACAAGTGAGCTTCTACCTGAGGAAGCCGGCAGCACCTGCAAAACGTGTTTTCATGTTGTCAGTAAAGGTTTTTTTTTGCCATTAAGGCTTTTTGTAATAATAAGGAGAAAGAACCTCTCAATTTTACACTTCCTGAATCAGACTTTTACCATTTGTCTACCACTTGGGGCACCTTAACAACTTCAGTTTATCCCCAAAACACAATTGTGGCAGCACATCACATTGAGGATCAGAACAGGGACAAGGTCCTCCGGCACCCAAGGCTGAGACACCAAAGTGCGCCCCTCCATCCCTCCCACCTCAGCCATCACACACTGATTGCTATTAGACTAAGAGGCGCCCCAGGACCCCAAACACCTTAATCTATAGTTATCTGGCTTGCAGTCACTGCCATGTATCCCCTTTTCTTATTTCTCTCTGCTTCAAACACAATAGGGGAATGATAGCTAAGTGAGCTGTGCGCCCCCTTCTACACTGCGCCCTGAGGCTGGAGCCTATCTCCCCTCTGCCTGAGCCCCGCCCTGCACCCCCTCCTACACTGCGCCCTGAGGCTGGAGCCTCTCTCGCCTCTGCCTCAGCCCCGCCCTGCGCCCCCTCCTACACTGCGCCCTGAGGCTGGAGCCTATCTCCCCTCTGCCTGAGCCCCGCCCTGCGCCCCCTCCTACACTACGTCCTTAGGCTGGAGCCTCTCTCGCCTCTGCCTGGCCCTGTTGATGATTGACTGACAGCATGCTGCAGTCTTGCAGACAATTGTCACCCATGTTCCAGTACTACCAAAACAAAACGATTAGATTATTGTTTTTCCAGATTAATTCAACACACCTTTATCACTGGCACAAAAGATTTCCATCTCTTAGTCTGATATAAGCTTCCATACACCTATTATAAGAATGGTTCCTATGCACCCTCCAAAAGGCTGTCATCAAAAACAACACTCTGCGTCCAG
This sequence comes from Hyperolius riggenbachi, assembly GCF_040937935.1. Lineage (NCBI taxonomy): Eukaryota > Metazoa > Chordata > Amphibia > Anura > Hyperoliidae > Hyperolius > Hyperolius riggenbachi. The sequence goes on from NC_090654.1 coordinate 15,274,433, forward strand.
AACGCTTAACATATTCCTGCGTCCTGAGGCCAAACAGCTCCGGGGAATATTCTGGAAAGAACAATGTCCAGCCGTCAAATCAATGGAAACCTCTGCGACAACTACTCGCTACTCCAAGGTATGGATTCTTCAAGAAGTACAACTGTAAATAGCTGGAGATGCTTAAAGTGATCAAAAATTCCAAACTAGTACTTTAAAGGACACCCGAAGTGAAAATAAACAAATGAAATAAATGATTGTATCTATCTTTCTTCACCTAAAATGACTTTAGATATTCCACAGTTTTATTTTATGTTTAAATCTACTTTTTAAGTTTTAACGGTTTTTCTCAATGACACATTCATTGAAGTATGCCAGAACTAAAATCTATGAACTATTGACCCTTTTATCTCTTCCCTATTCTCAGAAGCCATTTTCTGCTAAGAAAGTGTTTAATAGTTGGAATTTCTTATCAGTGAGGGTCACACTGTAGTCACTTCCTGTCTGAGTCAGGACTGAGTCAGCCACTTACATACCTGATATTTAACCCTTTCAGGCAGAGAAATAAAAAAAAAGCAACACAGCCTAGTTATTAGTGTGCTAGGCACTGTACATACCCATGTCTATCTCATCATGTCACACATCACTTCGGGTATCATTTACAATGTAATAATAGTAAGCAGGTCCTACCTGGAAGGAGGGGGTTCACGGCAACAGTATAAAAAAATTACTTTATATGCAAAAATAAAGTAAAACTTTTTTATACGGTTGTTGTGAGCCCCCTCCTTCCAGGTAGGACCTCTTTACTGTTATTACATTTTAAAGTACTAGTTTGTAACATTTTATCCCTTTGGGTGTCTCCAGCTATTTACAGTTGTACTTAGTGACCCTATCGATCATACATGTCAAACTCCGGCCCACGGGCCAAATCTGGCCATCAGAGCCATTCAATTTGTGGTTTCCCCACTTTGCATAATGTTTAGCCCACTCTAGACCACCAGGGAAGCTATATTGGAGATGAAGCCCTAGATCACCAGGGAAGCCATATGGGGGAGGTAGGGGGAAACCTCTAGACACCAGGAAACTGTATAGGTGAAGATGGAGGCCTCTAGACACCAGGGAACTGTATAGGGGAAGGAGGAACACTAGACACCAGGGAACTGTATAGGGTGCTGGACACCTGGGAAATTTATAGGGAGGAAGGTGGCCAGTAGACATTGAGGTTGGCCCTCAACTAGATCCCAGTGTACAATTTTGGCCCACTTTGTATTTGAGTTTGACACCCCTTCTATAGATGAAACCCACCCCACAAAGAAATTGTGGAGCGAATAATTTTTGTGAAGCTGTGACCTGCAACATCGTATGTAAGGGCTGAGCAGGGTCGGTACTTCCCCACACCCCCAGATGAGTAGTATCCTTCTGGAGAAAGCCACACGTGAGTATTCCACTTCAGCTACTGTTGCGTAACCCATTATCTGGCTCAAGCGCACCAGATTGGACTCCTGGCGCCCGTGTGTTCTTTTTGTTTCTACAAGCCATACCGGTTTGTCAAAAGAAAGCCTTTCCAGGTACAAAAAGTTGGTTTCCCAAAACACTGCAATGTTAAGTATGCAATCAAAGGCTAATCAATTTCAAAGTGTGTGTGTTGGTGGGGGAGGGGGGGCAGTGGTTTATATAAAGCTTCATTGATTGCTTTTCCTAACCCTATTCACCCCACTGTCGATGCCTAACCCTAACCATCCCCAACTCTGATGCTTAAACCTACCCAACCCCCTACCAATGCCCAACACTAACCACCCCCTGCCGTTGCCTAACCCTAATCATCTCCCCCCCCCCCCCCACCTGCTGTCTAATCCTAACTACCCCCCTGCCATTGCCCAACCCTAACCACCACATGCCTAAACCTGCCAGTAATCTCAAGCTATACTCGGGCTAGCCGCCGGGAGCTCAATGCAGAGCAATGGAGGGCAGCGGGCATTTTTACTCACCTCCCAGGGGATCAAGACGCAAGCAGCCATTCCACTTCCTCTCCTCCGAGGCTCTGAATCACTCTGGTGAGATCGCTGTCAGTGATCTCACTACAGAGCTACAGCGTCTCCCGGAGGATGAAGGAAAATTTCCAGCACTGGAGCCCAGGGAGGTGAGTTAGTGCTGGGGCTACTGCTGGCTTTCTGGCAGCATGATTTTTATTCCTGGTTTTAGGGTCTGAAACGTTCAGAAAAGACCCTAAAATCCCAAAATAATTATACCGCCGGGGGGGGGGGGGGGGGGGGGGTTAAAGCCCCCCTTCCTATGGACACCTAACCTTAGCTGTGACCCCACCGCAAAAAACTTTGTTTATTAAAAAAATACTATCGTTTCTAGCATTGCTTGTGGCCCCAGCGACCGAATTTCCACGGCTCTCTGTCGCCCAATTTCCTGCTTCCATATGAGCACCTTAATACGCGGGTCATTTACATGCTTCACACCAGGAAGTTTATGTTCCCAATTTAGTTCCAGCTAACGGGATAATTGCGAGTACAAGTAGGAGTGTCGCTTGGTAAGCTGCAGACAGGTGGACACCATCCCTGTGATTGTTTTATGGACCGGTTTGATCTTTCACAGGGAACGCCAGTAGTTATGCTATGAGCTGAAATAGGTTTATTCAGCAGATGTAGTACTAAATTACCATAAAATTGCTTGTTTGAAGCCCAACCACAAGTTTATAGGGGGAAATAAACACAAAGAGGAAGGACGACACATGTGGCATCAAGACAAAAGATGAAAGTAAGTAAATGTGTTGTGCTCGAAAATTAGCCTAAATGACTGAGGAGCCTCCGGACAGCTACAACCATTTCCAGCGAGTATATCCTGCGTGATCTGCTGGACTGAACTCATAAAAAATGGCCAGTTTTGGTTAATAGTGGACACCATCACTTGGGTCACCTCAAACTACAGTGGGTAATGGCTACAATCAGAGGTGCCCACACTTTTTCGACTTGTGATTAGCAAGTCAAAATGATTTACCTATGTACAATATTAGTAGCACAATAGTACACAATTGTACAATACAGAATGGAAAAAGAAGGGTGGTCGGGATCTACCATGAAGTCCCTTGTAATCTACCGGTAGATCGCAATCTGCACATTGGGCACCCCTGGGCTACATGTTTGTTTTGACTGCATTCAACATTGTAGGTGAAAGCCCAAATCAATATAAAATATCTGACAAATATAAGAAAAATCAGGAACAGCAAAGGTGCTTGGAAAACCCTGGAGATAAGATGCGTAAAACGTGCGCTGTCATAGAGAGACGCTTAATTTTCGACTTTCAGCATGCTACAGCACTCTAATTGACCTGAGGAATAGGGCACAGTCCCCGAAACGCATTGCCAGTGCAAAATAAAGTTCATATTTTATATGAATTTTAGTCTTCATTTGAGGTAAGCCATCTCCCTTTTTTCTAATTTTATTGGTTTCTAACCCAGTTTATCGCACCCCTGGGAACCTCTTCTACTCCCTCTTGTGCTTTTTCATCCTCCTTTGGAGGTGTGCACCCTGTCACCATCAGGATAAGTGGTTGTTGCTTTCTAATAGAGGAGTAAAGCTGGCCATACACTGGCCCGATTTGCCGCCGTTTCGACAGCAGATTTGATCACTGGGATCGAATCTGCTGCCAATCGTTCGCGCTAACCGCACCCGTCGATCCGATTTCCTCCCGAAATCGGATCGGTCCGTCGATGGCGCCGTGCTGGAAATTACCGTCGATCGCCCGCGGGTAGGGAGCGCGTCGCTAGCGGCGGCCGATCCGATCAGGTATACATTACCGGACGCTGGCTCCCGGGCGTCTTCTCCGCGCTGCACCGCTCCTGCTTCCCTCCCAGCGTACATGAACTTCCTGTGTCACTCCAGTGACCAGGAAGTTCAAATAGAGGGCGCTCTATTTGAACTTCCTGCGGTGCGGGATGCTGGGGTGCGGTGCAGCGCGGAGAAGAGGATCCGGAGCCAGCTTCAGGTAATGTATGCGGGGGGGGGGGGAGTGGGGGGGACAGGCGGCAGGAGCAGCTTAACAGATTGTGATCGGTTTCAGGCTGAAATCGATTCACAATCTGTTTGCAGTAAAGGTAGCCATACGATCCCTCTCTGATCAGATTCGATCAGATAGGGATCTGTCAGTTGGTCGATCTAATGGCAAATCGACCAGTGTATGGCTACCTTAAGACTGTATCCAGTTTCTCCTGAATACCAGAGTGGAGTCAGGTTTATACATCTCCACCTGTTTCTAGTGGTTGGTTGCCCTTCTTGCAACCTCCCTTTGTATCATTTTTTCACACACTATCATTTAGATTCTTGTGTGATATACTACACTATTAGGGCTACCATTCTTTTTTTTTTCTTTTGTAGGGTGTCTCTTCACCCTCCCTGCCTGCGCCATAGACTGCAATAGGTAATTGCGGATACTTCACGTCTAGTGTATAATTTGGCGCCAGAGTTCAGCTATCGAATAGTTACCTCATGGAGAAGATAGGCAAAGGAGTTCAGCAATTGTATGGCCGAACTACGGACAGTTGCAGCTCATGGATGGCCGAGTAACTGTTTGGGCTATATTTTCAGCCAACTACCATTGCCTGCTGCGACAGGGAGGTATCGGTGGGGTGGTCAGATATCGTGTTAGGCCTCTTTTCCACAGGATGCTGAACTGCGCTCTTGTCAGAAAGGTCAGTCCCCCAGCGGCTGTCCATAAGCGCTATTCGGCTGCAATTGCAGCCGTGTGTTCGGGAAAGCCGCACGTGTCACGTTTGACTCGCAGTGGTGTTACCTAGTGGAGAAAAAAAATCTCATGTCATGTCTGAGGATGTGCTCAAATGCAACTCCATGGGGGAGGCGTGTCCACTGCCTGTGCAGAGCGCTAGCAATCACCCAGCTGGTGGACAGGAGCAGCAGACAGGCAGTGAATCCGCTGTTTTTCAGCTGCTTGTGGAGAAGAGGTCTAAATGAGCAGCTTTAGTGAAGGGGAAATGGCTTACGGCAGCAGTGCCCAACCTACGGCCCGCGGGCCATTTTTGGCCCGCGAGGCCAGTTTATGTGGCCCACGCGATGGTGTCCTGCAGAGGGAGAGGATCGGGTGGTATTGTTACAGACCGTTATACTAGTAGCGGCACTCGGCAAGTAAGTAGTCCCGCGCATACACCCGCGTGTGCTGCGTATTCAGCCCCGGGTAACGCTGGGATAGTTAGAAAGCCTCTCTCATTGGTTACTGCAGGAACCTTCCTCCAATAGGAATCAGGCTACGGGGGGGGGGGAGCTGGAGGAACTTGTGGGGTACAGGTGGGGGGGGGGGGGGGCTGGAGGAAGCCCCAGGGAAGTCCAATTTCCACTTCTACAGCCCAGGGTCCCTTGAAGTCATTACTTACACATAATTGCAATACAAGGCACCCATTACCAAGCACAATTTTTGCATGGGCACCCCTGGAGATGTTTTAGCAAATGTTGCCCATTGGCACAAAAAAACAAATAAGTCTTGCAACTCTAACTTATTTAGTTTTACAATGTTAAAAAGGTAGTAAGAAAAAAGAAAAACAAGAAAACAAAAAAAAAAATCACATTCTGTTCTCAAATTCTGAAAGATGCAAGCAATTAAAGCTGAAGTTTGATTCTGTTGGTTGCCACTACAGTTTATCAGTTATTCCCAGCGGCTGGACGATTAAAGAACGCATGCCAGGCTCTAAATCAGAACATCTCGCCAAGTTAGGATGCTGGATTACATAATACGAACTATTATGTAATGAGATGTTTTTATTAAGTCCAAAAACCAGGAATGTTTAACTTGCCGTTACTCATTCAGCAGACTGAGAAGTCACGACCTTTCAAGATGTCAGGAAAAATACAAAAGTCATGTTAAAAAGAAAAATAAATGAATGTTGAGGAACACTGAATCACAACGTTTTACAGCTTCTGTGACTACGAAACCTTAAAGTGAACCTCCGGACTAAAAATCAACTCAGCAGCACTGAAAAGGCTTGGTGTTTCTTTAACAGTTTCACGACAGCAGAACTTTGTTTCTCTTATAGAAGCCTCATTTTTAGCTGCACAGAAGAAAACTGCCCAGGCAGTTTTCCCCTTATGCTGTGCAAAGCATGACGGGATTTCTGATGTTGTTATTTTGTTTTGCTGTTTTGGTATCATTTTTTTTTTGTGTGGACATTTTGAATTTGACATTTGAAGCCCAGTGTGTGGCGATGGGAGGGGTTATCAGGACAGTTGTAACTGTGTTTCCTGCTCCCTGTCACCTCCTTTCAACCAAAAAGATGGCTACCCCCATGACAAAGATGGCAGCCCCCATGAATCACAAACATTTGCCTGTTCTTTTAAAACAGGGTGGGTAAGAGATTATATTACCTATCTATTCTAATGAACATAACTAATGTAACTTAATAACAGTATGTTTGTTTAGGCTGAAGTTCCACTTTAACCTATTTTGGTTTCTGGACGTAGAAACTACGTCCAGAAACCATGTGCGCTACTGCGCGCCCCCGCGGCCGATCGCGCGCGTGCACGCGCACTCCCGGCCGCGGATTCGGTAGTCAGGGAATCAATGTATCGGACTATGAAGTCCGATCACTGATTCCTCTCCCCTGCTGAAAAAGCGACAGCTTCTCTCGGAAGCTGCGCCTTTTCTGGCCATTCACTGCCTGACGCGCCACTCTAAGCGTGTGTTACGCTTAGAGTGACGTCATGTAAACAAACTAATGGCCGCCATCTTGTGGCCAAAAAGTAATACTACACCTGAAAATAAAAATGAATTAAAATCAACACACATTTACATTATAAATCTATTGTTTACCCCCCACCCTCCCAAAACAACCCAAATAAAATGTTTACTATAAATAAAAAAAAACATTACAATAAAAAAAAAAAAACATGTAAATATTTACCTAAGGGTCTAAACTTTTTAAATATCAATGTAAAGATGAAATATTTCTATATTTTTTTTATTTTAAACTTGTTAATAGTGATGGATGCAAAATGGAAAAAATGCACCTTTATTTCCAAATAAAATATTGTCGCCATACATTGTGATAGGGACATAATTTTAACGGTGTAATAACCGGGACATATGGGCATATACAATACGTGAGTTTTAATTATGGAGGCATGTATTATTTTAAAACTATAATGGCTGAAAACTGAGAAATAATGAATTTTTCCATTTTTTTCTTATTCTTCCTGTTAAAATGCGTTTACAGTAAAGTGGCGCTTAGCAAAATGTACCCCCCAAAGAAAGCCTAATTGGTGGCGGAAAAAACAAGATATAAATCAGTTCATTGTGATAAGTAGTGATAAAGTTATAGGCTAATGAATGGGAGGTGAACATTTCTCTCGTGAAAACCACGGAACCTGAATGGGTTAAATACAAGTTACCTTATAAAGGGGTCAGAACATATAAATATACAGCCTGAATTTATCATTATTATTTTGAAAAATGAAGAGAGTTCTCACTTGTGTGAAATAACTCACGCAATTGCAAATTTATGGGTTCATGTATGCGATGTATGGGCAGATCGACCAAGAGACAGAATTCGGGAGAGATTTTCGAGATCTCAGCATGGAATCTCTCAGGAATTGGCATTATGACGCCACCTCTGTAGCCTGGCCGCTGATCCCCCCTAATGTGCCCCCCATTGCCAGTGCACTTGATCCTCACCTGTTCCATCTGCCAGGGGTGTTCAACTGCTCCTTCTTCCCTATCCATGCCTCATGTGGACGTGTGTGACGTCACACTGGGGGTTCGGTCCGGTCATCATGACATGGCACCTCATTACTGCCACTCATCCAATCGACCACGTCGTCATGAATTTCCCAGCATGCTTGATCATTGCATGCAATCGAGAATGCTTGTTAAGCAACAACAACAACAAATAACATTTGTAAAGCGCTTTTCTTCCGTAGGACTCAAAGCGCATAAGCATGGCTCCGACCATCGTGGTTCAGAGGAAGAATTTTATAAGTCCGGAAATGCCAGGCTAAACAGGTGGCTTTTCAGTCTGGATTTGAATAGCTCTAGGGATGGTGCTGTCTTTACTAGGTGTGGCAGGGAGTTCCAAAGAGTAGGGGCAGCATGACAGAAGGCTCTATCTCCAGATTTTTTGAGGTGCACTCTGGGAGTGACCAAGTTTATAGAACTTGCTGATCTGAGATTGTGAGAGGTGTGGTGCAGCTTCAGCAAGTCCTTCATGTATCCAGATTGTGCAGGGATTTGAATGTCAGCAGTCCAATCTTGAAGAGTATTCTCCATTCTACTGGTAGCCAGTGCAGTGAGTGAAGGATCGGTGTAATGTGACTGTGGCGAGGCCGGTTTGTTAGCAATCTGGCAGCAGCATTCTGCACTAATTGCAGGCGACACAGGTCCTTTTTGGGGAGGCCAGCATAAAGGGCATTGCAGTAGTCCAGCCGTGATGTGATGAAGGCGTGAACTAGGGTTGGAAGATCCTCTGGGGGAATCAGATGTTTAATCTTTGCAATGTTCTTCAGATGAAAGTAGGAAGATTTAACCACAGATGAAGCCACCAATTTTTTTCCGATTCCATACAATTATTGAATTGGATGGTTGATCGGGCCGCAAAATTGATAGCTGGCCACCTTAAGAGTTGAGTTTGGTTTATCTATTTGAGTACAGCATTGTGGGGACTCAATCAAGCTTCAGATTGAAAGATTTGTGTCTTTCCCATGATGCTCTCCAAGCTGTATAAAAACTGTCCCTCCCCACCTCTGTACACTGTATCTGTTTTATTCTTCTTTGTAAATAGCAAATTGCTTCTCAGAGAATTTGGGGACTTCCTGCCCCCTTTAGGTGAATTTGGCAACTATAACTGCTCTTTCCAGGTGCTACAAAAACAAAACAAACAAAAAAACACATTGTTTCCCCATTGGCTTCAATAGTATTAGATTTTATCCCTTTCAAATCAATAAACATGTTGACCTGTTCACCAAACTGCTCACGAGTCAGAGACATGTATAGACAGCAGTACTTACTATCAGTGGCGTACCTGGGGAATTTGACACCCGGTGCTGATTATTTATAGACAACACCCAAAATCAACCAATTTTTTTGATGGGAGGATTGATGGGTTCGTGCACCGAGTACATCGCTGCAAATTTTTGGGGATTTTTGGGGAAAAGGAGTCATCAGGATGTGGACAGAGCTGACTGAAGCTCTGTGCTCTATACAGTGCTGCAGAAGATTACAGTGTCACTGTCTTCTGCAACAGCAGACTGCCCTGCATTATTGATTAATTACTCTGATCAGGATAAATAATCAATAGTCCAGGGCACTCTGGTAGTACAGCAGCCAGTGCACATGGTTACTAATGACAGGCAACTTCTGAAGCACTTAACACATCCTGCCACCCTTCCCTGCTAATGTCCCAGCTTCAGCACAGCAATCCTTTTCTCTACTCACCCTGCTGCTCTGCACATTCACTCTCTGCAAGCTGTCTGTAGAGAGCGAGGAGACACATTGCCCACGGGACAGGAAGTGGGAGGGGTGCTATATCTAGTGCAGGAAGGAGTACAGTCCTCTGCACTGCCTGCTGCTATTTTCCTGAATGTTGCCCAAACTATCGCAACATCTCCAAGATCTGGCCTTTCCTGACCCCAGACACTACCAAACTCCTTGTCCATGCCCTCATCATCTCCAGCCTGGACTACTGCAACTCCCTCTTGTCAGGCCTTCCTCAAAACCGCATCGCCCCCCTAAAATCCATCATGAACGCAGCAGCCAGACTCATCTACTCCTCCCACCGCTCTGTCCCCACAACTTCCCTACGCAAATCCCTTCATTGGCTTCCAATTCACTTCAGAATCAGCTTCAAGATCCTATGTTTGGCCTACAAATCCATACACAAGTCCTGCCCAAGCTACATCTCTGACCTGGTCAGCAGATATACACCTGGCCACCCACTTCGCTCCTCCAACGACCTCCTCTTAACCACCCCACGCATCTCGCACTCCCATGCCAGACTGCAGGACTTCACTAGAGCTGCCCCTATCCTGTGGAACTCTCTCCCACTGCCCATCAGGCTCGCTCCCACCTTCAACACCTTCAAAAAAGCACTCAAAACTCACTTCTTCAAGGAGGCCTACATCAACTCAACACTACCCTAATCCTTTCTGCCAATAACTTCTTGATGCACCCCCTCCTTTTGTGTCACCAGCCCCTCCCTCTAGATTGTAAGCCTTTGGCAGGGCCCTCTCCCCTTGTGTATTATACTGTACTGTGAGAATTTGGAACTGGTCATTTTTTACCACTACCACTCCAGTTTATGATCTGGCATTGTACTATTATCTGCATTGTGTTGTGTATCTTATTGCTATTACCTGTATTGTTGTATCTATGGTCTGTTACCTGTATTGTTCTGTCAACCCTGTTATCATTGTCTGCAATCCTATTTATTGTACAGCGCTGCGTAATATGTTGGCGCTATATAAATCTAATAAATAATAATAATAATAACTATGAGAAAAGGTCCCAGGTGGAAGAACACAGTGACTGAGCACCACAGCGGCACCCCTAGCCATGGCTACACCCGGTGCTGTGATCACCTGCAGTCATTTGGTAGGTACGTCACTGCTTACTACATCATCCAGTTCCAGGCCAACAAAACTGACAATTGTTTTAAAGAAGAACTGCAGGGAAAATCGCATAATAAAATTGGTTATAGTTTACAATATTCATTTATAGATGATTCATCAGTGTTTGCCCATTGTAAAAATGTTTTCCTGATTCACATTCTGAAACTTATCACTGGTGGTCTTTAGTCCTGTCAGGTGATCTGTACGGAATGTTTGTTACTGAGAGTTCTATGCACAGAGAGGTGTATTTTCCTTGCATGGTAGTTGGAAAAAGCTGTTATTTCCCACAATGCAATGAGTCTCACAGACAGCAAACTGTCTGGACCAGGGTCATGACATCACACTGTGGGAGGGGTTTCACCACAATATTAGCCATACAGCGCCCCCTGATGATCTATTAGAGAAAAGATAGATATCTCTCATGGGAAAGGGGGTTCAATCCTGGATTAAAGTTCCTCTTAAAGAACATTTTTATTAAAGATAATGGGAACCGCATTTAAAAAAAAATGAAGCAAATACTTACCTAAGGAGAGGAAAGAGCCTCCGGCTCCTCCCCTGGTCCCCTCTATCCTGTGCTGGCTCCCCCCCCCCCCCGTTTCAATCCCCCGCCGAAGGGCTATTTGGAAGTCTTCGGGAGCCGTGTCCTTCCGAAGGCGTGCGGCTCCATACTGCACAGGTGTGAGCGTGCAAGAGAGCGTGCTTGCGCAGACGCAGTACAGGGCCGCACTTCTTCAGGAGCGCTCCCTGAAGACTTCTGAAGCCTCCTTTGGCCGGGTAAAGCAGTATTTGACTAATTTAGTCACTGCTACCGGGTGAGCCAGCACCGGAACGAGGGGACCAGGAGAGAAGCGGGTATGCTCTATAGGACCCAGAGCCTTCCCTCTCCTTGGGTAAGTATCGGTCTCATTTTTTTAAATGCGGTTCCCATTCACTTTTAAATGTCTTTGCCATCAAGATCCCCCAAAAGCAGCTATTTGCTGGCTTGCGTCAGAGACGCCTTCTGGGTTGCAGGGAGTCCCCGCCCTCAAACTAATCTGCGATAGGAATGGCTGCTTCCATGGCAACTCCATTGCATGTCACGCTTCAATCTGTTGTGTTTAATTCCAATTTTACGCTTTTACTCTTTACTTCTGTTTATCCTCACAAAGGTTTATTAAGTCTGGCAGTAGTTATCATTGGGAATGCTCATGGATGGTTTCCTTACCTCCGGCACACATTTTTTACCACATTCCAGACAAATTTATAGTCATAAAATAATGATCCTACTCTTAAGACTCTGGAACGTGGGAGGACCCAGACAGACTGGATGAAACCACCGTTAACGGGAACATTCCAAATAGTGGCACCCTGATTCCGAAGAAACCACAAGTCCGCAATCCTTCAAGGCAGCTGACAAGACAAGACCACCTGGCAATGTGATATCATTTACTGTTATGTCAATTAAACAGTTCTATTCAAGTCCAACTGGCCATACTCTAAAATGGAATTAGGAAAATTTCCCTTCGGCTCCATTAGATTATCTACAACATTCTAAAGGTCGACACTGCACAAATTACATTACCCCGGCAAAATAAAGGACAACCTCACAATGATTTTCCAAACGAGTATGTTACTTAACCAGACCCGGACCGGAGCAGTTGAAATCTACGTCCTGCAGGTGGCAGCGCCGATTTGACAAGACGTAGATTTCAAATAACATCACCGCGCATTCCCGCCGCTCATGCTGCTTTCTCCAAGCCGCAGATCATTCACCCTGCCATCTATATGATGGCAGAGCTGTGTGAGCCGATTTTATTGGTTCCTGGCCCTGTCATCACTGTAAGACAATCCCATTGGCCATAGACAGACATAGGCCCGTGCAGGCCGTGCAGCAGCACAGGAGCCCCATGCCCTCCTGGGCCCATGCTGCTGCACCACAGTTAGGGCATGATAGGCTTTTCTCTGTGTATTTCTCTCCAGGAGGAGGAGCAGTAATATTTGTTTGTGGCCCAGTCACAAGTATGAAATATGCACTACATTCACACAAGGCCTACACAATGTAACCTAGAATTATGTACTATTATGTTATCGACATTATTTCAAACCAACCTTAATCTGATATGAGGGAGCCCCTTCATTTATTCTGCACTGGGGCCCTCTATTGGCTTTGTCCGCCACTGCCATTGGCTTACATTGATTGACAGCGTCAGGAGCCAATGAAAGCGGCTCCTGACCGGCGCACAGCGATCTGCCGTCATAAAGACGGCAGAGAGAGGTACCTCCTGCGATGGACGAGCGGAGTGACCGGCGGGAGGGGCGGATTATTGCGGCGATTCATCGGTAAGTGCCATTTTACACTACCAGCAGTCTCTGGTCCTTAAAGGCGTTATCGGGAAAAAAAAAAAAAGCTTTACTCTCCTGCGGCTTTCTCCAGCAGCTTGCAGCCGACTGTCCCATGCCGACTGCTCCGCTCTCTGCTGCCATCCCGGTCTCCGCGCACGGTGCAGAGGCCGACCCCGAGGTTGTCTTTACTGCGCCTGCGTGAAGCGCCACTGTCAATTATGGCCACGTTGCCCGCGTCGTACTGCGCAGTACGCCGCAGGAAACATGGCCATGGCCATGATTGACAGTGGAGCTTCATGCATGGCGCAGTAAGGACGACCTCGGGGTCGGCCTCTGCACCGTGCGCGGAGACCGGGACGGCAGTGGAGAACGGAGGAGTCGTCATGGGACAGTCGGCTGCAAGGTGCTAGAAAAAGCCGCAGGTGAGTAAAGCTTTTTTTTTTTTTTTTGCCCGATAACTCCTTTAAGGGGGCAGAGACTGCTGGTACGGAAGTAGTTAAATACTGTGCGCAAGTGGAAGCAATATTTCACATGACATGCATGCATGCTCTTGCACATGGTCATTTAAAGGATGTTGTACACACCCGACCAACTGAATGATATCTGCCCAGCAGACATCTGAGTTGATCTGCCTGTTGGTTTGTGTAGAAAACCTAATATCTGTCCCTTGTTGATGTCGATAATTGTCGTCCGATATGGTAAAATCTGTCATTTGCTGGATGTTCCAAATGTCTTTTGTTGAGAGAGTTTACATAGCTTAAGCTCTATGAATAAACTGTGTAGTAGCATCAATGCTCTCCAGGCTGTTCATTGTTCTTTTATCTCTGAATGCAGAGGAGAAGACCTGGAGAGAGAGAGGAAGGAGGGGGGTTGAGAGAGAGGGAGAGAAATATGGGCCTTTAATAAATTCATTTTTCTCCTGAGTTTTTCTCCTAGGAGATCATTTTTTATTTTCTCTTTAGAAGAACTTTTACAAATGCCCATAGAAATGAATCAAGGACAGGCCGCAATATGGTGGACTCCCTGTATTGTCCACCTGTGTCCTCCTCAACTCTCCCCCATGTCTCCTCCACTCCCCGTGCATAAATGTAAATAGCGCACCACGTCTCACCTCATCTGCGGCTCACCTCATCCACGTCTCCAGCGGCGATCAGAGACCTCTCCTTCACTGTTCCCCTAGTGCTGGCTTCTGCTGATCGCATCATCAGGACAGGCCCAGTCCTCCCATGACGCCAAGTGAGGCAACTTCCTCAGGCAGCAGAAGTCTGGGGACAGCACCAGATAGAAACAGGAAGTGAAGAGAATGCCTGACCAACCTATACTGGGGCAACAGTACCTGGCTAACCTATACTGGGGGCAACTGTACCTGGCTAACCTATACTGGGGGCAACTGTACCTGGCTAACCTATACTGGGGACAACTGTACCTGGCTAACCTATACTGGGGGCAACTGTACCTGGCTAACCTTTACTGCGGGCAACTGTACCTGGCTAACCTATACTGGGGGCAACTGTACCTGGCTAACCTATACTGGGGGCAACTGTACCTGGCTAACCTATACTGGGGGCAACTGTACCTGGCTAACCTATACTGGGGGCAACTGTACCTGGCTAACCTATACTGGGGGCAACTGTACCTGGCTAACCTATACTGCGGGCAACTGTACCTGGCTAACCTATACTGGGGGCAACTGTACCTGGCCAACCTATACTGGGGGCAACTGTACCTAGCTACCAACACTGGGAGCACCTATAACTGCCTACCTACCTATACTGAGGGTGTTTATTGGGGGGCTCACCACAACTATGACGTGCAATGCAAAATTGTCGGGTGCTGTGCGTTCATTCCTATTCGGGGAGGGGGGGGGGTGGGGGGGAGCGCATCCTCACAAGTTTGCCTCAGGCAGCAAACAGTCTAGAACCAGCCCTGCATCAGGATAAGACGATAAGCCGATGATTAAAACATGAAAAATAATGATATGTGATGCAAGATCTCTGGAAGAAACTTCATGATTCTAGAGACTCGCTACAGCTCAAGTACATTGAAATATTTGAGAAGTGTTTAAGTGCAAACCATGAAAGAAGCTCAATATGTTCTATGCAAGGAAGACGCCCAAAAATGTTTAACCACGGCGGTATGTTCACCACCTCGGAGACTTCACTGTTGTCTCTTTCATGTGAATGCCGGTTGCCAGGCGTTTCTGCGCAACAGACAGAGGCTCAAACTAGAGATGGAGCTAGAGATGGGCAAAGGGATGCAACTAATTAGTGATGGTAGCTACTCAATATCAAAATTTAAATTATATAGATAGGCAGAGGGGGGATTAACTTACCTGTGCATCTGCCTATAGGTGATGCGTTCCACTCGTGGTCCACGTAACGCCACTACTTCCTCTTTCCTGGTTTGAAGGAGGAAGTAGTGGCGTTACGCGCTCCATGAGTGAACATATCGGCTATAGGCAGCGGAATAGGTAATTTGATAACCCCCCCGGCACGGGCAGTGCAATCTAATTTAAATTACGAGTAGCTACCATCACTACAAATAATTCCAGACTGAATGCAAATTGTATGCAGCCTAGGAATGGGCCAGTCAAAACCGTCAGGATGTGCTTGGAAGAACAAAGAGAAATCGAGAGCCCAATATGGTGTAGTATTGTTAAGTTGGTTGTGGTTTAAAGCAAGATATCTTAGATATACTCACAAAACATGGGTTACCCATAGGCAACCACTTCAAGTGCAGGTGGGGAGTATTAGAATCTGACCCCACTCAGGTTTTTAAGATGTCGCTCTCTGTAGATAGGAAACAGGATAGCACCCCTCCACCGAGGGTGGAATTTCAGCAAAGCTTGGCGTACAGAGGCGCCAGAGTAGAATAAAAACGTTTAAAAACCGTCCAAAAGAGGGGGATGTTCTGGTGGACTTACCTCCCTCAAAAATATAAAACTCAATTGAGTCACATTATATCAATACAAACATTTTTTATGTAACTCCACTTAGTGCAACGCGTTTCGCAGGTGTGGTCCGGCTTCATCAGGCAAACAGGAGTATAACTCAATGGGTCTAGATGCACAAGTACACAGTTCACAGAGGCGCTCACTTCTGCATTTAGACCCATGGAGTTATACTCCTGTTTGCCTGATGAAGCGGGACCACACCTGCGAAACGCGTTGCACTAGGTGGAGTTAAATAAAAAAAATTTGTATTGATATATTGTGACACAATTGAGTTTTATATTTTTGAGGGAGGCAAGTACACCTGAACATCCCCCTCTTTTGGACGGTTTTTAAACGTTTTTATTCTACTCTGGCGCTTTTGTACGCCAAGCTTTGCTAAAACCGTCAGGAATTCAATTGGATTGGCTCATTTCCAAGACACATACAATTTGCACGCGAACCATAATTTTTTGCATCTCATCGAGTATCTCTGGTTAATACGGATTGAGAAATGTATTTTCCTGAGGCATCCAAGCCATCCCGGGAATAACTGGGAAACAAAAGGAAAACCAGGAGCCAAATGGTGCAGTATGTCTGGATATTTATGATTTTATACTCAGAAAGGTGGGCTGCAAACCCTTCCAACTACCGTCAGAGCCTGCAGGGAGATGCCCGCCCCCGCTTGGGAGTTCCCAGGAACTGTGATACAGGAAATGGATGGTTGCACTCTTAAGTGGTTTTCTAGGGCCAACAACCTCCCAACCAATTTTAATGTAGGGTACAAAAACAATTTTGGAGCGTCCGGAAGTCCTAGTTAAGTAAAAATACAGGGGTATTGTTCATCTCAGAAACCCTTTAAACACAGCGTCAAAAGAAGAGGAAGTGTATGTCTTGTCCATCAGCGGAATCCAGAGAGGAGAGGAAGCCAACCAGCTAGGCAAAAAGGTTAAAGGAACACTATCGATTAACATGTTTTTTTTTTACAATTGAGATAGGAAATGTTTGGGAAGTGCTGGTAAGTGCGGATATATACATCTGAATTCTTATCTCTTTGTTAACTGTTATCTAATTCCTTTCACACTTTTCTGACGGCAGAATGAGCCATGAGGGGAGGGGGGGAATTCCCTTACAGTGCATCTGTAAATCCTGTGTGTGCAGAGAGCTCAGCCAGAAACAGGCGGAGCTTTCTCTCACAGAGAGCAAAGGAAATGTATGAGAAGAATGATCAGGAATGATCCAGAGGCTTCCCTCTACTGAGCTAAGTATCTTTATTTCCAACTCCCGATACAGGTGCACTTTAAAGGACCTTTGTTGCAAAAAAATTGTAACATTTAAACACATACAAATAAGAAGCATGTTTCCAGAGTAAAATGAGCTATACATGACTATTCTCCTATGTTGCTGTCACAGTAGTTACTAGAAATGTGATGGAACTGACAGGTTTTTGACTAGTCCATCTTCTCATGGGGAATTCTCAATATTTAATGCATTCTTTCCATAAGCACCCCCCCCCCCCCCACACACACACACACCCCTCTTTGCACACTACAGGGAGTGCAGAATTATTAGGCAAATGAGTACTTTGACCACATCATCCTCTTTATGCATGTTGTCTTACTCCTAGCTGTATAGGCTCGAAAGCCTACTACCAATTAAGCATATTAAGTGATGTGCATCTCTGTAATGAGAAGGGGTGTGGTCTAATGACATCAACACCTTATATCAGGTGTGCATAATTATTAGGCAACTTCCTTTCCTTTTGCAAAATGGGTCAAAAGAAGGACTTGACAGGCTTTGAAAAGTCAAAAATAGTGAGATATCTTGCAGAGGGATGCTGCACTCTTCAAATTGCAAAGCTTCTGAAGCGTGATCATCGAACAATCAAGCGTTTCATTCAAAATAGTCAACAGGGTCGCAAGAAGCGTGTGGAAAAACCAAGGCGCAAAATAACTGCCCATGAACTGAGAAAAGTCAAGCGTGCAGCTGCCAAGATGCCATTTGCCACCAGTTTGGCCATATTTCAAAGCTGCAACATCACTGGAGTGCCCAAAAGCACAAGGTGTGCAATACTCAGAGACATGGCCAAGGTAAGAAAGGCTGAAAGACGACCACCACTGAACAAGACACACAAGCTGAAACGTCAAGACTGGGCCAAGAAATATCTCAAGACTGATTTTTCTAAGGTTTTATGGACTGATGAAATGCGAGTGAGTCTTGATGGGCCAGATGGATGGGCCCGTGGCTGGATTGGTAAAGGGCAAAGAGCTCCAGCCCGACTCAGACGCCAGCAAGGTGGAGGTGGAGTACTGGTTTGGGCTGGTATCATCAAAGATGAGCTTGTGGGGCCTTTTCGGGTTGAGGATGGAGTCAAGCTCAACTCCCAGTCCTACTGCCAGTTTCTGGAAGACACCTTCTTCAAGCAGTGGTACAGGAAGAAGTCTGCATCCTTCAAGAAAAACATGATTTTCATGCAGGACAATGCTCCATCACACGCGTCCAAGTACTCCACAGCGTGGCTGGCAATAAAAGGTATAAAAGAAGAAAAACTAATGACATGGCCTCCTTGTTCACCTGATCTGAACCCCATTGAGAACCTGTGGTCCATCATAAAATGTGAGATTTACAAGGAGGGAAAACAGTACACCTCTCTGAGCAGTGTCTGGGAGGCTGTGGTTGCTGCTGCACACAATGTTGATGGTGAACAGATCAAAACACTGACAGAATCCATGGATGGCAGGCTTTTGAGTGTCCTTGCAAAGAAAGGTGGCTATATTGGTCACTGATTTGTTTTTGTTTTGTTTTTGAATGTCAGAAATGTATATTTGTGAATGTTGAGATGTTATATTGGTTTCACTGGTAAAAATAAATAATTGAAATGGGTATTATTTGTTTTTTGTTAAGTTGCCTAATAATTATGCACAGTAATAGTCACCTGCACACACAGATATCCCCCTAAAATAGCTAAAACTAACAACAAACTAAAAACTACTTTAAAAAATATTCAGCTTTGATATTAATGGGTTTTTTGGGGTTCATTGAGAACATGGTTGTTGTATTTTTATGGAATAATTTTATTATTGAACAACTTGCCTAATAATGCTGCACTCCCTGTATTCTAACAGTTGGACTGCCATTCGCTAAGAGCTTTTGAAAACAAAGAAAAGCCTGAGAATCCCCCATGAGGAGATGGCCTAGTCCAAAACCTGTCAGTTCTGTAATATTTCCACTACCTACTGTAAGTGACAGCGACATAGGAAAAAAGTAATTTATAGCACATATTACTCTGGGAGAAATGTACTTTTTATTTATGAGTTTCACAAATTTTAAATTTTACAAGTCCTTTTGTTGCCAAAGTGGTCCTTTTGTTGTCAATCAACTTTATATTCAAGGCTATAAATAGATCCCTAAATATTATTTTTGGATAAGGATGCTCTTAGAATTTCCAGTCAGACTCCGATGTCTAAAAAGCAGCATAAAAACAGTAGAACAAACATGACAGCCCAGCCTAATAGATGAAGCTTATCATGGCAGCGGAGCGGCGTATAAAAGGCTTCCTATGCTCAGCATGGCTGGGTGCCACTCACCAGTCACACTCAGGTCTTACAGCGGACGTCGAGAGTTAAACAGATCTTGGCTCCGGTACAGGCAGTGATGAAAAACACATGAGTGGTAACAAGTCTTCTTAATATCTGTCTTCAGTGCGGCGATGGGATAATCTGCAGAAGCGTTTGACTCAAGTGTCTCATCCCCGGTGCCAACAGGACCATGTATTTTATAATGTGCTCCTGATTGCAATACAGATACCTTCTCTGCTTCTCTACTCTAAGCTACTGGATATTACCTGCTCAGGTGGAATATTGATAAGAGGGGTTCTCACAGCCTAACACAGGTAAGCTTTATTTTCTTCTTTCAATATTTTGTTTTTGCTTAATAGTTAACCTAACATGAGAAAGGAATGACAGCTATTAAACATGCACAGACGTCTGTGGCAGAAGGAATGCTCCTGTGGATGATTTAGTTACAGACTAAACAGCCAGCACTAAAAGTATTAATTTTGTATTTCTATAGCACTGACCTCTTCTGCAGAACTGTAGAGAGTACATAGTCCTGTCACTGACTGTCCTCAGAGGAGCTCACAATCTAATCCTACCATAGTCATAGCCTAATTGCCCCACCATATTATTATTATTATTATGTATTTATATAGAACTGACATCTTCTGCAGCACTTTACAGAGTACATAGTCCTGTCACTGACTGTCCTCAGAGGAGCTCACAATCTAATCCTACCATAGTCTAATGTCCTACCATATTATTATTATGTATTTATATAGCACTGACATCTTCTGCAGCACTTTACAGAGTACATAGTCATGTCACTGACTGTCTTCAGAGGAGCTCACAATCTAATTCCTACCATAGTCATAGACTAATGTCCTACCATATTATTATTATGTATTTATATAGCACTGATATCTTCTGCAGCACGTTACAGAGTACATAATCATGGCACTTACTGTCCACAGAGGAGCTCACAATCTAATCCTACCATAGTCATAGTCTAATGTCCTCCCACATTATTATTATGTATTTATATAGCAGTGACATCTTCTGCAGCACATTACAGAGTACATAGTCATGTCACTGACTGTCCTCAGAGGAGCTCACAATCTAATCCTACCACAGTCATAGTCTAATGTCCTACCATATTATTATGTATTTATATAGCAGTGACATCTTCTGCAGCACTTTACAGAGTACATAATCATGTCATTGACAGTCCTCAGAGGAGTCATGCCATAGTCATATCTCCATCATAATCTAGGGCCAATTAGGGGGAAGCCAATTAACTTACCTGCATGTTTTGGAATGTGGGAGGAAACCAGAGTACCCGGACGGAAACACACATACAGGGGGAGAACATACACAGTCTGTACAGATAGTGCCCTTGCTGGGATTCGATCCAGGGACCCAGTGCTGCAAGACGAGAGAGCTGACCACTCAGCCATTATGTAATGGTACGCTTTAGAGTCACATTATGACTTAGCTTACATTGGCGCAGGTGACAGGTCTGCCACCAACAAGGTCATAGGAATATTTTGCCTGTTTATGATGAATACGAGAACTGTGGTTTTATCATAAAATCGCAAGAAACCTCATTTGGCCATAAAAACAAGAAACTGAAAAAACTTGAGAATAAATTAAATCGATTACATAATACATTGATCAATTTGGAAATAAATATGGGTGACTTTTCTAAGCTACAAATATGTTCAGTTCTACTAATGAGCAGCAACCAATAAAGTTGGGTTAAATTATTTACGTAAACCAGCAGCTACAGTATACTTATATTATACTTAAAAATGAATACATAAATAAATAAATAGCTTCTGTTAAAGAAACACCAAATATTCATGGTTGATGCATGTTTAACATCCCCTCACCCCAGAACTAGTATAAATAGCTTATTACATGTCATGCGCATATGCTAGGGTCGTTTCTAACAACAATTCTTTTAAAGGGTTTATTAAAATATAGGCAAGGTTATTAAACAAGCGAATTCCAAATATTACCTAGACTTCCAGAACAAGTGGAAGAGAAGGAAATCTATTCACAAGTCTGATAGCAGAAAGCCAGATAATGAGGACCCCTCACCTATTTGGCAGCTGAAATAGAACCTGTTTGGGAAGAGCTTTTGGGAATGGATTTTGTAGGTTGCACCATGTTAACAGCAGAGAAATCTCATGCAAACAATGCTAGTGCAGAGAGCTGGTCTGCCAGGGGTGCAGAAAGGCAGGGCAATGACTGCAGCAGGCACACTCACCAAACCTTTTCAGTACAATAACTTTCTAAGCATGCTGTTTTTTTTTTTTTTTTTTTTTTAAGTACTACTTTAAATATTGTTACTATACCAATTATTTGGCAAAAATACACAGAGATTAGATGATGAAAGTTACCATATGTATCAGTACATCCCATCTCACAGTCAGTGATTGTTTTATGTAAATATTTATGCAAATTCAGGCAGCTTTAAATTGGACCAATCAAATGAAAACTGGTTGCTTTGATTGTCTCCAAGCTGCCTAAAGATAGCATTAAATTAGAATTATTGGTACTTCACTGCTGACCCTCCCTAGTGACTAAACATGTTTGGAGAATAGGGATGGGGAGGGGGGGGGGGGGGGGCTGGATTTTCCTTCCTGATCACTATCGTTTTCCCTTAAAGCACACCAGAAGTGAGAAGTATAATGTAACTGCCATACTTATTTCCATTTAAACAATACTAGTTGCCTGGCACTCCTGCTGATGTCTTTGGCTGCGGTAGTGGCTGAATCACACACCTGAAACAAGCATGCAGCTAATCTAGGGCAGCACGGTGGCGTAGTGGTTAGCGCTCTCGTCTTGCAGCGCTGGATCCCCAGTTCGAATCCCAGACAGGGCACTATCTGCATGGAGTTTGTATGTTCTCCCCGTGTCTGCGCGGGTTTCCTCCGGGCATTCCTGTTTCCTCCCACATCCCAAAAACATACAGATAAGTTAATTGGCTTCCCCCTAAATTGGCCCTAGACTACAGTACAATAAATACACTACACGATACACACATGGACTACGGTAGGGATTAGATTGTGAGCTCCTCTGGAGAACAGTTAGTGAAAAAACTATATTCTCTGTACAGCGCTGTGGAAGATTTTGGCACTATATAAATACTAACTAATAATAAATAATAATAATCTAGCCACACTTCAGTCAGAGCATTTAATCTGCATGCTTGTTCAGGGGCTATGGCTAAATGAATTCGAGGCAGGGGATCAGCAGGAGAGCCAGGCTAGTTGCATTGTTTAAAAGGAAATAAAAAATATGTTAGCCTGCTTATCCCTCTCAGGTGTGTTTTGCTGCTACACGACAGCATGTCTCCTGCCTTTCGCCCTTCCTCCTCCGTAGGAATAAACATGTACGCCTGCCGGATGCAAGCGTGTAAGCTTGTATAACGATTGCACAAGTGAAAGATATTCCAGGAGTAACATTACTTGTATTTTGCAAATTCCTCAACCTCCTTTGCGGTAATCCCAAAACAGACTCGGGGTGAAAAAAAAAAAGACGGGTGGTAATCTGAGCCTGGCTCGGGGGAGTGTTTGTAACTCACCTCCCCCGAGATCGGAACGTTCGCAGCCCCGTTTCATCTGGTCCTTGGAAGCTCTTGAACCCCTGGGTGAGATCACAGTTTGTCACGTGACGAAAGACCGCAATCTCGCCATAGGGATAGAGCACCACCCGGAGGACAGGAGGAAGATTTGCAGCACTGGAACGGGGGGAGGTAATGTGCAGGGGCTGCTGCAGATCTCTCTGGGGTGTGATTTTTTTTCCCCTGCTTTTGGGTTCTAAAAGCACATGAAAAATTCTACTGCTTTTAGACTCTAAAATCTGGAAAGAATCATACCGCCAGGGAGGGTAAAAATCATATGAAGTTGGATAGGCTGCCATTTAGTAAATAATTAAAGGAGTACTGTAGGGGGGTAGGAGGAAAAAGAGTTGAACTTACCCGGGGCTTCTAATGGTCCCCCGCAGACATCCTGTGTTGGCGCCGCCACTCACTGATGCTTCGGCCCCGCCTCCGGTTCACTTCTGGAATTTCAGACTTTAAAGTCAGAAAACCACTGCGCCTGCGCGGCCTTACCCTCGCCCCTGCTGACGTCACCAGGAGTGTATTGCGCAGGCACAGTACAGTCTGCGCCTGTGCAGTACGCTCCTAGTGACATCAGCGGGAGCAAGGACACGGCAACGCAGGCGCAGTGGTTTTCCGACTTTAAAGTTGAAAATTCCAGAAGTGAACCGGAGGCGAGGCCGGAGCATCGGTGAGTGGCTGCGTGGGCACAGGATGTCTGCGGGGGACCATTAGAACCGGAGGCGGGGCCGGAGCATCGGTGAGTGGCTGCGTGGGCACAGGATGTCTGCGGGGGACCATTAGAACCGGAGGCGGGGCCGGAGCATCGGTGAGTGGCTGGGTGGGCACAGGATGTCTGCGGGGGACCATTAGAAGCCCTGGGTAAGTTCAACTCTTTTTCCCCCTACAGCAGCCCTTTACGTAAATATTAAATAATTATAAATAAGAACAGAGCTATCAAACAATGCTTTCAGAGTAAAACATTGGTAAGACTATATATATAGTAACATATATAAACTAAACTCATTTATCAAAACATTTTTCTGCCTGGTGAGATACAAAGGAGGATTGTGCGGTGGAAACTCCAGGCTTGCAGAAAAGGTTCTTTGTACATCAGATTCAGCACCTAAGTCTACGGCTGCACGACATACATCATTCCTATCCTCACTTCTATGGAAGACAGATTAACACTACAGCAGATACAGATGTACAGACATTTCCGGAGATGTACCGTTCAGGCTTTCTGTGGTTATTTATGTGTTCCTAAAGATGTTACAGCAATGCGGTCACATGACCAGAAGTCCCCAAGTAGCCTTCTTCTGAAACAGGAGACCTGCTGTATCACTTGCGCATCAAAATAGTCTGTTCATCTAATATAGCGACATGAATAAAAGGCTCCGTCCAGCCGGGTGGAATGCTAGGAGAGAGAGCCAAGTGTGGATTTGCAGACTAGCAATTCTTACCAGTAGAGACAGACAACAAGATGCTTATAATTCTGTCTTGCATTCAAGTTTAACATTCATTATATGCAGCCTGGAACTGTGAAAATCAAGTGCATTGCATGCTGTTTCTGATTGGCTAGACTCCAAGGTGCATAGCATTTGCACACAAACTTGGGATTATTGAAGTGATATGAAACTCAGTATTTCTTCTTTGCTCTAAAAGATTATTTACAGCATAAAAATCTACTACTACAACACAAAATTTGCAGCAGAACAACATTTAAACGGTTAAACACAGCACTTTCTTGTTCAGTGGAGAGCTTGCTACCCTGGTGATAACATTATCTATTGTTTACATTCCTTTGTCTGCTACGATTAGTATACATTCCTAGCTGTGATGAAAAGGAGCTGTTTGTGTTGTATGTGCTGTAGAAGCAGAGAGCTGAAAAGTGATCATTCGATTTTAATATATAAATAAAGCAGCTATGCAATAAAATGCAATAGCAGCTTTCAGAGCAGATAAACTGTACTTTGGGAACTTGTAGACAGACAATATTACTTGTGCACAAAAGCAAATATGGTAAGTGTATGGGTAATAAAAAGTAGGAAAACACATTTTTATTGAATATGATGTCAGAGCTGTATCCAACTTTAAGATCTAAAGCCATTTGTACGTACGAGAAACATCCATCTAACTGCTTTATAATGGTACCCACTGAACTATGCCTCGGTAGTAGATTGGTGGGAAGGAGTTGAACATCTGGTGGGTCTTCCTTATTCCAGATTAGGTGGAAGGGCATACTGTGTGATGGGGTTGCATACAGTAGGGTTACCACCTTACAGCAGTGTGCGGTGGGTGAAATGTATTCTGACTATTCAGTCTATCCCCGCCGGTTAAGGAAAAAGACTAAGACCAACAAAACCGTGTCTGTGATTCATGGTGATGTCTTGAGCTGAACACTGAACATATAGATGAATGAGAAAATAGAAGAATTCTGTGCTGACAAATGGCTGAACAGGAAGTACAAGAATGGCAGGACAGGCGGAGGAGAGAAAGTCTCAGGGGAGGAAGGAATGGCAGGACAGGTGGAGGAGAGAAAGTCTCAGAGGAGGAAGAGGGATGGTGGTACAGGAATGGCAGGACAGGCAGAGGAGAGAAAGTCTCAGAGGAGCAAGGAATGGCAGGACAGGTGGAGGAGAGAAAGTCTCAGAGGAGGGAGAGGGATGGTGGTACAGGAATGGCAGGACAGGCAGAGGAGAGAAAGTCTCAGAGGAGGAAGAGGGTTGGAGGTACAAGAATGGCAGGACAGGAAGAGGAAAGAAAGTCTCAGAGGAGGAAGAGGGATGGAGGTACAGGAATGGCAGGACAGGCGGAGGAGAGAAAGTCTCAGAGGAGGAAGAGGGATGGAGGTACAGGAATGTCAGGATAGGCAGAGGAGAGAAAGTCTCAGAGGAGGAAGAGGGTTGGAGGTACAAGAATGGCAGGACAGGAAGAGGAGAGAAAGTCTCAGAGGAGGAAGAGGGATGGAGGTACAGGAATGGCAGGACAGGCAGAGGAGAGAAAGTCTCAGAGGAGGAAGAGGGATGGAGGTACAGGAATGTCAGGACAGGCGGAGGGGAAAAAGTCTCAGAGGAGGAAGGAATGGCAGGACAGGTGGAGGAGAGAAAGTCTCAGAGGAAAAAGAGGGAAAGAGGTACAGGAATGTCCGGACAGGCAGAGGAGAGACAAAGGCCTCAATTCACTAAGCTTATCTCCTGTCTTTAATAACTCTTCTAGAGTTGTTACCATGGTGATAAGGCATGTAGTATTCAGGAAACATTTTACCTCAGGCAAACCTAAAGTTAACTCTTCTGTCTTTAAGTTAACTCTTTAATCCTTAAAATAACTCCTGAGTTAAAGACAGGCTGTTCATTAACTGTGTGTGAAAATAACTACAGAGGAGGTAACTTAACTACAGAGGAGGTAAATTAACTACAGAAGAGGTAACGTAAGGAAAGAAGAGATAAGATAACTCTCTTACTGTGTGGAGGTAAGTTTTCTCTTGCCTTATTATCTCCAGCATGATCTTAGTGAATTGAGGCCATAGTCTCAGAGCGCTGTACACCAGTAAAGCTATATCTGAAGAGCACCTTATTCTGGCACTATTACCGGTACTCTCTCAACTAGTCCTTCTGAGTCATAAACTCTACATGGCAACCATGCAAGCAGTCACATGTAAATCACAGTCATGCATTGAGGATAAACCACACCTAAATGTCTCTCCATGTAATAAAACGACTGTATATCCTTCAAGAAAACAGCTGCAACATACCTCAAACTGTTGAAAATTTAATTTAGTTTATCATTGAATAAATAATTGAACACCTCATCTATTTATAAACCCATCGTTATTATCTGCCAGGTTTGGCATTTATGTCAGATTAAATTTCACATCCTGTGATGGGAAAAAAAAACAAATAAACCAAATGCATAAAGAAAGGCCTCCCCTTTCCAATATGATCACCACCTCCACAGCCGTCCTAACTCGACCTTATAAACTTCTGTCTAGGCCTCCTCTGTCACCTCCAGAGGAGAACGCCTGATATCTGTCCACATAAATGATGTCCTCTGAGACTGTAGAGGGTGTATTCCATAAACTTGCTCAGTAGACACTAAAGGAAAACGACGTCCTCTATGAAGTGTTAGTTTCCTGTCCTAAGGAGGTGTCCCTGTATCTAACCAAACTTCTTCACCAGCACATGGTTGGGATGTCCTGTCTGTACAGACAATGAGGACTTCCTGTCTCCAGTCATTAAATAACAATCATAGAAAAGGCAGCCAAAACCATCTGACTTTCTTCCAGTGGAAGGTAACACGTTGGGTTGTGAATAGAGCACAGATGTCACTGTCCTGGCAAAAGGAACGTGTGAGCCACAGGAAGTTCCTTCTAGTGGAGGGAAATGAACTGCATGTCTCGTCTCTTCACAAATGTAATCAGGTAGACAAGACTTGAAGTGGGATTGTCTCCATAAAAATTAAATTTCAACAACAACTGGTCTGAGTGTATTAAGTGATAAAGATGCTAATCCTGCATTCAAAACTGGCAACATTTTTTCTGCAGTAATGGTCTGAAGTTATCACATACCTTTGGAGCACTGGCCCTTTAATTGCCATTGCCAAACAGTTGCATGCTGGGGGTCTTTTTATCTATAATATATTCCTCCACTTCCTTTGAATTCCCCCTGTGCACGTCCTAGTATAGACCTCAGTGGGAGTGTCAGAAGACTCTTTGATGAGGGCGGGTAACAAATACACAATTAGCAAGAGGAGGAAAAGAGTGTGAGGGAGGAAATGATGTCAGGAGGTCAAGGGTAACAAAGATGGAAACTGCCTAGAATAGGATTCTCTGCTTTTTCTTTATAAAATTCATAGGAATCATAACATGGACAGTGCAATACATCTGCTGTGTAAGTAGAACTAGTATTTATCTGCTTATTTCAGTGTTTTTTATCTCTAGGTAAGCATGGGTGTCACTTGTTCTTTAACAGAAATAATGGTGTCTTTAGATATTTAGCCACTTGACCACTAAAGGTTGTGTTCCCCTTATGAACCAGAGCAATTTCAGCACTCCTCCCATTCATTCGACAATAACTTTATCACTACTTATCACACTAAAACGATCTATATCTTGTTTTTTTTGCCACCAATTAGGCTTTCTTTGTGTGGTACTATTTGCTTTAGAATTATTTTATTTTAAATGCATTTTAATGGGAATAATAAGAAAAAATGAAAAAACTCATTATTTCTCAGTTTTCAGCCACTATAGCTTTAAAATAAAACGTGCTACTCTAGATAAAACCCACACATTTTATTTGCCCATTTGTCCCAGCTACCTTATTACAACGTCTACATTATGTCCCTGATACAATGTATGGTGAGAAGATTTTATTTGGAAATAAAGGTAAAGGTGTATTTTTTTTCAATTTTGCGTTTGCGTATACCATACCACTAATTACAAGCCCTTATTTGCAAAAATAACAGTAATATACCCTCAAGACATACATTTTTTCAAAAGTTGAGTCCCTATGGTAACTATTTATGTATTTTTTTTTTAAATGTCTCTCCTTTTTTTCTTTACAAGTGTGTTATTTTACAAACATTGGGGGGGGGGGGGGGGGTTATTTATTTTTATTTAATGTATGTAGTGTGTATTTAATGTGTATTTTTGTAGCCACTAGATGTCCCCCCATTTAATTCCTGTGTAATGTGTTTGTCTTTTTACTCTCACTTTGTCAATGACCACTAGCATCTCATTGATGTCGGTGATCACTGATTACGGGCACTTTGATACTTGTTCCCCTTCACCGATTAGTGCAGTAACGGTTGGCGGAGAGAACATGCACGGGAGTGTGCACACAGAGGACGTTCACATAGCATGCGCTCATCAGCGCAAGGTAATAAGAGGAGATGGGTTAAAACTGTCCCCTCTTCATAATGTGCACTGTTAACTTAGGCGCGCTTGTTGTCAATTACTGGCGATAATGCAGTACCGCGATACATGACTAGCGTGGCTGCTACTATGTTAATCGACATAGTAGCGGCTAGTCAAGTTTTGCTGTCTCAGTACTGCACGTAATTGACAACAAATTTGTGTACCTTAGCGCACGTTATGCAGAAGGGACCGTGCGTAGCATGCGCACTCAAGTTTTAAAGTGAACCAGAGACGAAGCACCCTCATGTACTTTACCATGTATATCAGTGGGAACATTACAAAACACCTACCCTGCTCTCTGTTTCATCCTTCACTGCTCAGCCTGCTTTTAAGCAGCCCTGATAAAATCCCCGACTGAGCATTCAGCCTGGCTTTGCTCAGGAATCATTATAGCTGAGTCATTATAGCAGAGCCAGAAAGGGGCAGGCTTGGGCTTGAAAAGACATCAGAGACGACAGACTCCGCTATAAGGATTCCTGAGCAAAGCCAGACAGTGCACAGTCGGGTATTTTATCAGGGCTGATAAGAAGCAGGCTGAACAGTGAAGAATGAAACAGAGAGCAGGGTAGGTGTTTTCTCTAATGTACCCACTGATATATTTGGTAAAATACATTAAGGTGCTTTGTCACTGGTTCGCTTTAACCCACACTCCTCTCATTACTTCGCGCTGATGAGCGTGTTAACTTTTCATGAATCAAGCCCCTTGTCTCTCTCCATAGCTTTGGGGTGATGCTTGATGGAACGATACCGTTCACCAGAGAAACACAACACAGAGTCTTTTTAATGCCATTTATCTCACCCAATAGTTAGGATTAAGTTAGCAGACTTTTGTAACTTATCCAGCATAGGGCCCCCAACAACGGCAGCTATACAAGACAAGATAAATAACATTGAAATTGTGCTTTTCTCCTGGCGGACTCAAAGCACCAGAGCTGCAGCCACTAGGACGCGCTCTATAGGCAGTAGCAGTGTTAGGGAAACTTGCCTAAGGTCTCCTACTGAATAGTTGCTGGCTTACTGAACAGGAACCCTGGTCTCCTGTGTCAGAGGCAGAGCCCTTAACCATTACACCATGCAGCCACTTGGGCATACCGTACCGTCAGTGTACAGCCCGACCAGCTGGAGATGATATAATTTTGAAATCCCTCTAGATCAGGGGTTTCAAACTCAATTTACCTGGGGGCCGCAGGATGAGGCTGGGCCGCTTAAGGGATTTCACAATCAGCAGCTGGAAGGGGCAGAGCTTTCAGCTTCAGCTCTGCCCCTCCTGACGTCAATCGCGGCGCATCGCCGTCTCTGCCCGCCCCTCTCACTCTTCCTTCACAGAGAAGGGCGGGGAGAGGTGGCGATCCATGCGGCGACTGACGTCAGGAGGGGCAGAGCTGAAGCTGAAAGCTCTGCCCCTTCCAGGAAATGCCGGAGGATTGCCCCCCGGGCCATTTGGGGGATCTGCAGCCCTCGTTTAGCAGCGGGGATGCGGCGGATTACTTGGGAGCACTGAAGCGAACTATAAGGAAGCTTTTGCAGGCGAGGGCCACAAAATATTGTATCGAGGGCCGCAAATGGCCCGTGGGCCGCGAGTTTGAGACCCCTGCTCTAGATGGTTCCTGTAGATCTCTGCTTGAAGAAGAGAGAGGCCTAATGGTGTGCTTGGTGACAATAGATTTTATACATCCCTTAATTTTTGCCCCTTCCCCAATACCATAATTTCTTACTTGCCTGCTATGGATGTGCGTACATTTGAAAATGGCAAAATTCTGTGCAGGGTGAAGCCGATATACGGCTCACCCTGCTGTAGACAAGCTGGATGGCATTAATGCTATCCCCCCTCCGACTTGTCTCAACTCAGGGTGAATACGTCGTTCAGGCACCAGCTATTGCTGGTCGCTGAATTACCTCTTTTTTTCTACTTTGAGCTCTGGCTATTGCCGACACCTAAATTAGTAAATGCGCGCCACTTTAGCCATATTTCTCATTACAAACTGTGGCAGCACCCAGAGCACTGCGCCAAAATTAGCTGATTCGTATGGATGTTGCCTCCAGTTGGGTGCTCAATGCCGAGATAGCTCTTGTGTTTGTATATCACTCACATAAAAGTGATCAGCTGAGATTGTGGTCCTGGCTGTTCATTTCTGAAAGGGTGGCACACAGACCACAAGCAGTGGAGGTGACTCATGGGGGACAAGTAAGGAAGCACTGGTGAATTTTACTATTACATAGAAGTAGCATGGTATGCGCTCACTACCAAGCAGCGTGTATTTTACATTTACTGATCACAGCATGGGCAACCCTCCTAAAAATATGAAAAGAACACAATTTTGCTTTATATGCTGCTTTAAGGACAACGAAGTGAGAGGTATAAGAAGGCTTCCATATTTATTTGCTTTTAAACCATACCAGTTACCTGGCAGCCCTGCTGGTCTATTTGGCTGCAGTAGTGTCTGAATCATAGAAGAAACAAGCATGCAGCTAATCTTGTCAGATATGACAATAATGTCAGAAACAACTGATCTGCTGCATGCTTGTTCAGAGGCTGTGGCTAAAAGTATTAGAGGCAGAGGATTAGCAGGACAGCCAGGCAACTAGCATTGCTTAAAAAAAATGGCAACCTCCATATCCCTATTACTTCAGGTGTCCTTCAAAGTGGGATTATACTCTTAAAAAACTAAAATTTCAGTAACTACTCATGTTACATTAAAGAACATTTGAAAGCATTCCCTGTGTGTAAAAACCTTTACTTTCACAGGAGAGAGCAGTAAAGGCCTGCTCATCTCTGGCTAATCGGCAAATGTAATCATTGCAATAATCTCTCTGCCTGTGTCTTTACTTTGCCCCCCTCCTGTTCTGCTGAAGTGACTTGGCTGTTGCCTGGGCGATGTGTCTGTTCAGCAGAGGGAGCAGAATCAAGACACAGGCAGAGAGTGTCTCTTGGCCAGTAATGATTACATTTGCCAATTAGCTAGAGATAAGCAAGCCTGTACTGCTCTCTGCAGTGAAAGAAAACATTTTTACATACATAAAGTGCTTGGGAATTCTTTCAAATGTTCAAGTATAACCCCACTTTAAAGTGGACCTGACCTCTTGCACAGGACAGAAGAAAAACATAGAGAACTGCACCCTGTATGTATTTAGAGAGTTTAGCTTGTCTAATTCCACCCTCATCTGTGACTAATCACAAGCGTAATTTGATCTCTAAGTGGTGTCAGCTGGCTGCCACAGCTGAGCAGCTAATCTGTAAACACAGGCTGTTAACCCTATGTCTGCTTCCATGAAAGCAAGAAGTAGACACACTGAAGATTTATTGCATGATTTAACCACTTCACCACTGAGGGGTTTACCCCCTGAGCACCAGAGCAATTTTCACCTTTCAGCGCTTCTTCCATTCATTCGTCTATAACTTTATCATTACTTATCGCAATGAAATGAACTATATCTTGTTTTTTCCGCCACCAAATAGGCTTTCTTTAGGTGGGACATTATGCCAAGAATTATTTTATTCTAAATGTGTTTTAATGGGAAAATAGGAAAAATGTGGGGAAAAAAATAATTATTTTTCAGTTTTCGGCCATTATAGTTTTTAAATAATGCATGCTACTGTAATTAAAACCCATGAAATTTATTTGCCCATTTGTCCCGGTTATAAAACCATTTAAATTATGTCCCTATCACAATGTTTGGCGCCAATATTTTATTTGGAAATAAAGGTGCATTTTTTTCATTTTTGCGTCCATCCCTAATTACAAGCCCGTAGTTTATAAAGTAACAGTGTTATACCCTCTTGACATAAATATTTAAAAAGTTCAGTCCCTAAGGTAACTATTTATGTATTTTTTTTAATTGTAAATTTTTGATTTTTTTTTTAATTACAAAAAAAAAAAAAAATGGGGAGCGTGGGAGGTAATGAGTTAATTTTATGTGTAAAAGTCATTTATTTGTATGTGAAAAATGTGTAGGGTGTAGTTTACTATTTGGCCACAAGATGGCCACAGTAACTTTTTGTTTTAATGCGACCTCCAAGCTTCCTTCCGGAAGCTTGGAGGAAGTATAAGGAGGCTGGACACGTGAGTTTTTTTTCACAATGATCGCGCTGCCCATCGGAGAGCAGCGGATCATTGCGGGGCTTAGATCAACGAACGGGAATGGATTTTCCCGTTCATTGATCTCTGGGCGAGCGGGCGGCGGCGTGTTTACTAGCGGCGGGCGGCGTGTTTACGAGCGGGAGCGCGGACAGCGGCGGGAGCGCGGAAAGTACGTATTTCTCCGTCCCTGGTTGTTAAAGGATGGAAAAAGGGGCGGAGAAATACGTACGCGCGGGGGTAAAGTGGTTAAATCAGCTGTAACAAAGAAATGTTTTTCTTTATCATGCTGTTGCTTATCTTTCAAAGCAGAGAGGAAGTTCTGAGTTCAGGTTCACTTTAATATTACCCAAATTAACAGTGTATTATACTGTATACCCTACTGGGCAATATAAGGGTTCCTGTATAAATGCTGTCACTGCACAATACATTCATATTGCCCTCTGCATTATACAGCTGTAATAAATCCTCAGTGCAGCATATTATACATGAAGTCTGATGGAACTGGCACACTTCAGCTGCTGAATGTTTAAAGTTTACAGTACCTTCCATTATAACTTTGCCCTGAAACACATTCCTTCATATTTTACAGATGTTATTTTTTCCTCTACCAATAACGAAATTGAATCATTGTTTGGAGTTTCCATTTCTGAAAAGAGTTGGAACATTGATGGAGTGTAGGGGCACGAGACATCTGCTGCCATAAAAAGAGGGCATGTGGAGGAAGAACTTAAAGAGGCCCTGTAGTGACATATAGTAGAATGCAGTTATAGTAATTCTCCAGGATACCCAGTTTTTATGTCACTTTTCCTGGTTATAACATCATAAACAGTTGCTATATCGATATACAGGTAGTCTTCTTCTTACAAACAGGTTCCACTGCGGTACTGTGATGAAACGCGGAAAAGCCGCTGTCTCTCAAGGCGAGGCGGCTGTTTCCGCGTCCAGCATGGCGTCACAACGCGGAAAAAACGCCGCATGCCGCTTAGGCAGAGCGGCGGAATCCGCATTGGAGGCGGCTCCCGCACTCAGTTCACTGGATACATTGCAAGACAGTACTCGTGTGGCTGGGACTGATAGTCCACCAAGATTCAGACTTACACGCGCGCGAGCACAGAGGCAGAGTTTAAATAGCTGTTAGAAGGGAGTCGGCTGACCAGCTGGGTCAGCTGACAAATTCCACTGCTCCCATTGGACCAGCAATTAGGGAGGTCCTGGAAAGGTCCTAGAGTATATATACTGCTGGTTGTTCACTTGTTCTTTGTCTGGCGTGCGATCACACATGTGGGAGCACCCAGATCCGTAGTCAGATCCGCAAGTGTGCCGGGACCAGCTGGAGCTGTAATCCTACACTTAGCTAGATTCTGTTGATAGCTAAAGTACTAGTTTGATTGTGATTATCTGTTATGACTTTTGCCTTCCTTGACTACCCTTCTGAACTCTGATCTTGTACCTCGTTATTTCTGATTCTCTGTTGCCGAACCCCGGCTCGCTCCTAGACTCTGTTTCTGCCTCCTGATTTTGTACCCCGATATATCTGATACCCCGTTGCCGAACCCTGCCTGTACTTTGACTCTGCCTTTGTCTGCTGATCTTGTACTTTATCTGTCTGTGTGTTTACGACCTGGCTTGTCCGACCTCGAGAACCGACCTTACCGTTAGAGGCGGTTCCTCGCTCTGTTAGCGATCCTTCCTCCTGAGGGTCACTTTCAGATATACCTTCCTACTGTCAGTCTGACTCCTCCCGTCTTGGAGAGCTCAGGTCTGCGGAAGGAATCTGTGCAGTACTCCTTGCTGCATTGAGGCCTTGTCCTCTAAGTGTTACAGTTACACCAAACACTACACTCTACTCAGGTGAACAGAGGTTAGTTTGTATATCGGATTATCGGTGAGACTGCAGATCACTTATAATCTGGTATATATCTGTATTTCCGGTGATACTGCAGATCACCGGTAATCAGATACTCTCTGCGCCCACCGATCGTTACAGGTACATTGTTTGTAAGTTGAATTTGTTTTTAAAGGTAACCTTAAGTCAGGGGAAAAAATGAGTTTAACTCACCTGGGGCTTCCCTCAGCCCCCTGCAGCTGATCGGTGCCCTCACAGCCCCGCTCCGATGCTGCGGCGGCGACTTCCGGTTTCGCCGCCACTGGCCGACAGGCATGGGAACGCGAGTGATTATTCGCGGTCCCAGCCACAATAGCACCCCCTATGCTGCTATTGCGGCAAGAAGGCTGTTAAAACTGTTGGATTTTTTTCAATCACAGCAACCATTTTTATTTGACAAATCTGAATAGGCCTAGAATTCCATTCCATATGGGAAACAGCATAGCTGGCCAATATCAACAAAGCTAAACTGCTTTTTCAGTTTGTTATAAGAGCACACTTAGTGTATCCGTGTTTAATTTGGCAGATGGGCAGCCAGGTACGTGAATTAGTAGAAGGAACTGAATTGGCAATTGTTCCACCACCTGAACTGACGCGAGTTCTAAACATTGACGTTATTATTAAAGTGATCCTGTGGTTTATTGTTGTAACTCATCCTTGTTGGGAGGACCGTATCGGCAGATTGTCAATGAGACGTTAATAATTCTGGCTTGCAAGCAAATTGACTGTAGCTTGATATTGGGTCAACCAAACTCGCTTCCTGACACTTGTGACTGGCTCAGTCCAAGTTCAGGATGCCTTTAATTTACATGCATTCAAGGTACTCTACTTTTTAAAGAGACACTGAAGCGAAAAAAAAAATATATGATATAGTGAATTGATTGTGTACTATGAATAATTACTAGAAGATTAGCAGCAAAGAAAATATTCTCATACTTTTATTTTCAGGTATATAGTGTTTTTTCTAACATTGCATCACTCTATAATATGTGCAGATTACACAACACTCTGCATTCAAAATGAGTCTTTCAGAGCAGTCTGTGAAGTAATGACCTCTCCTCTAGCAGAGGAAAAGTAAATAGTCCAGGAACAGTTGAGATAATAAAAGTCAGATAACAGCCCTCTCCACGACTAACTTAGTCGGAGAGCTTAATGGCTTGTTTGCATAGAGATAACAACTGGAGTTTCTCAACTCTTCCTGTACTGGAAACAATTACACTGATGTACCTGATCTTAATGTTTTATTTCTTAGCTGTGCTACACATACAAATCATAATATCATCATTTTTTTCGCTTCAGTGTCTCTTTAAGGAACTCAACTGAAAAGGCTGGAAGAGTGGTGGGGAGTGGTGGGGAGTGTGTGTGTGTGTGTGTGTGTGTGTGTGTGTGTGTGTGTACGGTGTGTGTGTGTGTGGTGTGAGTGTGTGTATGGAGTATGTGTGTGTTACATAGTTATTTGGGTTGAAAAAAGACATACGTCCATCAAGTTCAACCGGAAAACAAAGTACAACACCAGCCTGCTCCCTCACATATCCCTGTTGATCCAGAGGAAGGCAAAAAAATCTTACAAGGCATAGTCCATGGTGTGTATGATGTACAGTGGGTTGCAAAATAATTTGGCCCCCTTGAAGTTTTCCACATTTTGTCACATTACTGCCACAGACATGCATCAATTTTATTGGAATTCCATGTGAAAGACCAATGCAAAGTGGTGTAAGCGTGAGAAGTGGAATGAAAATCATACATGATTCCAAACATTTTTTACAAATAAATAACTGCAAAGTGGGGTGTGCGTAATTATTCGGCCCCCTGAGTCAATAATTTGTAGAACCACCTTTTGCTGCAATTACAGCTGCCAGTCTTTTAGGGTATGTCTCTGCCAGCTTTGCACATCTAGAGCCTGAAATCCTTGCCCATTCTTCTTTGCAAAACAGCTCCAGCTCAGTCAGATTAGATGGACAGCGTTTGTGAACAGCAGTTTTCAGATCTTGCCACAGATTCTCGATTGGATTTAGATCTGGACTTTGGCTGGGCCATTCTAACAAATAGATATGTTTTGTTTTAAACCATTCCATTGTTGCCCTGGCATTATGTTTTGGGTCATTGTCCTGCTGGAAGGTGAACCTCCGCCCCAGTCTCAAGTCTTTTGCAGTCCCCAAGAGGTTTTCTTCCAAGTTTGCCCTGTATTTGGATCCATCCATCTTCCCATCAACTCTGACCAGCTTCCCTGTCCCTGCTGAAGAGATGCCACCACCATATTTGACAGTGGGGATGGTGTGTTCAGAGTGATGTGCAGTGTTAGTTTTCCGCCACACATAGCGTTTTGCATTTTGGCCAAAAAGTTCCATTTTGGTCTCATCTGACCAGAGCACCTTCTTCCACATGTTTGCTGTGTCCCCCACATGGCTTGTGGCAAACTGCAAACGGGACTTCTTATGCTTTCTGTTAACAATGCCTTTCTTCTTGCCTCTCTTCTTGCCACTCTTCCATAAAGGCCAACTTTGTACAGTGCATGACTAATAGTTGTCCTATGGACAGAGTCTCCCACCTGAACTGTAGATCTCTGCAGCTCGTCCAGAGTCACCATGGGCCTCTTGACTACATTTCTGATCAGCGCTCTCCTTGTTCGGCCTGTGAGTTTAGGTGGACGGCCTTGTCTTGGTAGGTTTACAGTTGTGCCATACTCCTTCCATTTCTGAATGATAGCTTGAACAGTGCTCCGTGGGATGTTCAAGGCTTTGGAAATCTTTTTGTAGCCTAAGCCTGCTTTACATTTCTCAATAACTTGATCCCTGACCTGTCTTGTGTGTTCTTTAGACTTCACTGTGTTGTTGCTCCCAATATTCTCTTAGACAACCTCTGAGGCCCTCACAGAGCAGCTGTATTTGTACTGACATTAGATTACACACAGGTGCACTCTATTTAGTCATTAGCACTCATCAGGCAATGTCTATAGGCAACTGACTGCACTCAGATCAAAGGGGGCTGAATAATTACGCACACCCCACTTTGCAGTTATTTATTTGTAAAAAAAAAATTGGAATCATGTATGATTTTCATTCCACTTCTCACGTGTACACCACTTTGTATTGGTCTTTCATGTGGAATTCCAATAAAATTGATTCATGTTTGTGGCAGCAATGTGACAAAATGTGGAAAACTTCAAGGGGGCCGAATACTTTTGCAACCCACTGTATGTGTGTGTGTGTATGCTGTATATGTGTGTGCGGTGTGTGTGTGTATGGTGTGTGTGTGTGTGTGTGTGTGTGTGTGGGGGGGGGGGGGGGGGAGGGGGCGGCCTCAGAGCTGCTCCAGAATTGTGAGTGAGGACACCCTGGGCAGGGAGATGAAGGAGAGGTGACAGTCGGGCCAGCCATGGACTGAGGAAAGCGAGCACATTTGTGGTGCGGATGGATGGGCCAATCCACCTTAGTGTTGGGAGTTTAGCAGAGTTTAAGGTGACAGAACTTCTGTGACCATAGGCTTAGGAGATGTAAATCCAGCCTTACTTCTAGTATAAGCTGCTTTGGAACAATCGAAATGCACAAACTAGCGCAGGGAAATTTGGGCGCACCATGCGCTGCCATAGGCTGTAATGTGAACTACAACCATAGCGTCAGACAGTAATGTGGCTGTTGTCAAAAGACGGAACCCAAATGACTTTAAAAACACTATAATTCGTCGACAAGCAATAGCTGGGTGCTGAATTACGTCCCCCCCACCCTTCCCCTGCGTCCATGGGCAGCCTGGAGGAGGTATAGTAATTAACGCTGCCGGGACTTTTGCAGGAGTGGGGTGAGTGTTCTTCTGCCTTGCCCTGCGCCCACATTTCCCAGTGCTGTTTTTGCATCTATGCGTCAACAGATTCCCTTTTTAATTTCAGGTGGTTAGTAGAGGATCAACTGAGTGTGAAAATGCTATTTAGAGACTTTTGTACAACTTCAATGTAAAAGCGGGACAGCATCCAGAGTGTAATAGCCCGCTGGGTGGTGGGGGTTAAGTCTCAAACAGGAGGCAGTGAAGGTACCTGCTGAGACCTGACAGCCCCTTCCTTCTCGGAAGACTTATTGTACGTTGTTCAGATCTTGCCAGCTCAAAAGCTAAAGGAATTTACCACAAAAGAACTGGAAAAAGTACAGCCCAGTAAGCCAGCAGCGAATGGAACGAGTACAGAAGGAACGACATCCTCTTGGACACGTCGCACTGGTAGGGAACTTCTGTTTGGGGGAACAGCATAAAGTCTATGGATACATGGGCTTGCATTGTAACCGGAGGAAGGAATTTGGGCAGCATTTGTCCACATTTACCAGCTGATCTCAGGCAGCTCTCTGTGTTATGCTGCTGACAGTGCCAGACAAAACAAACTGCCTTTATAAGCACAAAAAAAGACAAAGGCAATATTGCACTGCAAGATCAGGGATGGATTAACAACTCAGGAGCCTGCAGGCACAGGCGTTCTGGCGCCCTAAAATCTTCCCCTCAACACAGGCCACGCCCCCAGGTATTAGGTAGCCCCTCCCTCCGGTATAGGCAGCAGATGTGCCCCCTGCTCAAGTACAGAAAGTGCCCACAGTATTAGGTAGACCCCCCCCACACACACACAAGTCTAGGTAGCTGATTTGCTACAGTCTCTGGTAGCGCCACAAGGTAGCAGATGTGCCCCAGTTTAGGTAGCAGGTGACCCCCCCCCCCCTTCATGGATAGGTAGCCGGTATTTTGTAGCTCCACATTAACATGGGAGCTCGGTGCATAATCTACTGCATACATAATGAACTTCAAATACTGTGTACAATGCAGATGAGGAATTACAAGCAATGTTAGCAAACAATGAACCCTAAACAATGTGCAACCGTAAAGGCCCGTAGAAGGCGGCCGATAAGACCAGGCATGATAGTCAGGCGTGTGTACAGCAGCTGCGGACCCCCAAACCGCGAGACCACCCTCCGTTTCTCAAAGAATCACAGCAACCATTTACCGTCAGCTCCGCCCCCCTTTCCTGCCCGATGTCTATGTTACACTTGTGTCATTTATGATGATTCCGATAGCTGCATTATTCTCTCCTCCCCCTTTGTATTCACAGCACATCATCTGTCAAATCCAGCTGTGACAAATGTTTCCTATGATAATCTGTGTACACAGCAAATTATCCCATGAAGAACTAAACAAACAAAAATGCACATTGTATACGACAGATAGAGATTACATTACACCACTCCATGTCATATGAGGCCATTTATGGCCGTTTTCCACTGGGATTGCCATTCTACAAGTACCGTATCCACCACACACGTTGTTGGTGCCATTACTCAAACATCTGTCACAGTGTAATTGGGTTTGTGATTGGAGATGAAACAAAAAGTGCAGGAAAACCTTACATTGGTGGATCACAAGAGAATTGCATAGCACCGCGATTGCTGTGAGATTTAGTTTCCTTTCATACAGTCAAGTGCAAACACTCGAAACTCGCAACAGGATATGTACAGTATGTGTTTTCTGCACATGTTTTTTTTTTTTTTTTTAAACATTTTATTAGTTTTCAAAGAATTTTACAACATGTCTATCGTACAACACATATTACCATCCCTGTACAGAGTATCTCTTAATTTCCCCCCGAGCCAACCCTCCCCCATTGAATCGAAATACATCTGTTCCTGGCATAAAGATCTTCACAATAAAATTAGATGTCAATATTAAATTTTTTAACCCTTTCTTCCATATCTTGTAGAATTTTTTAGTAGAGCCTGGATTCTTATAAACATTTTTGAATATCGGTATGACCAAACTTACTGAGGATTTAAATTCAGCAATGGTTATACAATACAATACAATACAATAACATTTGTAAAACGCTTTTCTCCCATAGGACTCAAAGCGCATAGTTGTGTCTCAGATTAATACAGGGTTGCAGGCTGGGTTGTGTTACAGAGGAGATAGTCAGATGTTCATGAATGCCAGACTGAAGAGGTAGGTTTTCAGTTTAGACTTAAATGCTTCCAGGCATGGAGCTGTCCTGATTGGGTGTGGCAGGGAGTTCCAAAGTGTAGGGGCAGCATGACAAAAGGCTCTGTCTCCAAAGGTTTTGAGGTGGACTCTGGGGGTGACCAAGGTGTTACGTCCTTTTGATCTAAGATTGTGGGGGGTGTGATGCAGTTGCAACAAGTCCTTCAGGTATCCAGGGCCCAGATTGTGCAAGGATTTGAATGTCAGTAAGCCAATCTTAAACAGAATTCTCCATTGTATCGGTAGCCAGTGGAGTGAGCTCAGGGTTGGTGTTATGTGGCAATGGCGGGGTTGGCTCGTTAACAGCCTTGCAGCGGCATTCTGTACTAATTGCAGGCGGCGTAAGTCTTTCTTATGCAGGCCTGTGTAGAGGGTGTTGCAGTAGTCTAACCTTGATGTGAAGAAAGCATGGACTAGGGTTGGAAGATCCTCTGAAGGAATTAGGTGTTTAATCTTTGCAATATTCCTTAGATGAAAGAAGGAATGTTTCACAACAGCTGAGAATTGATTCCTGAAGCTTAATTTCCCATCAATCAGTACTCCCAGGCTGCGCACACAGTCTGAGTTTTTCAGGTCTGATCTCCCTATCCTTAGCGGTGTTGGTTGAGACTGGAGCTGCTTTGCTGTTGAGCCCTGGCCCTCGATAACAAGAACCTCAGTTTTGCAAGCATTAAGTTTTAGCCAATTAATATTCATCCACTCCTGAAGCTCAGCAAAACATTTATTTGTGGAGTAGGGTCTGTGATGCCAGGTTTGAATGACAAATATAGCTGGGTGTCATCAGCATAGCAATGATATGTCAGGCCATGTATTTGTACGATTTCTCCAAGTAGTAGCATGTATATGGTGAAAAGTAAAGGGGATAATATTGCGCCCTGAGGTACACCGTATTTTAGTGGTACAGGGTTGGAGAGGAAGGGCCCTAAGGCTACCCTTTGTGTTCTGCCAGCCAGGAAGGAGTTGAACCACTGGAGAGCAATGCCATCTATGCCATAGTACTCTTGTAGCCTGTTTAGCAAGATTTCATGATCGACTGTGTCAAAAGCCGCTGAGAGGTCGAGCAAAATCAGGATGGAACATTGACCCTTGTCTCTTGCAATGAGCAGATCATTGCAAATCTGGGTGAGGGCTGTTTCACAGCTGTGATATTGGTGCTTCTGGTTTCTTCCAAGCAAGGGTTATCACTCTTCTTGCATAGAATAATAATAGTTTTGCAAGATAAAGCTTCTTTTCACTAAGAGTGGTGTCCCCAAAGTGATTGAGTAGCATGGCTGAAGCTGTGAAGGGGATTTGCGGATCAATTGGGCCTGAAACGCACGTCGGAGCTGAAGGTATCGAAAAAACATGGAATTAGGAAGAGAATGCTGGGTAGTGGGTTGAATGACAAAAGTCCCCGTTCTCCCATGATGTCTCTTAGCTTAAGGATACCTTTATTTGCCCATATAGAGGGATCAGGAATAGTAATACATTATTTTAAGCTAATATTCCACAAAGGGCCGCCCCAGCAAAACTTTGATGAGGTCCCCCAATGGTCACACCCCTTCCCTTGCCTCCCCCGTGTGACCCTCACAGCCCTGAGGGCCCATCTCACAAGGGTCATAAAACAAGTGGGGCCATCCGGATCTTCACACCCATAACAAGTGTAGCCACAAAAACACCTGATCTGAAGGATGGACCCCTTTATTGGAGGGAGTGAAGTAGTAGTTGGGTCACCCTTGCAGCTCTGGGCACCCTTGCGGTCACAGAGGCTCCACCCCTGTAGCTAGGCCCCTGGTTACACCCCTGATTGAGAGCTGTATGGTTGTTGTTTATAATGGTGAGGCCTTGGAGTTACCAGAATTTAGTTGACAAGGCTTGGCTGGGAAAAGTGTGAAAATCTTTCTCTAAACAAATGCGTTTAGGTTCAGGTACCTTTATCATGTATATTTTTGGCCAGAACCTGAAGTTGCAAAGTGGCCAACTGATGAGGCCAATAGAAGAACTTACTACTTTCAGACATAAGCCAGCCAGAACGCAACCTGACAAGACCTTGCTGGCCAAGTCCTAAAGAAAGGCATTCGTAGAGGGTGTTGATGGAGAATGCAGGAAAGTTTAGAGAA
The DNA here is from genome assembly GCF_040937935.1 of Hyperolius riggenbachi. Lineage (NCBI taxonomy): Eukaryota > Metazoa > Chordata > Amphibia > Anura > Hyperoliidae > Hyperolius > Hyperolius riggenbachi. The sequence continues at coordinate 15,317,414 of NC_090654.1, forward strand.
GCAGGGACAGGCTGCCCTGCATATTTCCTACCTAGAGACAGATTTGAGAGGCCACAACGGGCAAGGGTGGGAGGCAGGGTATGCAGATGCCACCACTGAACTTTGCTTTTTGCTTTTGTGACTTGGTTGCCCAGGTCCTGTCATTTTGAGTTCTGGCCGGCCAAAGTCTAAAAAGTTCAGTTAAGCACAAATTGTTCCCACATCTACCAAATAAGTTGGCAACTTCGCATATTGGCCGACCAGACTTCTGTTCTGGACGCAACATATACACTAATTTAGTAAATCAACAATTCTTATAAATGTTTTGTAAATGACCATATATATTCGTAGCGTTTTTTTCTTTGTAACGTTAATTGTCTTGTGAAACCTGAAACCGTTGCATGGAGGATATTTTATTGAGTAGATTGTCTCGTTAGTTCCTGGAGATACAGGCTGAGATTACGGGAGTCATGCCAGTAGGCCATGAGCTGTGATGAGAACTAGGCTCTGCTCATATGTAATAGATATTCTCGTCAAAAGAACAATACATGAAAGCCAAACACCAGGCAGACAGTGAAGAGCACAGCTGAGGAACATATGGAAAAGAAGCACAATGATGAGTCATATTTCTGCTTTCTAGCCTTGTAATTAACCTCACAGTGCTAGACCAACACAGCATTGTGTAGCCCAGGGGAGCATGATCTGATCTCAATGCAGATCTTCCCTGTGCCTCCTCGGCACATCTCTCAACTTTGTGGGACTCACTGCTAGCCATTGATTTTTCACATGTCCAGTCATGCCTCCACAATTCAAGTTACACCATCCTCACACTTCCACTTGTGTCCCTACAACACTTGTGATGCCTTCATTACACCTGCAGGAACATCTTCACCGCAACTCCAATCATCCCACTTAAAGTGGATCCGAGGTGAACTTTTACACATTGCATAATTGTGTTCCTTTCCTATTGTTTGTAGGGCATTCTTCAAGCCAAATACTTTTTTTGTTTTTGTTTTAATACTCTAATTCCCTATAAACTAAAAAAGCCACGCCCACAGGTTTTCAAAAAGCCAAGGCAGTAGCAGGGGCTCATGGGAGCTCAGTCTGGGCAGGAGGAGGAGGCGTTACTAGCCATTGATTTCAGAGGCAGTGGGGAGGAGGGAGGAGGAGAGGGGATTAGGCTGATGGCTCAAGATACAGATAAGCCTGCCTCTGTGTAATGTTTACAAAAAAATGGCTGCTGTCATATCACAGGAATAAATAATCATATTCTATTAAAACCAGGGCTGTGGAGTCGGTCCAAAAATCCACCGACTCCGACTCAGACTCCTCAGTTTAGGATTCCACTGACTCGACTCCGACTCCTCTAATTTGCATATTACAATTTTGTTGATTAAAAGTATGTAACATGAAATTCGTCTCTTAACTGCCAACGCTTAGGAATTTTACAAGACAACTGAAGTGAGAAGGATATGTAGACTACTATATTTATTCCCTTTAGACTAAAACTAGTCCTTGGTAAGAGTACTTGTAAAAGGTACAAACCGGAACAAAGAACATCTATCAGGCCCTAGGCAATGTAAGTGTGGGTACATGTAAGAATGATGTGCAGGTACTCTGCAGGGGAATGAGGAGATTCTTCCTCTATTACACATTCTTCATGCACAATCTGAACAAGGTTTATGGGTGACAGACAACACCTCTGTGTTCAATGTGCACAACATTCTCAGTGGATTCCCTGCAGCTCTGTGGGGAGTGCATATGTAGAGTATAGTACTACTGTGTAACAAAGTAAACCTGAGACAGATGAAATTAAAGTTTTATACATACCTGGGGCTTCCTCCAGCCGCCTTCAGGATAATCAGTCCCTCGTTGTCCTCCTCCACCACCTGGATCTTCTGCTATGAGTCCAGGTACTTGAGCCAGTCGGGCGTAGTGCACATGCACACACTCCGCCGCCAGGAGCATACTACACCTGTGCAGCACTATTGCGCAGGTGCAGAATGTTCCTGGCTGTGGGAGCGGCATGCTTGCCGGACAGCGCTGACTGGCTGAATTACCAGGACTCATAGCAGAAGATCCGGGTGGTGGAGGACAGCGAGGGACTGATTAGCCGGAAGGGGGCTGGAGGAAGCCCCAGGTATGTATAAAACTTTACTTTTCATCCGTCTCAGGCAGGTATCCTTTAATTTGTAGTCACCAAACCAAATTTTAACAACATATCAAATTATTTGATTTCATCAGCAAAGGGAGTGCAAACATTTGCATAAATCAGCATCAGTGCAGAATTATTTCCATCTCATTGACCATCTCTATTAGTGACATAGCTACACATCAGGCTTTATTCTTACAGCATAGATATTATTTAGTATATATAAGAGATTCCTGTGTACACATCATATATACAGTCACAATCAGATATGTATATCTGACCTTATAAATATGGTGACTGCTTTATTGAAGCAGCACAAGTAACTCATTTTGATTGGTTTATTTAATTTTTGTGGACTAAGCACAGCTAGTACTGTATATATACTGTATATATACATTATTTTTGAAGACTATTATCTGAGAAATAGAACATTTTATCATATTTTCTATTTTAATTACAGTTACAAATTCATTAGGAGTCGGAGTCGGTGCATTTTTTCCCGACTCCGAGCACCCAAAATTGCCCGACTCCACAGCCCTGATTAAAACTGTTTGATTTGCTGTGTAAACTTTAGATAAGATACATAGACAAGTTACTTGTTATAGTTAGTTTTTCATCTCGGATCCGCTTTAAATTTCACCACATCTACAACCTACGCTACATCTCCAATCACTTCTCCAGTCATGCCCTCTTCACACCTTCATCACTACCATCACCACGCCTTCAATCAACCTTCTACCTTCATCACACCTTCCAACCACAGCTGTGAGGTTTTCATCACACCTTCATTACACCTCCAGTTATGCCTCAACAACTTCACCACATCTACAGCCTCCACTACACTTTCAGTCATTACTCTACCACACATACAGCCACTCTCATCACCTCTCCAGAAATGCCCTCTCCACACCTTCGTAAAACAAAGGGGTAGGTGAAGCTCCCTGGAGAGTGTGATCAGACAACCAGCTCCTATGTAACAACTTGTAGCTGAAATAGAAAGAATGGAGCGCTCCGAGACATTAGCAACTGTAAAAAGTCCACTGCTCTAGCTAGGACAGGTCTCACCCGATGATTTGGGCTGTCAGCAAAGATCAGCCAGATGCACAGTTGTCCCAAATCGGCCGAGGACCAGGCTTTATTCACAGGTGGAGAGAGGAGCCGTTCACTTTGGCATCCACGCTGGGCAGCGGGAAAGAGGTTTGTGGTCCGGCGGAAAAGCGACAAAGGGGGATAGTCAGTAGTGGTATCCCCGTATCCTACCTGCTCACTCTCTCCGTATGTAATGTGGAGGTGGAGCCGCTGTAAGAGGCTGACGTATCACGGCTATACTATTGCTGGAGATGCAGAATAGTAATACATATCATGGACAGCAATATATACAAAGTACTATAAAAAAGCACTTTTTATTGTGCATAGGGCAGTTAAAACAGACGTAAGGACAACGCGTTTCACGGAAAATACACTCCGTTTCTTCGGGTCACACACAATGTATGTATGAAGCACCATCTGCGTAAACTAGATATGAACTGACCAACCGCTTGAGAGGAAACTCTGGCCTAGAATCAACTAATATTAAATACATTGGTCAAAGTTCCATCATTACCCAGGAAAGCTTTGCACAAGAATGACAGGCAAAAGCCTGATATAAAACATAATAAACAGATCATGGTTCTGCTGGATTACAGGAGAAAGGATAGCACATAACAAATATACGGAGACTGAAGGTGGAGGTCCAGCGAGAAGGTATCTGAAACCACCAGGAAATTCTGCGGGAAGAAGAATGTGGGTCTGGATTGTATAAGTGGGGTCTGCATATTCATTTAAGCACTCTATTCCCTCACGGTTCATCGTGGTAGCTACACTTAATTCAGCTAAATCCATTCTCCAGCATGTTTGTGGTCTATGTCCCTGACCAGAAATGGGTGGTTTGGGTTACAATAAATCACCCCTTAGCAGCTTGCGGGTTGAGAAAATACATAGCCGGCGCCATCAGAACTCACTTTCCTGTCTACAAATGTGATGTTGGTTGGGTTGCACTCTTCATTCCCATTACATCATGACAAGCTGTGAACAAGTATCAACGGCACATCTGGAAAAGGGACGACGAAGTGAAGGCAACGGAGACCTGAAACACGATGCCCAGCTCCTCATGAAACATTAAGTGACACAGACGATGACAAATGAACGTTCAGTTAAATCAGAGGGGCTCACATCTTTTCAGCTTGTTTTTTGAAAATTATGAATGGTGGAGCGGAGTGGGAGTAATGCCACGTGTGGGGCCGGGGAGGACAATGTTATGTATGTCGCGATCCCCACCAGGTGAATAGCTGGCCAATCGGTCAGGGGGTACTAAGAGCTGCCGTACTCATGCCGGAGGTTCACAAAGGCGGAGGTTTCCAAAGAGCTTTGTCAGTCTTCGGAAACATGCCTGCAACTGCACTGCCGGGGAGGGGGGTGGAGCACCACCTGTGACCCGAAGACATCGGACCAGGTAAGTATTTAAGCCTGAGTTACTTTGAAAATTACCAATGGTGAAGTGGCGTGGGAGTAATGTTACCTGGGAGGATGGGGAGGACAATGTTATCTCGCTTGGCCGTAGCGATTGCCACCAGGTGGATTGCTGGCCAAGCGGTCGGATGGCACTGGGGGCTGAGGGAGGCGGAGATGTCCAAAGAGCTTCGTCAGTCTTTGGGAACATGCCCCTGACTGCACTGCAAAAAAGGGGGGTGGAGCATCACCTGTGACCTGAAGACAGACATCAGACCAGGTAAGTATTTAAGCCTGAGACACCCTCCCAAACACACACACCTAGTTCATCATCATTAAAGAGAACCCGAGGTGGGTTTGAAGAATATTATCTGCATACAGAGGCTGGATCTGCCTATACAGCCCAGCCTCTGTTGCTATCCCAACCCCCCAAAGGTCCCCCTGCACTCTGCAATCCCTCATAAATCACAGCCACGCTGCTGACAAACCGCTTGTCAGAGCTGGCTGTGTTTATCTCTATAGTGTCAGTCTGCTGCTCTCCCGCCTCCTGCAGAACTCCGGTCCCCGCCTGCATCCCTTCCCTCCCTGCTGATTGGAGGGAAGGGACGGGGGCAGGGACCGGAGCTATGCAGGAGGCGGGGGAGCAGCTGAGGCTGACACTACAGATGTAAACACAGCCTCACAGCACGGCTGTGATTTATGAGGGATTGCAGAGTGCAGGGGGACCTTAGTGGGGTTTGGGATAGCAACAGAGGCTGGGCTGTATAGGCAGATCCAGCCTCTGTATGCAGATAACATTCTTTAAACACACCTCGGGTTCTCTTTAAGACTGAGTCTCCCATTACAGGCTCTTTTATTTTTACCTGGGGCACTCTTTAAAGAGTAACTATCAAAGAAGCTGTCATTCTGTAAACCCCACATACCTATAGAGCTATTAGCCAGTATCAATAGAAAGCTTTTCGGAAGTCTCTGATCACAGTCTATGTGAAAGGAAATATCCTGTGTATCAGCTTTTTGAAACAAAGTCGGAGTGAGGGCCAGACCGATACCATGTAGATAGGTTCCACTTCTCTGTCACTATTCACAGAAGAATGATTTACTATTTGTTTCTGCCCTGCTCACACACACACTGCTTTATCACAGATCATATGAAAACAGCTAAGAGATTTTTCAGCTACAGAGAAAGGATCTGAAGAGAAGGGTCTGTACTTTATTCCTGTACTTGGATGCTTACATCAGAATGAGCTCTTCCTGGCTGCAATCTATGTTTACTTGAGACAGCGTGAGGCAGAGAGAGACACAGGAACAGCTGATGAGTTATTTACACATTATATAACACTATATGTCTGCTTTCTATCATTCTGATCAGATTCCAGTCACAGTATTACAGACAGTGAGAACTGTTTCTGTATGCTGGATGTGCTGGGCACAGTCCATAGTAATGCACACAGTGAAATCTGTTCTCTGTAAACGTCATTTTTTTTACATAAAAAATGAAAAAAAGCCTTTGTATTGCTATTTGCTAGTAATTACTGTAAAAATATGTGGAATTCAGAATTTTAAGGTGGCCACTAATGGTCCAATTTCTAGCGAACAATCATTCGAGCGATCAGAAATTCTGATCAGATTGGTTGTAAATAATCTCAGTCGTCCAATTCGATTTTCATCAAACTAAAAGCAATGATTGGTTCGTTGATGATGTAGTGAACGATTTTTCTCCCGATCAGAATTTTCTGATCGCTCAAATGATTTTTCGCCAAAAATTGGATTGTTAGTGGCCACCTTCAGTTAACTTTGATAGCTGTCCTTTAATATCTTCTTTTATCGTAGAATGAGCATTTATCCACTTCCAATTACAAGGACATCCTTAGTAGCATTGCTCATGCCAGACCATATGATCAGGAGGGTGCTTGTAAAAGGACCCAAGTACAGAAACAAACGCATGCACGCACGCGCACACCTAGCGAGTATTTCCCCATGATCATCAGCCATTTGACGTTCAGAAAAGCCAGCTGACGACTGGTGACTGAACAGGGCACGACTCTCAGGATCAGACCTTCTCCTACATACAAGGAAAAGCAAGAAGTTTTGAATCAGGATGATACCATTTATTGGCTAACTTAGAGATGGATAAACAGTGAGCTTTCGACTTATAAAAAGCCTTCGTCGGACTGGTTCGACATACAAGGAAAAAGTTCCAAATTCTACACTTAATACTAGACCAGCGCACACATACGCACGCATGAGCTGTGCAAATCTTCAGACCAGAAATTACAGCCACCAGCAGAAAGTCAAAACAAAGAAAAATCTGTAAAAGGTGGAAAGGTTTTTAAGCCAGACATCTGGATTGCTGATATAGGAATACAAATTCTTTTATCCATAGTTCTAGAAGATTTTCACATGAAACTTACTTTTACTGGGGAAGCATACCGATAAAGTGATCTGTACTTCTTGTTCACCCTCACGCCTCTTTCTCAAAGCGTTGCACTGCACTTGGACGCGAATTTCAGAACTCTGTGACGGTTAAAGGCAGGGCTGTGGGGTCGGAGAAATTTTGGGTACCTGGAGTCAGCGTTGGAGGTTTCATAAACTGATAAGTCGGAATCGGTTGATTTTTGTACCAAGTCCACAGCACTGGTTTAAGTGAACCCGAAGTGAAAAGGATACGGAAGCCGACATTTCTTTACTTCTGAACATCACAAATTGCCTGGCTGCCTCTAATGGTGGCGATACATCTGCCGATCTACACATCTAATATTTGGGGGACAGCGACGGACTAGGCAAGGCAATGGATGCCGAATCAAAAGGCTGATTTCCAAAAGATTTCATGATGAAATTAATTTGATCAGAGAGAGATTTGACTCTTGCTCGAATCTGCACATACATCACATACTTTTAGCCACAGCCCCTGAACAAGCATGCAGATCAGATGTTTCTGACTGAAGTGTGACTGGATAAGCTGCATGCTTGTTCCAGGTGTGTGATCCAGACAGTACTGCAGCCAAAGAGATCTGAAGGACAGCAAGGCAATAGGTATTTTTCAAAACTTAATAAATATGGCAGCCTCCATATCCTTCTTGGTTCAGGTTCCCTTTAAAGTGAATCTGAAGAGTAGTAAAAATAAAAAAAATCAAAAACTTACCTAAGGAGAGGGAAGGCTCTGGGTCCTATAGATCCTTCCTGTTCTCCTCCCGGTCCCCTTGTTCCACCACAGGCTCCTCCGTTTAAATGCCCAGCAACGGGAGGCTTTGGAAGTCTTCAGAAGCCCAAGTGCTCCTGAAGGTATGCAACTCTGTACTGCGTAGGGGCGAGCGCTCCCCGAAGTCTTCAGAAGCCCACGCGCACCGGAAGAGAGCAGTCTCCGACACAGTGATCAGAGACTGCTATTGGGGCAGCCTGCGGGGGTATGACGGGACGAGGAGAGGAACGGGAAGGCACAATAGGACCCAGAGCCTTCCATCTCCTTCGGTATCTGTTTTTTTTTTCCGCTTCAGACTCCCTTTAGACTTGATTAAAGTGGATCTGAGATAAACTTTTACTCATTGCATAATTGTGTTCCTTTCATATAGTGTATAGGGCATTTTTCAAGCCAAATACTTTTTTGTTTTTGTTTTAATAATCTAAATCCCTATAAACCTCGCCCACAGCTTTTTAGAGAGCCTTGGCATTTTCAGACAGTAGCAAGGGCTTATGGGAGCTCAGTCTGGGCAGGAGGAGGGGGAGGTGTTACTAGCCAGAGATTTCAGAGGCAGAGGGGAGGAGAGAGGAGGGGGAATTAGGTTTTCACAGGCTGAGTGCTGAAGATGCAGATAAGCTTGCCTGTTTGTAATGTTTACAAACAACATGGCTGCTGTCATTGTATCACAGGAAGAAATAATCATATTCTATTGAAGCTGTTTGCAGCTAGATTTGCTGTGTAAACCATCTAAACTTTAAATAAGATATATAGAAAGTTACTTGTTACAGTTAGTTTTTTATCTCGGATCCTCTTTAAAGGTACATACAATGCATATGAGAAAGTGCACAGGAGGAATTGCACACAGCGGTGTGGCCAATAGCTACAGGAAGCCTCGACTCAACCACTTCAAAGGAAGATTTCTGTTTGACTTGGAAAAAATGAAACCTACCCGACTGTTCTTTTTACCATATGCCACTGAGTCGTGTTGTTCCTCTATTTCCCAAAAAAAGAATTACAGATAGCGCTTCCATATATGTAAAAGGAAATATAATACCTTTTGGCATGAGAGAGTTACCACCAGTAGCTCTGCTAAGCTGAGAGGTTGAACAATGTACATTTTTAGACCGTTACCGATCTACTGAAGAAGTTTGTTTCCCTCTGGAGCTGACCCAGCAGTAGCTGAACACTGGATGAACCAGATTGGAAAGAACACAAAGTCTATCCAAACGTGTTTGACTCCATATCCCAGCCCTTTCCAGAGCTCTCCAAGGAGAAAAACAATGATGTAAAGGCCATGGAAGCCTAGCAGAACACCACAATATAACTCACAATCACAAGACCTGGGACAGGCTGTTCTTCCAGCTGTGAATTCATAACTTTCAATATGTCTCTCTCAGTTTACGAACAGCTTCCAAAGAGAGAGTCCTCTTCTGCCAATAATAGGTAGGGGATGTGTTCAACATGTAATTAGTTAACCGTGCAATCGGGCAAGTGCTTCGTAATGTCGGATTATCCTGGACGCCGATTATGGTAATCCAAGCAAGAGAACCATGGCATGCCGCCCTAGCACACGGTGCTTGGGGGCTTTCGATTTATATATAATTCAACAGCATCATAAAGTGGGGGCATGCACAGTTCAGCTGGCAGCATATTCGTTGGCATTAGGCAGGGAGGAGTGACATCTAAGAGGAGAATTTGCTCTTGCATCTGCTTGACTTGGGTGAAGGTGTCCGTTTTTACGAGCTTCGGAAGGGTACGGTGGACACACAACAGCACAGCCGCCACTCTTATATTCAGTGCCAGAGAACTCACACCCAAACCAATGTGCCAGTATTTCTGGCCAAAGAACAAGGGAATGACTATCCAGAGCTGGTGATGGTACATCAGGTTTATGTCGACCTTACGGAACAGAACTATGCTTGGTAAAGAGATGACGCAGAGGAGGGGATCAGTATTTAAGTGACAACTGTGGGGGCATTCTGTGTATACTCTGTACTTATACGTTGTAAAGCATTATAATTATTTGTATGGCGTCCTCATTTTCTACAGCTAAGTAAAGAGCGGGGATCTTTGCACAAAGAGAATACATTCTCTTGTGCAGTCCTAACTCTGGCCCTATACCATGCATAGTGCAAGCATACCAGCATGCAGTGCATCAACCTATAAAAATGTCAGGAGCACATATCCCGACATCCTCGCTTGGGACAGACCGTGAAACTAACCAAACTAATCTAAGAAGGGAGCTACAAGATACATCCATGTCCACCATACACACACACCAGCATAAGCCGATTTTGTGGTTTTGTTGGTCACACGCCCTTTAGCAACTACCTTATACCTTATTTAAAGGGGAACCTCCAGTGAAAAAATGCAAATGAAAATACAATGCAAATAACAAATACCTAAGGAGCTGTCCAGAGTGGCAACCCATTTAGCCTCCAGGGTACGCTCCACTGCCCCTTCAACTACCATTTATTTCTACTGCTCACTAATTAAGTGTTTTATAGGGGCATTTTCTATTAGAGAGAGGAGCGGGTGGGAAGAGATTGAGAAACGCTCTAGATCAAATTGGTCGCAACACCATGCTCTTGTTTTATATACAGTATACCGGAAATAGTGTGTGTGTGTGTGTGTGTGTGTGTGTGTGTGTGTGTGTGTGTGTGTGTGTGCGTGCGTGCGTGCAGGGAGATAATAGGGTGCTTTTCAGTGAGTTGAGCAAACATGGCCAAAGTTCACTGATGTACTATATGTCCCAGGAAATGTATACCGCTATTCTGCCAAACAAGCCTATCTGGTATGGTGGCAAATTCTGGCAGAAGGGTGTTATTCCAAAGTGGGGTGTGAAAATCATATCGCTTTCGTCTGCAATCTTTACAGGCGCGCTTCCAAACGAGGACAGCCTGTGTGAGGATAGTGTCTGGTAACTTTTTTTCGGGGGCAGAGAGTCCAAGCTGTACCCCAGGGTTACTGAGAGACTGAGAATTGGATGTTGGACACCTTTATTGACCGTCCTTTATGCTTTTTCTTAAACTATTGTTAGTTTGTTTCCATTTGTTTTGTTGCTTTGGGGGTGTATTTTTGGGGAAAGGTTTAGTTTCAGAGGAGATTGTTACAAATGGGAAGGGGCCTTCCTTTTATGTCAAAACTGCGTCCGTTGAATGCAACTAGATACAGGGCTGGTTTAAGGGGCCCTGGGGCAAACGGAAGCGGGGCCCCCCTGGCGGAACATTCCCCTATACCCCCCCCCCCCCCCATCATTACCTAAATGCTCCCCGGGGCCCTTGCGTGTGAAGCAGCAGCAGTAATTACTCACTTCCCTCAGGGCCGGCGGCTGCACAGTCTGGGCACTCTAGCCACGCTGTCCTCCTTCTCTATGACCCAGCACATATTTGCACATAACAAGCGCCGGGTTATAGAGTGGCTAGACTGCCGCCCGCTGGGAGAGGGGAGTATTTACTGCTGCTTCACATGCAAGGTCCCCGAGCAGCAGTGTGAGCAGCATTTGGCAGAAGTCGGGGCCGCTGGGGCAATTGCCCCCTTTGCCTTTAAGGCAGCGCCGTCTCTGCCTAGACACTTATTCACTCAAGTACCTTCTCAAAGATCACTGGTCCTGGCAGTATTTCTTTATAAGGGTCAGGAACCTTTTTGTCTGAGAGAGCCATGCATGCCACATATTTTAAAATGTAATTCTGTGAGAGCCATACAAGATGTTTCAAACTGGCAGTGTGCATGCGCAGTAGAGGGCTTGCCTCCTTGTTGCCATGGCGATGTGTATACAGTTGAACCGCCGGGCAGCGGAAGTGTCAGACACGTCTTCAGCTTCTCTTGGGTTTCAGCAACATCAGCAATTTCTCTGAAAGCCAGACAGGAGAAATACCGACTGAGGGCTGGTGCACACCGAGCGGCTTTTTGGGCGTTTTCAGATCCGCTTGCGGCTGCGGATCTGCTTGGTCAATGTATCTCAATGGGGTGGTGCACACCAGAGCGGGAGGCATTTTGCAGAAACGAAAAATGCCGGGGTGAGGCATTTTTTGGATTGCGGATGCGTTTCTGCCTCAATGTTAAGTATAGGAAAAACGCAAACCGCTCTGAAAAACGGCACTTCAGAGCGGTTTGCCAGGCGTTTTTGTTACAGTAGCTGTTCAGTAACAGCTTTACTGTAACAATACAGGAAATCTACTACACCAAAACCGCTAGACAAAATCGCAAAACGCTAGCTGAAACGCTACAGAAAAAGAAGAAAAAGCGTTTCAAAATCTGCTAGCGTTTTGCGGATCTGCTAGCGGTTTTTGGTGTGCACCGGCCCTAACAGCTTGTACAATTAGCTAGCTGACTTGGGAGGTTGATTCACTTTGTAGGACGAGATCCCCGCACTTTGGCCCAATCGGCTGCCTGTCAAGTGACAGGCAGCCTATTGGGCCAATCAAAGTGCAGGGATCTCGTCCTACAAAGTCACTGGACCTGACAGGATCCAGGGTGGGACAATTGGAGCAGCCATTTGTTTTGGGGTAGCTGGAGTAAGTTAGTGGTGCATGCTACAGCAGTAGCGTGCACTACTTTGAAAATTTGACTTGCACTGCCACACTAAGCTGTGCTGCATGAGCTGTGTAACTTAGTGAATCAACCCCTACTGATTTGTATGTGAGCCAGATGTATCCATCAAAAGAGCTGCATCCGGCTCCCGAGCCATAGGTTCCCTACCCCTGCTCTATACTGTAAATTTCTATGTTAATATTGGGCTATACAAGCATAAATAAAATATGAGATATTTGTTCATGGGTGATATTATGGCAACATGCAGATAGTCGCACTTCTAAAAACACTTGGAAAGAAGTTGATAAAGTATTTTCACTCCCTCTGTGATGTCAGAGTTCTCCGGTATACAGTTCCCTTTAATATTAAACAACAACGCAAACAATCTTCCAGAGAAGGAATCCAGTTGGCTGACACACGGTGTGATCTCGTTTGGTCACAGTGTCTGACACGGGGGACGCCAGACAACTTGAACTTTACCGTAAGCCAAAATATTGTTACATAATCATAAGCTACACGGTGAGAAAAACTTGAAACAAAAAACGTGTCCAAAAGTGAGGAAAGAAATTCAGCTCCGATAGATGCACATTGAAAATTCAAAAATGAATAAATAGAATCTGAGCAGATGGAAAACTGCAGGAGGAGAACAAAATTCCAATTTGCTGTGCTAATATTAAGAAATGTTATTACTACAGTATTTCATTTAATTGGAGTGCGTTGACAAACCGTTATGAAGGAACTTCAGATGCAGTTTTACTTAAAGAGACACTGAAGCGGAAAAAAAAAAAATGATGATAATTACTAGAACAATAGTAGCAAAGAAAATATTCTTATATTGTTATTTTCAGATATATAGTGTTTTTTTATAACATTGTATCATTCTGTAATATTTGCAGTTTACACTCTACTCAGCATTCTAAATGATTTTACAGAGCAGGCCAGTGAACTGTTTGAACCCTTCTCTACAGAGAAAAAGAAAATACAATGACTGACAGTTGAGATAACCAGCTTCAGAAGACAGAGATTTCTGCAACTTTGAAAGTTATGGAGCTCAATGGCTCTTTTGCATAGATAACAACTGGAGTTTAACTCTTTCTGTACTGGAAACAATATTAGACTTATGATTCTGCTCCTAATGTTTTAATAAAGATGACTGATGCAAATAATTCTGTCTTGCTTGCAAATTTCATACAAACAACATGCCTCTTGAAACTGGGCATTTCGTTTCTATTTTGTTTTCCCCAATTCCATCTCTGCATGCAATTTGCATCAAATAATTTGCATGCAAGCTGGACTTATTTGCATCACACTGACCATCTCTACTTTGCAAGTATTAAAAGAAATGAAAAGATTCCCCCTGAGAATAATGGTTTTGCATTCTTTCTCTAGGATTTCCCCCTGCAGAGAACATGAAGGAATACGTGCTTTTCTACTTCCTGGCGCTGTGCTCTGCCAAGCCGTTTGTGTTACCTCCTAAGTACATGGCGCTCACTGACCTCATGCTGAAAGACATGGAAGATGACGATGATGATGACGACAGCGACGAGGACAACTCCCTCTTCCGGAACAAGCTTCCTCTCCGCCCCACCCCACCATCGTTTGACATTTTCCCATCATGCCCGTTCGGATGCACATGTTATTTAAAAGTGGTGCAGTGCTCAGATCTGGGTAAGACAATCCTGACATCTTGTTGTTCAGAAATGTATTGGCAGCCTGAAAATGTTCTCAAACTTGGAAGAGAAGGAGGACGCCAACATCGCTTTATTGACCGAAGTCGTCACATGTATGGAATGACCACACTGTGGCTGGGAACCGGCGCAGTCCTCCTCATCCACCCCCTGTGATCGGATGAGCAGACTTCAGCCTGTACACTGCAACTCTACAAGAGCCAGATTTATGCAAGGGCCTTGTGGGATGTGGCCTAGGGCGCCTGCTGTCTACAGAGGGGGCTGTACATAGAGTAGGGGGGTTGCTGTATATGTAAAAGGGGGCTCAGAATGAAAAGCAAAACCTGGAAAGATGCTGTCCAAGGTAGCTCTACAATCAGAGTTCCCCAACCCTGTCCTCAAGGCCCACCAACAGTACATGTTTTGAAAATACCTTGAATGATTGATTGGATAAGCTTTTATACTACATGAAAGTGGTAAGATTGAACAATCAAGATTGTATGGTGTGTGTGTTGAGCTAGGCTAATTTGGTGTTTGCACGTTCATGAATCTACTTCGGTGGTGTTGCATGCCGAATACATGTCTGCGCACCTTCCATTACCCTAAGCAAAACAAACCATTTGATGAGCACAGTTGACTACTGTATCTGGTCTCTCTGAAGAGGAGGCTGCAGCTGTAATACCTGCCAACATTCACCATGCCAACATTTCAGCCTAGCTTTCTACATAAATAATATTGTGTACATTTCTATGTTACCAACAGGTCTGTCGTCTGTACCAAACAAAATTCCTCGCGACACAAGACTGCTCGATCTGCAGAACAACCGGATCAAAGAGATCAGAGAGAAAGACTTGCAAGGCCTCACGTCACTTTCTGTAAGTTTTATTTTCTTAAAGAGAATCTGTACTGTAAAATTCTTACAATAAAAAGGATACTATTCTCTTCATTATGTTCTACTGGGCCCCTCTGTGCTGTTTCCGCCACTCTCTGCTGAAATCCTGGCTTGCAATTGCCAGTTTTAGGCAGTGTTTACAAACAAAAGACATGGCTGCTAACCAGAGTGTGATAGGCTCAGAGGAGAGCTTGGAGAGGGTGTGTAAAGCTTCTGCGAATGACAAGCTGTGCTGCACATTCCACACATTCCAGCCTGAGCCCGACAGAGCCGACAGAGGACAGAAGATAAGATTTATTCCAGAGACAGTGCAACTAGAAAAGGTTGCAGTAAGACAGACCACATTATAACAGGTATAGGAACTTACAGGATAGAAGAAATTTCCGAGTTTCTTTAAATGTTTCCTTCAACTATTTAAAAGCCAAAAGCACACTTAGTAAGAAAACAATTCAGGCAGAAAACAGACCTGCCAAACTGTAAATTGAAAAGTCGCCACAAGTAAACCCAACCTATTCCAACAGTGAACAAGGCAAATACTAACAGCAATCAGGAAGGTTAGTGAATATGAACAGTGCTCTGGAAGCAATGTGGCGAATATAAATCTTTTTTTTCAAATGTCAAATGTGCTTCACAACACATGTCACTGAAGGTTAATTCATAAAGATTAGAGCAGGTGGAATGTGTGTGGAGAAACCTGACTGTTTAGATAAGGCGATAAGCCAGGGGTAACAGGCAAGCTAATGGAGAGACAGACCTCCCAGGCAGCTGCAGTGAGAGGAGAGCAGACAAGGCATTCCGGAATACCAAGGCTGTGTTTTTTAACCCCTTGGGTACCTGTTTTCAGATAAATTTCACATCAGAAAGCCTGCATGTGTAACATTTCTGGAACTTCTTCTAAGCTGCAGCAATTAAATAGATTGTTTAGAAAGACTAATAGACAGATTCAGCGCAGATTCAGGAGGAGAGGCAGAAAAATGCACATGTAAAGGGATGCTGGGGCTGCCTCCTTTATACTTGCTGTCTCTGCAGGAGAAAATGTATCAACTCAGCCAGCAAATGTAACAACTCAGCCAGTACTGCCAGTTTAGTGGGGAATTCCCCGACCTATTATCGCAAGTGTAAACATTTTTATGAATTGGCACACAAAAGTCTAAAATACAGATGCGGTGTTTTCCCTACAAGTTTTTTTTTTACCGCAAATGTTTTATGAATAGAGCCCATTGGGGGTAAGTACCTGTGCCGTGGGACACCACGCTATCATTCACAATATACTGTATGTGTCACAGCATGGTTACACCAGAACCTCCCAAAAATTGGGTTTTCCCAGAACATTACAAATGTTAGTAAAACATCTAAATATTAATAATTATAATAAAAGAGTCATATGTAAAAACACATCCCAGTACATCAAAACGATATCAGTTTTATACATAGTAATACACAATATTAAACACATTAGTCTGTCATAAATATCAAATAGGATCATAGATTGCATCTGGTATTGGTTTGCTATAACCGTACGTGATCGTGCCTGAAGCAGGTTTCGCAACAACTGTAGCTTCCTCAGAGGCTGTATTTACTCAACATCAGTAGCATCCATTAGACTGCAACCTCTATATATGGACAAACCAATATAGCTTCATTTATATATGATACAAGTGAAATCAGAACCATTCCCTTCACGTGGAAGACCCTCTCTATGAAATATATGTGGAGGTCCTCCTGGTGCAGGTTTTGTATAGCGTAGACATTATGTATAGTATCTTCCAGGTTTGGCACTTCATATAGCATGGACTTTGGAGGCTCCTCCAGGTTGGGTGCTTTGTATAGGGTGGATTTTATGTGGAGGGTCCTCCAGGCAGACACCTGGTATAGTGTAAACTCTATGAAGAGGGTCCTTCAGGTTTGGAGCTTCATATAGCATAGACTTTATGTGGAGGGTTGGGTGCTTCATGCAGCATGGACTTCATGTTGAGGGTCCTCCAGGTTGGCATGGACTTTGGCATGGCATGGTTTATAGCATGGACTTTATATGGAGGGTCCTCCAGGTTGACATGGACTTTGGCATGGTTTATAGCATGGACTTTATGTGGGGGGTCCTCCAAGTTGGGTGCTTCGTATAGCGTGGACTTTATGTGGAGGTTCCTTCAGACAGACACCTGGTATAGTGTGTATGAAGAAGGTCCTCCAGGTGGAGAGAACTGTTCTGATTATTAACGGATTCATTTACAAATGCGAGCTTCTGAGACAGCGCAAGCCTCTTCGTCAGGTTACCATTTTCTTGCTTGCATCAATGGCTAACATGGGACAAACTGTACAAGGAAAACGTTCTGCCCTCTTTGCCCCAAGCTTGAAGTTTAGCTTTGAAGAATAACTACGCTCCAATTAAAAATAAGTGGCAATCATAATACTTTTATCTACAATGCAGGCACTGACAAAAAGATGCCAACAAGGAAGTAAATGACTTCCTACCCTCATAAATGTGATCGGCTTAGTCAAATTACAGGCCTTCGAAAATGCTTCCTGGTGCATGGTGTGCCACACTCATTAGAACATACTGCATTCTCGGAGGACCTTCATCAACTGTCCCGAACTCATAAAACTTTCTCCTGAGTTTTTTTACTGATGAGTTTTTATAATCTTATAAATAAAATACACGTTTATCAGCCAGAAAATAAAAAAGTTACACAAAATAAGAGGTCCTCAATGAACTAAAATTGGGATGAAACTATGTACAGTAAACCCCCCCGTTATCCAGAACTCAGTTAACCAGAATTCTCAAGCAACCAGAAAAAAAAGCCTGGCCTTGCAGGATACATAAATCTACCTATACACGTCTTTATACATTAATAAACCTAAATGGAAGAAAGCGAGCCTAGACAGGTCTGCAATTTTTTATAACTCCGATCATATTTCCAATATTTTTTTTATTGGATATAGATTGAACATAAATCGAAAGGACATACACATGGAACAATAGCCAGTAATTCAATCAACATTTTCCAAAATGTCTGATCTGCTTCCAATAGAGGAAGAGTTTGATTTTAAGCTTGGGATTGGTCGCTGGCAATCTGTAGGTTATATTTTTTTGCCTAAACAAATCATTTCATGTATCAAAAATAGGATCTGTGTGAAAAATGCATGGTGTATACAAGGCTTAAAGGGGCACTATGGCAAAATATTGTAAAATGTAAAATATTTGCAAACACATACAAATAAGTGGTACTTTTTTTCCAGAGTAAAATGAGCCATAAGTTACTTTTCTCCTATGTTGCTGTCACTTACAGTAGGTAGTAGAAATCTGACAGAAGCTACAGGTTTGGACTAGTCCATCTCTTCATAGGGGATTCTCAGCAAGGCTTTTATTCTTTATAAAGATATTCCCTGCTTACTACACAGTTTTTTTGGGCAGTTGGACAAAGCAACTGGAATTCACTAAGTGCTTTTGAAAATAAATAAATCCCTGAAAATCCCCTATGAAGAGATGAACTAGTCCAAAACCTGTCACTTCTGTCAGATTTCTACTACCTACTGTAAGTGACAGCAACATAGGAGAAAAGTAATTTATGGCTCATTTTACTCTGGAAGAAGTATACTTCTTATTTGTATGCTTGCACATATTTTACATTTCTCGCCATAGTGCCCCTTTAAGGGACTGCTACTTTAAACAAGTTCATACTCCTAAATGTGCAGTTATTTATTGGGGTGAGGGAATAGTAATTTGTAGATACAATTCTATGTGGCTGATATTGTGGTAAAACCCCTCTCACAGAGTGATGTCATGACCATGGTCCTGACAGTTTGCTCTCTGTGAATCTTGTTGCATTGTGGGGAATAAGGTCGTTTTCCAACTGACAAGCAAGCACTATCTCCCTGTGTGCATAGAACTCTCAGTAATGAACATTCCGTACAGATAACCTGGCAGAACTAAAGATGTCACTACCAGTGATAAATTTCAGAATGTAATTCAGAAAGAGGAAAGACTTTACACGGGGCAAACACAGACTAAATAATCTATAAACAGATATTGTAAAAAATAAGCAATTTTATTAATTATGTTATTTTCACTAATTCCTTAATCCTAGTTCACTATTTCTTAATCCTTATACTTCATCCTTATTTCTAACTTTATTTCATGACAAAGAGTTTCATAACTTCATTTGTTGCTTATACAGGCCTTGTTTCTGAACAACAATAAGTTGTACAAGATTGATTCAAAAGCATTCCAGTCAGCCAACAAGCTGCGAAGGCTGTATCTGTCGCACAACCAGCTGACGGAGATCCCGGCCAATCTCCCGACATCCCTGGCCGAGCTCAGAATCCACGACAACAAGATCAAGAAGGTTCCAAAGGGATCTTTTAAAGGAATGAAGTCTTTACATGTTTTAGGTAGGTGTGTCTCACCATTTTATGGGAGAAAACCAAGAAATGTCCCTTCCAGATTACAGCATATTTTATGACAAGCTAATAAATGTTCTAGTAAGTACTAATTAGATGCATCATAATTTCTGAATCTTCTACTGCATATCAATTCTAGGATCTCTTAAAGGGAAGGTCAGAGAAAAATAATAATTAAAAAAAAAAGGATCTGCTTACCCGGATTCTGTTTATAGTGAGCACGCACCCACTTCTGTCTAATTTTGGTAATGACGCTTTAAAGGCTGGTCCTTTACTGAGTTGGTAATCATTTTAAGCAGATATCGATCAGATATTTGACACTCCAGCCCCTGGCAGGGTCCTGTGCGCTCGACCGCAGCTCTGCTCCCAGCACATGGCCCGGGGTCCCCTCCGTTGCAGATGCTGATCTCGCCAGGCTGGCATTCACTGCACCTGCGCGAGCGCAACTCGCAATTGCGCTGACGTGGTCTGGAGTGTTATGCGCAGTGGCAGTAGATGCCGGTTGGCATCTGTAATGGTGGGGACCCCGGGACACCGCAGCTGCGGCGAGGGACATATCGGCTGCCAGGGGCTGGAGGAAGCCCCCGGTAAGTACATTTTTTTTATTAAAATGCTTTGCATCTGTCATTTAAGGTGGCCATACAGAATTCAACCAAACCAAATTTTTTCATTTTTTTTAAAGATATTTGAAAAATGGAGAACTATTTTATTTCACTGGAGAAAAAGCGATACATTTTTTATGTGTTGGAAAAATCAAAAACTATATTATTATATAAATATTCTATTTGATATTAAAAAAAAATGATCATACGTGTAGGTTTTATTTATTTTATTTTTTTCAAATTAATATGATTGAGTTTCCTTTTTATCCCTTCGATAATTTTTGATCAGCCATGGTAGAATATTTAGATCAATTTTTTTTTTAAAATGTATTAGTGTGGGATAGACAGTAAACATTTCTTGATTTAAAGACCTAAGCATTTTTTTAAATAATTTTTCACACATGGGGAAAAATTAAATTAACCCTTTCGCGTTCCACGGTTTTCACAACTGAAAGTTCCTGGCATTTTTGACATTTTAGCTGTGTCGTTTTGATACAGCAGTAACTTTTTAATTATCTATGTCATCTTAGTGATACGCGTTGCCGCATATCTATGCGTTCGTAATACGCGTATTTTTGTACGGATTGCGGCCTGCAATAGCGCTAATTACAGTCGGGAATGTGGAAAAAGCCACACGTGGCCAGTCCTGACGGGCCTGTCGGCAAAAACGAAGCTAGCTGGCAGCGGGGGACCAGAGGATTAGTGAGTGGCTGCGAGGGTACAGGACTGCTGCAGGGGGCTGGTAGAAGCCCCAGGTGAGTAAAACTCATTTTTTTGTTCTGGCTTAAGTGTCCCTTTAAGCCATATAAAAAAAAAAAAGTGCAGCTAAAAATGAGGCTTGTATAAGAGAAACAAAGTTCTGATGCTGTGAAACTGTTAAAGAAACACCAAGCCTTTTCAGTGCTGCTGAGTAGATTTTTAGTCCGGAGGTTCATTTTAAAGGGACACTTAAGCCATAAAAAAAAAAAAAAAAAAAAAAAAAATGTTTTACTCACCTGGGGCTTCTACCAGCCCCTTGCAGCCATCCTGTGCCCTCGTAGTCACTCACTGCTGCTCCAGTCCCCCGCCACCAGCTAGTTCTGCTTCTACCAGCCCCATGCAGCCATCCTGTGCCCTCGTAGTCACTCACTGCTGCTCTGGTCCCCCGCCGCCAGCTAGTTCTGCTTCTACCAGCCCCATGCAGCCATCCTGTGCCCTCGTAGTCACTCACTGCTGCTCCAGTCCCCCGCTGGCAGCTAGTTCTGCTTCTACCAGCCCCATGCAGCCATCCTGTGCCCTCGTAGTCACTCACTGCTGCTCCAGTCCCCCGCCACCAGCTAGTTCTGCTTCTACCAGCCCCATGCAGCCATCCTGTGCCCTCGTAGTCACTCACTGCTGCTCCAGTCCCCCGCCACCAGCTAGTTCTGCTTCTACCAGCCCCCTGCAGCCATCCTGTGCCCTCGTAGTCACTCACTGCTGCTCCAGTCCCCCACCGCCAGCTAGTTCTGCTTCTACCAGCCCCTTGCAGCCATCCTGTGCCCTCGCAGTCTCGATCCGATCCTCCTGTCTCCCGCTGCCAGCTACTTTCACTTTCGCCCTGGCCACGCATCTGCTTTTTCACATTCCTGTCCGCAATAGCAGTATAGAGGGTGCTATTGCGGACAGAAATGCATAGAAGCTTGACGCCGAAAACGGAAGTAGCTGCCGGCGGTGACAGGAGGATCCCATGGAGACTGCGAGGGCACCGGATGGCTGCAGGGAGCTGGTAGAAGCCCCAGGTGAGTAAAACATTTTTTTTTTTTTTTTTATGACTTAAGTGTCCCTTTAAAGTGAACCTCCGGACTAAAAATCTAGTCAGCAGCACTGAAAAGGCTTGGTGTTTCTTTAACAGTTTCACAGCATCAGAACTTTGTTTCTCTTATACAAGCCTCATTTTTAGCTGCACAGAAGAAAACTGCCCGGGCTTTTTCCCTGATGCTGTGCAAAGCATGATGGGATTTCTGATGTTGTTGTTTTCGTTCTGCTGTTTTGGTGCAATTTTTTTTTTTGACATTTTGAATTTGACATTTGAAGCCTAGCGTGTGCAGCTGGGAGGGGTTATCAGGACACAGGACAGTTGGAGCTGTGTCTCCTGCTCCCTGTCACCTCCTTTCAACCAAAAAGATGGCTGCCCCCATGACAAAGATGGCAGCCCCCATGAATCACAAACATTTGCCTGTTCTTTTAAAACAGGGTGGGTAAGAGATTATATTACCTATCTATTCTAATTAACATAACTAATGTAACTTAATGACAGTATGTTTGTTTTAGGCTGAAGTTTCCCTTTAAGCATATCCATACACTGTGTTAGGTAACTGGGGGTTACTCCTTTGTGAATCTCTACAATGTATCCCCGAAAATAAGACAGTGATATTCATTTCTGCACTAAAAGATGTGCTAGGGCTTATTTTCATGGGATTGCAGTTTTGGGGAAAGAGGGTATTTAGGAATACATCAAAGTTAAATGTACATAGCATATGTTATTACTATTATTAGATTTATCAAGCGCCAACATATTCCATGGCGCTGTACAAAGTAAGACACAATCATGGGGTAGAAAATACATCCAGGACAGAAGACAATTGTATCCGCAGCTGCCTCATTAGCAGCCTTTCTATAACGCGAACAAACTATGAACAAAGCCACAAGTCATTCTTATACCTCTATTCTTAGATTGGTTTAGATTCCACATGAGGCTTAAATCAATCTTGGAGAGCTGATTGGCTGGGACGGCCTCCAGGCTGGGATTAATTTGGACTCTTGTGTCACTGAGTAGTCGGCAATCAATGTGGCAAGGTTTTTATTACATCCATCATACGAAGCTAAAGTCAGACCGTGGCATGTAGGGAATTTACGGTATATATACCCATGAATAAGGGCTTAGAGCTCTTCACACCACAGTTTTGTATCGGTGCTTCCATTGCTTTGTTCATTTTGCATTTGCCTTTAAAGCAAACCAGAACCGAAAATTAAAAGTCAAAATAAACATACACAGGTCATACTTACCTCCCGTGTAGTCTATTCATCAATGTCTTTCTCCTTTGCAGTGTCCACTGTGATCGATGGAACGCCCTTAAAATGCTTGTGCAATAAATCCTTATGGGATAGTTCATATCAGTGCGTTTTGTCTGCTTTCCACTCAGCAAAGCACTGCCTGTACTATTTTAGGGCCATTTTGCTACAATGGAAGGTATAGGAAAAGCACAAAATGCTCACAAAATCACTTTGTGCGGCAATTGCGTTCGTGCTTTCATGAATAAATACATTGGGCTCGATTCACAAAGTAGTGCTAACCCATTTAGAGACTTTAGGCGTGATAACCATTGCACCACGCTGTTGAAAAGCCAGTTTAGGCGTGATAAGTTTAGATTGCACGCAAAGTCCCGCACGCAAAGCAGCGCCATTAAACTCTATGCGAAGTGCACCAGACTTTGCTAGCGCAAAACTGTTGATCAGCTGTGCACTGCGGTGCTAACCCAGTTGGTGCTTAAACTTATCACGCCTAAACTTCTCACGCCTAAACTTCTCACGCCTAAACTTATTATGTCTAAACTGAGTTTAGGCGTGATAAAGGGCTTTTCACCAGCGTGCTAACTGTTAGCACCGCTTTGTGAATCAGGCCCATTGTATTTATTCCTTTCTGGGTCAAAGAGTTCAAAACAAATCGCTCTGCAAAAGCACTTTGAAAAATCCTTTACACAAAATCAAAACGCACAGGTAAGCGCAAGAAGGGGGGCATGCAAAAAAATTGAGAATCGCTGCAGTCAGCAATTTCGATTTTAGGTGTGAACAAAGCTAAACAGCTAGCGGGGAAGCTCACTGTGAAACTACAATATCACCCCACTTGAGTCATAGGGAAACATGGACATTACCTTGCTCATCAGTTGTCCTTTCAGCTATAACTGACAGCAACTGATATATAACTGACAGCAACAAAATATCACAGGCATAGCGTACCTAACGGCAATCAGCGAAAATAGTGTTTAAATGAAACCTGAACTGAGTAAAATGATTTAAAAAAAAAAAACATATGCTATAGATGCAAATGAATATTTCATAATTACTTCGCTGTCAGTTCTCAGAAACTCACCATGTTCTTCTTACAGTGATCTGTAATATACCAGTTGCTGTCAGTTATATATCAGCTGCTGTCAGTTACAACTGAATGTGCAAGAGAATGTCCATGTTTCCCTTTGGCTCAAGTGGGCGATATTACAGTTTGCTGTCCATGAAGCGGTTATGGGGTCATCACCATTTTTTAAAATGGAGGACAGTAAATTCCATTGATCACAGTGGACAAACAGGACGCAGGAGAGGAGAAGGAGATTGATTAATAGACTACACAGGAGGTAAGTATGACGTGTTTATGTTTATTTTGACTTTTCATTTTCAGTTCAGGTTCTCTTTCATTTCACTAGTTCAACCCCCTTACACTCTCAAAACTGCTGATATGACCCCCAGGCCTAAAAAGATTGGACACCCCTGTGCTACATAATCAATTCCCCATTATGTCACTTGTTCTTTTCTGTGCAACTATGTTGAAAGCTACTAAAACATACTTGAACTGAATAGCAGTTTGTTTAACCACTTAGGTCTATCTGGATGGAAATATTCGTCCCGCTAGCCTGCCCTGCTCCCGTCGCACAATAGCGTGAGCTCCCGCCGCCTTCCGTTAGCCCCGGCAGAAAAACCGGCAGAAAACTGCGCAAGAAAAAGTTTCCCGTCCTCTTTATGGTTCCTGGAAGCGAGTGCCTTCACTTCCTGGACAATAAAAAAAAAATTCACTGTGGCCATCTTGTGGCCAAGTACTAAAAAAATTACAATTAAAAAAACAACAACAAATAGTTACCAAAGGGTCTGAACTTTTTTAATATGCATGTCAAGAGAGTATATTACTATAACTTTTTAAATTATAAGTTTGCAAATAGAGATGGCCGCAAGTTGAAAAAATTCACCTTTATTTCCAAATAAAATATTGGCGCCATACATTGCGATAGGGACATAATTTAAATGGTGTATAACCGGGACAAATGGGCAACTAAAATACATAGTTACATAGTTATTTTGGTTGAAAAAAGACATACGTCCATCGAGTTCAACGTGGGTTTTAATTACGGTAGCATGTATTCATTTCAAACTATAATGGCCAAAAACTGAAAAATAATGAATTTTTTTCATTTCTTTCTTAATCTTCCTGTTAAAATGTATTTACAATAAAATAATTCTTAGCAAAATGCATCACCCAAAGAAAGCCTAAATGGTGGCAGAAAAAAACAAGATATAGATCATTTCAGTGTGATAAGTAGTGATAAAGTTATTGGTGAATGAATGGGAGGTGAAAGTTGCTTGGATGCATAAGGTGAAACAACACTGTAGGCTGAAGTGGTTAATGCTTATAAGTGTATAATATATATCTGCTATGAATCAATGGCAGGATCTGAAATAAGATGCCACATGTTTGAGAAGGTCACATTGTACCCCACAAGCTTCCATTTATAGGAGACGCAGTGATCACCCACCAAAGAGGAATTTACATGTTGTGATTTTCAGTAAAAGTGGGAAACTTGCCTTCATAAAAAAGCTCTCATGTGACTTTAGCGTATACAATTAGCCCATAATAGAATCCTGCTGCCGGCTACTTGAAGCCATAGCGTTAGTTTTGGGTGAGCTTGGCCTTTTCGGTCACTTTACAACAAAATTAACCGAAAGAATTCCCGAACGGTTATGGAAATTAAAATATCATGTTTTAATCGTAACCAGGTCTAATTCCCATTTAGTTTATACACACTGGGCCCGATCCAATTCACTTTTTATCCAAGTTTTCTCCTAAATGTGGCCACACACCATTCAATTTTTTTTTTAGTTCTCTTCAATTCAATATTTACAATCAAATTCTATGATCGATTGTAAAATTTAAAAAATCTGACCAATGCACCACACACGTCTGTTCAATTTTTCCCCAATTATGAAAAAAAAAATGATTGAAAACTCTGAAAAAATTGGCTTGCGCCTCCACATTACAAAAATGTCAATCTAGCACACACATCATACAATCTTGCAAATAAATAAATAAATAAATGAATGAATAAAAATTAAAAGAAATTTCCGCCACTCCCACTTAAAAAAATAAAGTCCAAAAACAAAACAGAAAGTCCTGTAGAAACTGTCGTTTTTATGGAATTGCTGTAAAAGTGGATCATTTTGTTGTGTGTGGCCACAAGTAATACTTGTCAGATCTTAACAATAAAATGGCTGTTAGAGGGACTCTGTATAAAAATGAAATTAGTACTCACCTGGGCCTTTCTGCAACCCACCGTAGGTCGGGAGATGCCACGGCATCCATCTGGCTCTTCTCCCTGGGCCTGTTCAGAAATGGCTGCCCGGCGGCTCCCGGCGACACTGGGCACGAGTGTCGGGCTCCTCTAAACGTCACGGCTGTCGTCACCACGCCGGCCGCCTCGCGTCATCATGCGCAGTACTGTCACGCTGGCTGCCGTGATGATGCGAGGCGGCCGGCCTCCCCCTGGGAGACCTGAAGGTGATCGGCTGTCATAGGCGGAAGCCTATGACAGCTGATCACAGCGATTGGCTGGCGGGGGGAGGGAGGGTCCATAATAAAAATTTAAAAAAGTACAATTTATTAAAAAATAAATAAAACAAATATTTACATTAAAAAAATAAACACAGGGGGAGCGATCAGACCCCACCTACAGAGAACTCTGTTGGTGGGGAGAAAAGGGGGGTGGAATCACTTGTGTGCTGTGTTGTGCGGCCCTGCAGCGACGCCTTAAAGCTGCAGTGGCCCATTTTACATAAAATGGCCTGGTCACTAGGGGGATTTAACACTACAGTCCTCAAGAGGTTAATGTATACTAGAACTGTTTACATTAACGCTATAATGTATGGAAGTAGAAAATTCTGTATTTTTCACTTTTTTCCTTATTTTCCTTTTAAAATGCATATAAAATAAGGTAATTACTAAAAACAAGTACAAGTCACAAAAAGTCTAATTTGTCCTGAAAAAAACAATGTATACTGTAGATCATTTAGCTGTGATAATTATTGATAAAAGTTATTGCCAAAGTAATCAAAGCTGAGATGAACTGTGTGAAAATGACCAGGGTAGGGAAGTGGTTAAACGGAAGATAAAAATTATCTCCTAGGAGAAAAAGTTTATAGAATCTCACAGATCTATGGGTACTCTCCTTCTTACTAGGACAGTGTACACATTTTAAAATCTTGTCAGGGATACTCTTTTAAAAATGTATTTTGTTTGTCAGAAATGAGCGCAAATCCGCTTGAAAACGAAGGTATTGTGCCAGGAGCATTCGATGGATTGACAGTCTATCACATGAGGATTGCAGAAGCCAGGCTGACAACTATCCCTAAAGGTTGGTATCATTTCATATTAAAGTGAACCTCCGGACTAAAAATCGACTCAGCAGCACTGAAAAGGCCTAGTGTTTCTTTAACAGTTTCACAGCATCAGAACTTTGTTTCTCTTATCCAAGCCTCATTTTAAGCTGCACAGAAGAAAACTGCCCGGGCTTTTTTCCCCTGATGCTGTGCAAAGCATGATGGGATTTCTGATGTTGTTGCTCTCGTTCTGCTGTTTTGGTGCAAATTTTTTTTTTTTTACATTTTGAATTTGATATTTGAAGCCTAGCGTGTGCAGCTGGGAGGGGTTATCAGGACACAGGACAGTTGGAACTGTGTCTCCTGCTCCTTGTCATCTCCTTTCAACCAAAAAGATGGCTGCCCCCATGACAAAGATGGCAGCCCCCATGAATCACAAACAATTGCCTGTTCTTTTAAAACAGGATGGGTAAGAGATTATATTACCTATCTATTCTAATCAACATAACTAATGTAACTTAATAACAGTATGTTTGTTTAGGCTGAAGTTCCCCTTTAAGGGCAGAGCTATAAAACTCACTAATAAACGGAAACTGCACTATACTGCCTACTACCTAATTCCTAGGTATTAACTACCTGATTTTATTTTAGTGTTTTAATCATGTCATGCATTGTAAATTAATTGTGTTAGGAAATAAAAGATTGTTAAGCTTAATTATTATTATTTAGTATTTATATAGTGGTGACATCTTCCGCAGTGCTGTACAGAGTATATATTGTCTTGTCACTAACTGTCCCTCGGATGGGCTCACAAGCTATTCCCTACCCACAGTCCTATGTCTATGTATGTATCGTATAGTGCATGTATCATAGTCTGGGGCTAATTTACGGGGAAGCCAATTAAATTACCTGTTTGTATTTGGGATGTGGGAGGAAACCGGAGTACCTGGAGGAAACCCATGCAGACATGGGGAGAACATACATACTCTGTGCAGATAGTGCCCTGGTTGGGATTGAAACTGGGGAAGCAGTGCTGCAAGGCGAGAGCGCTAACCACTACGCCACTGTGCTTAATAAAAGGTGCGCCTTGTCCGGCCCTCTAGTGTTAATTAAGAAGGCCTTAGCACACTTTGTTCTGTGAGTGCAGATTTATTTCTCTTAGTATTTATATTTGTTAGGCATAAGGTCAGCCCTGCTAGTAACTGGTGTAGCATTCAGCCTTCGGAAAGCAAGTAACGTATCCAGGAAGCGGTACCCTCCTGAGTAACTTAATATTTAGGAAATTATTTTTATTTTGCAATCCTCATGATATCAGAGTCCGAGGTTCTGTAAACTTGGCTGGGATATGTGAAAAGCTTACACTCCACTAACTAACCCCTGCTGTCAGATTTGTTTTCCTAGCTTCAGACTAGCACGTTCCATTCTTACTCAAGCATATTTGAAGCATCTGCATTCTTACTTATGACCACTAGAGGGGGAAAGAAACACACGCAAAAGCAGCAAGATTAAAAATTCATTTTTGTGTACAACAACAACAACAAATAACATTTGTAAAGCGCTTTTCTCCCGTGGGACTCAAAGCGCATTTTCTGTTTCTTTGTTACCTGTTATTAAAGTGACACTGAAGCGGAAAAAAAACACCTCATGATATAATGAAATGTATGTGTAGTACGGATAATTAATACAACAACAGTAGCAAAGAAAAAGTCTCTTTTTTTTCTGTTCATTTATATAATTTCTTTTAGCATTATTCTCTAGTATTAGAAGTTTACAAACTACACTCTGCATTTTAAACTATTAAACAGAGCAGAGCTAATTCTGCATAGATAACAAGTGAAGTTTCTTAACACTTTCTGTACTGGAAACAATAGGAGACTCATATCTAAGCTACTAATGTTCTATTTCTTAGCTGTACTACACATACACATAGATCATAAGTTTATTTTTACTTCAGATTGCCTGGAAAGCAGGATTAAACCTATATATAACATTCAGTAAAAACATATTTTCCTCCTTTTTACTTCCCATACAGTTATCATATTTGTTTTGTGGACAAGTGATATTGTTTATTTACAAATTACAAATTCCCAAAGTACAGCTTATCTGCACTGAATGCTGCCATCGCAATTTATTGCATAGCTGCTGTATTTATATATTACAATTTATCCAATGAGAATGTGTCTTCTTCTGTGTACACTTTTGGCTTGTGTTTAGCTGAGGCACTGCTAGCAGTGTTTATATTATTTTGTTTTTTTTTTTCCTTATCAGCTGCTATTGTAATTACTTCCTCAAGTTCGGTTCGCCTAACCTTAACTGCTGGCCTCCCCACCCCTACACAAACCAGACAATATATGTGCCGCATTAACATGAAAAATATCAGACCCAATGCCTGCGATGTTATCCCTAATTTCCCCCTATAGCAATAACTTCTATGGGCACCCAATCTTCCACGCCGCCTCCAGTGCCCACATGTTCTGCATCCTTTCTGTAGTACCTGGCATCAGAACATTAGTAGCAGATCCAGGGCTGTGGAGTCAGTTGAAAAATCTTCCGACTCCAACTCCGACGTTTATGAAACCACGACTCCGACTCCAACTCCGGGTACCCAAAAATGGCCCCGACTCCGACTCCTCGACTCCGACTCCTTAGTATAATATTTAACAGGGCTGTGGATTTTGTACAAAAATCACTCGACTCCGACTCCTCAGTTTATGAAACTACGACTCCGACTCCAGGTGCCCAAATTGCCCCGACTCCGACTCCTCAACTCCACAGCCCTGAGCAGATCCTATAGGTTCTGTTCGAACCACAGCCTTTGCCCCCCCACAGATGTTTGGTCATATTGGGATGTGGAGAATTTGGAGGCCAATCAAAACATCATTCATCAGGCCATCTTCCTTTGCTTCCTGGTAAAGGACTAAAACACACATGGCCAGCTCAGCCGCTTTCCGCGATGGACAGGAATCAATGTGGCCATTCTGGTCTACAGCTACATCAGTGTTTTCTAGAGACGGCTAACAAGATGCTACTTATTATAGATTGAATGTAGATTGCAGATCGTATGCAACTTGGATTTGATCCATTTAAACTCAACAGGAAGTGCATTTGATTGGTTCAACTCCAAGCTCCATATCATTTGCATTAAATTGGAATACAAGCTAGAAAACATCTCATTAACCATTTCTAATATTGAGTACAGCACTCACTATTAGAAATGGTTAATGAGATGTTTTCTAGCTGCTTTCTATGCATTCAAGCTTATAATTATTCTGCTATCATCTCCTGTACAGATTTACCGACATCCATCTATGAGCTTCACCTCGATCACAACAAAATAACATCTGTAGAACTCGAGGACTTCATCCGTTACAAAGAACTTCAGAGGTAAAACACATTCAGCCAGCATTCCGGGAAGGGAGATCATTTTCATCATCTAATGCATTTTCTCAGCTTTTTAACCATTCTGTGCGCAAAACTACACATTTAAAGGGCCTATCTACAGCTTAGCTTTTTTCCTGCACATTTAAATACAGGACAGTAAATAAAACGTTATCAAAAAGACACAGTTACAAAGACACAGCAAAAGGCTGCAGGAGCCTATCGTGTGTGCAAGATAAATCAATACATTTGGGAGGTAGATCCCGTGAACCACAGGCTAAACCCTAACTACATGGACCGGTCCAATGCATAACAACCGCACAGCAGCACATGCACTCTAGCTTTCCAGCAACACCTAAACTCCTACTGGGAATATGGCATTCAAAGGTTGCCAAACTCCACAGTGTTATTGCATTTGGCTGTGGCGCCCAGAAAGCAGGTCTCACCATTCCCGCTAAATTAGCATGTTGTGCAGCCACACATACACACAGACATAAGTGTAGCATACCTGCGTTCAGAAATCACACTTGTTCCGCCTCCTACCGAACTACATGTTTCGCCCTATGGGTGGGTTTTGTCAAGGCAAATAGAAAGCAGAGGTCTTTTGGGGAGGGGCTTTTCTCATGGAAATACATGAAGCCTGATTGGTTGGTGATGGCTTAGCTCCGGTAGAAATGCCCCTCCCACCAGACATGTCATGCCTTCATTGTGTTTACATAAACATCATGTGGGCATTTTGGAAAGATAGATAGTTCATTAGTTGTTTCACGCGATCTATCATTCATCATGTACACAGCTGTACAGTATGTAGAGCAGGTATCAGTCACTGAAAGGATGGAATAAAATGAATCTACAAAAAGCAAAGGTCTAGTAGCAGGAAGAGCTTTTTTTATTTTATAAAATAAAATACTAAGGAGGATGGTTCAAAGAGAAGAGAAAGCGGGAGAAAAAAAAAAAAAAAAAAAAGAACGAGAAGGATATCTGATAGGGGAAGAATAATGAAAAAGTGAAGGGCATGATAACAGCATATCAAGAACAAATATGAGCAACCAAAACAAATACAACATCCTTAAAGAGAAACTCCAACCAAGAATTGAACTTTATCCCAATCAGTAGCTGATACCCCCTTTTACATGAGAAATAGAATGATTTTCACAGACCATCAGGGGGCGCTGTGTGACTAATTTTGTGCAGAAACCCCTCCCACAAGAGGCTCTGAATACCGCGGTACTCTGGGCAAACTGCCACAATGTAACAATGTTCACAGACAGGAAATGGCTGTTTACAGCTGTCTGTAACAGCCAGAACAGCTAGAAACAGCTACATAACTTGCCCACAGTAACAATGTCACCATGTAATGTCAGAATGTGAATCTGGGAGAGGAAAGATTTTACAATGAGCAAACACTGACTAAATCATTTATACATAATTATTGTAAAAATGAAGCACTTTTTTTTTATTAAATTATTTTCACTGGAGTTCCTCTTTAAAGGGACTCCGAGCACTTCTCATGGGCAGGTCTTTAAGACTCCGACCAGTACTGCAAAGTACTTAAAGATGCATACCTTTCTGTAGCTTGTGCTCTCCTCTTTGATCGTCTGAATCGCCATTCTACACCAAATATTTTTCGTTCGATTTCAATTTAAAAATCATGGCTGCCATCTTGGCTATGTTATAACTTCCAGGTCACACCTGTCTTCTCTGTTAGAGAAGTGCATCACTGAATGAAGCAGGAAGAGGAAGTGACACGCATGGCCATTGCAAGAGGCTCCTCCAGAGGGGTCATAGCACGACTTTGTTGGAAGTCGTCTGGCTTAAAGGCATGTCCATGAAAGGTGCTCGGAGTCTCTTTAATATATCGGGGATAATAAAAAAAGCAAGCGATCTCATAGGGAAGGGGAACTAAGCCCAAACCATTGGGAAGGTGCGGGCCAGGGATCATAATAACCTTATTAATACTAGACATAAAATCCCTTAAACAGACAAAATAGACTTGTCATGCCTAAAGATCTATTCAATTGAAGGGATAGGTGTGGCACTGGTCTTTTACATAAATATGAAAAAAAATAAAAAAACATGCACAAAGAAATTATAAATAGCTGGTAATACAAAGTAAATACAGCACTTTTTATTGTCCGTAGAAAGCTTAAAGGGGAACTGAAGTAAGAGGTATACGGAGGCTGCCATATTTATTTCCTTTTAATCAATACCAGTTGCCTGGCAGCCCTGCTGGTCTATTTCTCTGCAGTAGTGTCTGAATAACACCAGAAACAAGCATGCAGCTAGTCTTGTCAGATCTGACTTTAAAGTCTGAAACACCTGATCTGCTGCATGCTTGTTCAGGGGCTATGGCTAATAGTATTAGAGGCAGAGGATCAGCAGGGCTGCCAGGCAACTGGTATTGCTTAAAAGGAAATAAACATGGCAGCCTCCATATACCTCTCTCTTCAGTTCCCCTTTAATGGAAAATACTCTGACATGCATTTCGTGGCTTACCAATGCTTCCTCAGGGGCTCTATAATAGAAGAGTTGATATTGTCAACATAGATTAGATAATATTATATATTTTAGGTTTTGAGAGACTGTGTTACAGTGCAGTTTAAAAACCTTCCCAATATTCATTTGTATATGTTGAAACTCTAAATAGTCCACGAATTTCAGTCCTTTCCAAGTTAATACCAAAATTAGCATCAACTTGGAAAAATTTGCATCTCATTGATTATTTCTAGAGGAGATACATTTGGGGATGTTTTTTTCAATAAACAAACAACAAAAATGGTGATGCTGTGTGTCTCTGAAGGCTATGCACACTGTACAGCAGCATGTTCCACTCCTGGATGGTTCTCTATCTATGTAATTTGGCATAAAGTAAACTCATCATGTTACATTTTAAAGCAAACATGAAGTGAAAATAAACTTATGATATAATGAGTTGTATGTGTGGTACAGCTAACAAATAGAACATTAGTAGCAAAAAAAATATCATATGGTTTTCCAGCACAGGAGTTAAAAAAAAACTTCAATTGTTATTTATGCAAAAGAGCTTCTCTGAGCTCTTCAACCCAACTTGGGTGGAAAACGGTGCTGTTTTCTGGAGCACTTAAACAGCCAAGAAGCAGCGAGAGACAGCTTGAGATCAGGTTTTACTGCAGGAAAGTTCAAAGTGTCATTATATCTGTTTTGTTTTATAGCTTAAAAGCCAGCGTGTGGTTTGTAAACTGCAAATATGACAGAATGATGCAATGTGATAAAAAAAACCCTATATAAATGAAAATAGAAATATGAGACCTTTCTTTGCTAATAATGTTCTGTTATCTGTACTACACATACCATTCATTATATCGCTTCATGTTTGCTTTAAGTAAGCTTTAGAAGCTTAGGTAGGAAGTGGTCGCTGTGTTTAGAAGACATTGAACCAACCCCTGACTTGCTTTTTATTTTGTAGACTGGGTTTAGGACACAACAAAATCAAAGATGTAGAAAATGGAAGCCTCGCTTACATACCAAATATAAGAGAGATTCACCTAGAAAACAACAAACTGAAGAGAGTTCCTCCTGGGATACCAGATTTAAAATACTTACAGGTGGGTAATTATCCTACGTATTAATATCTATGTGTCCCTGCATCCTCCTGTGGTCCTGCGTTTGGGCCAGCGTGCATGTGAGGTACCCGGGAGGACTTTGCATAGCACAGGACGACAGGTGCAGGGGGCGGGTGTGTGTGCGCGCATTGGGGAGCGCGGGGGGAGGCGTGCGCACGTCGGAGAGTGCGGTGGTTGCAAGGGATGAGGTAAGAGAAGGGAGTGAGGGGGGGGGGTCGCAGCTGAGCCTTTGTATACAAGCGGGCTAAGTGTTCTCCCCAGAAATTTTTTCCAGCCGGGTGGCATGAAAAAGTAGCCGGGTGGGGCGAGATGAGAGAATGCAGGGCCGGTGCTTCTGTGACCAACTCTGCTTACCACATAGGAGGAGGTGAGCTGATGACAGCCGGGTGGTCATCAAAACTAGCCGGGTGGAGCACCCGGCTAAAAGAGCCTAGGGAGAACACTGGTCTTATTTCTAGCAGATGTATAATAATGTGCAGTCTGGATTAGCCAACTAATGCCATTGCAGGTTTTTTCTAATAGTCACGGGGTAGAGTTATGAAGCAAGTGTGTTCTGACCTAGCACAAATAAAGCGGTTTGTAATCTGTAATAGTTTTCTGTCTCCACTCTATATCTCACTCCTGAAGGGCTTAGGTTGAAAAATACATGATTCAGTCCATATGACCAGCTACCGAAGAGTGGGGGTGCTACACTCTCTGAGTGACGTTTTTGTAGCAGCAATCGAGGGCATCAACTCTCTGATCTGGCTACACAATTTACTCTGCTTGCCAGGTGTTTTTTATTTACAGTGCTGTTGAGGTTTTATACTGAAACTGTGTTCGTTATGCTGTTTAGGTCTTATTTCTTCACGTAAATAACATTGCAAAAGTGGACGTGAACGACCTGTGCCCCACACCACCCAAGCTGAAGAAGTCCATGTACAGCGGTATTAGCCTTTTTGGGAACCCCGTAAAATATTGGGAGGTACAGCCCGCCACGTTCCGCTGCACTCTGGGCAGGAACAGCGTGCACCTTGGGAATTACCGGAAGTAAAAGCGTAACGTGCAGTGATGCCAGTCCTAGTGAATGAAGAGAGTTCCCTGGACTCTGGACTTAAGCAGCTTCCAAATAACGGAAAACAAAGATGGTGCTGTATTTCTGTATTCTCAAAATATTATGCTTGAGGACGTGAAAGCGTTATTGGAACAAGTGTTTACAGAGTAATTGCATGAATTCCTTTCTAACATAGTATTCAAATACTTGAAGCTTGATTACGAAAAAGAAGGCGTGTAGCACCAAAGAAATCCACGAGGCATGAGAATTCAAGCACGAACTGGCCTTGCAACAAGAGCAAACTAGGATGTCTAGGACTCGACTTTAATGGTTGGAGCAGTTGAGGACAGCATGTGGCCTGCAACGTTGTTTGGTTCTTGCACAATACCCTACTATTTCGAAAGAAAGGTTCTCCAGTCATCAAGGTTGAGTATTGGACATCCCATTGGCTCGGGATATTGTTGCCCATGGTGGATCTGGGTGGTTTTGGTAGAATTCTTGGAGGTTTACTTCTCGCATCTTGTGGTTTCATCCATGCCTTACCTACTGCAGGTTCGTGGCCTTGTAATAGACTTATAAGCTTTCACAAATGATTGAATTCTAATATACAACATTTATTATTATTCCAGTGTTGAGTATTTGATTGGATTCTAAATCTCTACATTTATTATTATGCCAGGGTTGAGTATTTCATTGTTGTCTGTAAATCAGTTACACCCAATCAATTCGTAACACAGAAATGTAGTGTTAACGCCCAAATAAAATTGAGATCGATCCAGACTCAAACTGC
Organism: Hyperolius riggenbachi; assembly: GCF_040937935.1. Classification (NCBI taxonomy): domain Eukaryota; kingdom Metazoa; phylum Chordata; class Amphibia; order Anura; family Hyperoliidae; genus Hyperolius; species Hyperolius riggenbachi. The sequence continues at coordinate 15,353,479 of NC_090654.1, forward strand.
CAGGTTTATTTAGAAGTTCTGAAATGCCTAATCTAGTAACCTAGGACAGCCTAAATTCATTAAAAATCCTCCTGTAGCGAAAAGGGACATGGAGGCTGCCATGTTTGATTTCCATTGTTCACAATGCCAATTGCCACCCAAGTGGCTGAGCGCCAGATGTACACGCTGGCAATGTGACCTATAGTATTAGAAAAGAGTTGACAAGACAGGCAATTGTCTTTGTTTAAAAGGAACCAAAATATGGCAGCCTCGATAACCCTCTCACTACAGAGTCACTTCAAAAAACAATACACTGCAGATAAGTACACAAGACTACAATTATAAACCAGCTAATTTACCAACTGCTCAACAATCTCTACTACAGTCAGATGGGACCCAGACGAGGAAACCAAACCTTTGTCACCTAATAGAAATTTATTTTTACCCACTTCAGACTGGTTGCCTCACCTAAAGAGGACCTGTAACCCAGGATAGAACTTCATCCCAATCAGTAGCTGATACCCCCTTTCCAATGAGAAATCTTTACCTTTCCTCGAATAGATCATCGGGGGGTTTGTATAGTTGATATAGTGTTATGAAACCCCTCCCAATCAGTAATATGAAATGAACTTTGCTGCTGCTCAGGGACTTTCATAAGTTAAACACCTTTATTGCATATATGGTATAAGTACAAAATCACATACCCCTGCCCTAAAAACACTTAAATTAATGTGGAGTGCTCCACAATACCCAGCATACCAGCACTCACACCATTCACTCTGGTACCGGTACCAAACTTCCTAATGTTCTCAGAGTGTGGAGATAAGGATTGCTGCAGTATGAAGCAGAAGTGGCCCCAGGCCGATTCCAGCGCCACCCAGAAGCAAATAAAGTCCCAGCTTCAAAGTAACACCATCCACAATCGCATTTGTTTAGGATCTTACCACCCAGCGTCAGAGTCTTCCTCTCGTTTACTTGCGTGTACTTTCTGAGATTTGTAAAGGTCCTCCTCGAGCCACCAGCTCAACCCTGTAAGTATACCTCTGTGGGGAGCTGCAGATATTTTTCTTTCAGTCTAACATCAGACTATTACTGCGGGAGATCATCTCCTGTTTCTGCAAGTCGCTCAAACCCTGGTGTATCGTGGCAACGGGGAGCGGTGGCGGTGTAAGTCAACGTTCAAGGTTGTGCAGCCGGCCGGCCAAACAGAACGCTCAATACGCGTACCGGGGTAAAGCTCCGCTCATCGATGCCCGCCCGTGAGGATGCGTAGCGTGGGGGACAAGGCAGTGATTTATACGTAACTACGTACGCTTGCGTGGGGCGTGCCACTGACGTCATCTGTAACCATAGCTACAGCGTCCATCTCCCGGCTCATCTCCCATACCATCGCAGCGGCTCAAGCAATCCACCGCAGAACATCACCCTTGTGAGCTGTAATCCAGAGCACTATTTGATTAGCTATTTAAGCTTTATGTACTTTGCAGCCCTCGCCTACATCACTGCAGCTGCAGAATCCACGGCAAGACATCACACTCATGAGCTGTACATCGCTGCAGATCAATTTAATTACATTGTATTTTACTATGTCCACAAGTAGTAGGTTTTCGGAGAACACAAGGTAATCAGAGACACCCCCCCCCCCCCCTTCCCATACCTCTGTACTTACTTTAGCTAGTTTTGGCTCAAAACATTTATCCTTCAACATGAAGCCCCACTTAACTCATACGTGAAAGAGCTGTAAACTCTATTCGGTGCTCCAGTCATTATGGATTCCACTTGTAGGACCTCATCTCATTCTTGTTTGCTTCATACTTGCACTGGGTAGTAGGAGATGCAGTCATACTACTCCATATTTCATTACATCCTAAAAGGTGCTTATGTGTCTATGCAAACTACCACTGCTCGCGCCACGTTGTTGATTGTACTGTAAAGCGTAGCAAACCATGTGCTTTCTCTTCAAAGAGGATCTTCGCTAGAGGGGTTAAGACACCGACTCAGTGCAACATCTTGTAATTTAACCTATTAGCAACTTCAATAGAGTTATCTCAGGTGGCATAACTTGTGCTGAAAATTCTAGGAATGCTTTGATCTCTCTCTACTATCAGAAAATATAGAAACTGAAAGCAGAAGTCCTCTGTTATTGTCTCACACTGCCCCCTAGCGACAAGTGGCCATAAATAGACATTACAGCAGTAATAATTAGAAGCTAGGAAATGTAACAAAAATGTGCTAAAAAATATTGGACTAGAGCACTTGCAAGCCTCTAAATACATTGGCTGCTAAAGAGTTAAAGAATCAAGTTGACTTGAAAAATGAAATGAAATGCAAAAGGTTCAGTTTTCTTTCTTTATTTTTTTTTATTTTACGCCTGAGCTATCCTAAACCATGTCATGGAGTATTGCAAATACTGTAACCTAAATGAGCAAGGAATAAAGGCAATCAGAACATTTAAAGCATTTCAATGTGTTTGCTATAAAAGACAAAGAGGAGTTCACATATCTGGTTACTGTATATTTGTTATGTCTGAGCATATTAAATTAAGCTTTACAAATATACTGTCTTTTAATAATAAAAAGGTTTTGAAAACCGTCATTAGCGTTGTCTGTTTGATTCCTTATTATACTCCATCAGATAAAACATTGGGTACAAAAAAAGTGCTCCAATCGATATTTTATTATGTCTTACCCTAACCCTTCTCTCACACAGAACCCTCCCTCTGCTAATGCTTTACCCTAAGACCTCCCTCTACCGATGCCTAACCCTAATACCACCCTCTACTGATGCCTAACCCTAATACCTCCCTCTACCAATGCCTAACCCTAAGGGCCTTTTTCCACTAGCCTGCGATTTGCGATTTGCTTCTGATCACAAATCGCAAGGTACATTAAACTAATGGAAACTGCAGCAGCAATTTCCATTAGTGCGATCCGATTGCGATGCGATTTTGGTCAAAGCGCAATCGCCGTCCTGCCGCGTTTTGTATGCGATTGAGCTGGACTATAATGAGTATAGTAGCTCAATCGCAATCGTAATCGCATGGTGGAAATTGAAACGCGATTCATAGTGGAAAAGAGCCCTAAGACCTCCCTCTACCGATGCCTAACCCTAAGACCTCCCTCTACCGATGCCTAACCCTAAGACCTCCCTCTACCGATGCCTAACCCTAATACCACCCTCTACTGATGCCTAACCCTAATACCTCCCTCTACCAATGCCTAACCCTAAGACCTCCCTCTACCGATGCCTAACCCTAAGGCCTCCCTCTACCGATGCCTAACCCTAAGACCTCCCTCTACCGATGCCTAACCCTAAGACCTCCCTCTACCGATGCCTAACCCTAATACCACCCTCTACTGATGCCTAACCCTAAGACCTCCCTCTACCGATGCCTAACCCTAAGGCCTCCCTCTACCGATGCCTAACCCTAAGACCTCCCTCTACCGATGCCTAACCCTAAGACCTCCCTCTACTGATGCCTAACCCTAATACCACCCTCTATTGATGCCTAACCCTAATACCTCCCTCTACCAATGCCTAACCCTAAGACCTCCCTCTACCGATGCCTAACCCTAAGGCCTCCCTCTACCGATGCCTAACCCTAAGACCTCCCTCTACCGATGCCTAACCCTAATACCTCCCTCTACTGATGCCTAACCCTAAGACCACCCTCTACCGATGCTTAACCCTAAGACCCCCCTTTACCGATGCCTAACCCTAAGACCACCCTCTACTGATGCCTAACCCTAATACCTCCCTCTACCAATGCCTAACCCTAAGACCTCCCTCTACTGATGTCTAACCCTAATACCTCCCTCTACCGATGCCTAACCCTAAGACCACCCTCTACTGATGCCTAACCCTAAGACCTCCCTCTACCAATGCCTAACCCTAAGACCTCCCTCTACCGATGCCTAACCCTAAGACCTCCCTCTACTGATGTCTAACCCTAAGACCTCCCTCTACCGATGCCTAACCCTAAGACCACCCTCTACTGATGCCTAACCCTAAGACCTCCCTCTACCAATGCCTAACCCTAAGACCTCCCTTTACCGATGCCTAACCCTAAGACCTCCCTCTACTGATGCCTAACCCTAAGACCTCATTCTAACGATGCCTAACCTTAAGACCTCCCTCTACCAATGCCTAACCCCAAGTCCACCCTCTACCAATGTGTAACCCTCTACTGATGCCTAACCCTAAGACCTCCCTCTAACATTGCCTATACCTAAAGACCTACCTCTACCGATGGCTAACCCTAAGACCCCCTCTTCTGATGTCAAACCCTAAGGGCTCCCTCTACATTGCCTAACCCTAAGGCCACCCTCTATCGATGCCTAACCTTAAGACCTCCTTCTACTGGTGCCTAACCCTAAGACCTCCCTCTACCAATGCCCAACCAAAAGACTTCCCTCTACCAATGCCTAACCCTAAGGCCACCCTCTACTGATGTCTAACCCTAAGACCTCCCTCTACATTCCTAACCCTAACCTTGCCTATCCCTAAAGACCTCCCTCTACTGATGTCTAACCCTAAGACCTCCATTTACTGATACCTAACCCTAAGACCTCCCTCTACTGATACCTGGTTTTAATTTGCCGCTTACAACAGAACGGAACAAAGCTGGATCGGAGCGCACTTTCCCAATACCCGCCACACTGCGAACGTCACATAGGTTGGTCATTGCCGTGCATCAAGTCACGGTACAAAGCAGCTGTTACACCGCACCAAAATGCACCACTGTACACGCTGCCCAAGACTTCAAGTCTGCCTTACATAGTCAATGTCTTTTGTACACAACGTCAAAATATAAATGATACAACAAAAATATCCTTGACATAACAGTTATACTCTATATTATATTCAGGTAGAGACCATCATTATCTTCATGTGCAAGAAAAACAAAAACACACAGAAAAAAACTACACACACAAAACAATAAACAGCGACCTCACAGTGACCTTGTTTGCAGACCTGCAGACAAGGGAGGGAATATAGTGCTGATACCATTGGAGATATACAGTAGATAGCTGAAGCAAATAGGCAACTGGGTGACTCCACTACGTATGAAAAATTAAGGGGGAACCCTATTGAAAAAGATAAATCTAGGCTCCGTATTTTATTGAGAAGAGGGGTAGAATTAGGCTTCCTTACTAAAAAAAAAAATAAATAAAAAAAAAAAAATGGGGGAGGATCTATTTGTGGAGTCACCCAGATTTCCCGTTTGGTACTAATTGCCAAAAGTGTATACAACTTTGGTTAACCCACCGGGTCGAACCGATCGTCTCTGGTGTAGGGTCAGTAGCAGAGAACCCTGTCAATATTTTTCGATTTGAGGCTGAGACCATGCTTCAGATCAGTCTAATCTTTGTTACAGGATACGGTGGCTGTCCTTCAATTCCATTGAGTGGAAGGGTGGTTTTCACCTGGTCACCAATGACGTGGTAAGTCTTTATAGTAGGTTCCCCTATGGGAAGGGGCTGGACGCGATACGCCATGCACTGGATGAGTTTGGTAAGACAGAGGAATATACCAGCTATATGGTGGAGTGCTTAAAATTTGTGTTGGAACACAACACCTTTAAAGAGAGTCTGAAGCGAGAATAAATCTCGCTTCCGACCTCATAGATAGCAGGGGCATGTGTGCCCCTGCTAAACCGCCGCTATCCCGCGGCTTAACGGGGGTCCCTGATCCCCCAAATCCCCTTGTTTCAGCAGGGGGAGCACCTCCTGGTTGGGGCAGGGCTAACCGCCGCAGCTCTGCCCCACGCGCGTCTGTCAGCGCGTATCTCCGCCTCTCCCCCGCCCCTCTCAGTCTTCTTTCACTGAGAGGGGCGGGGGAGAGGCGGCGATGCGCCGCTGATAGACGTGACTGGAGGCAGGGCTGCAGCCGTTAGCCCTGCCTCCAGGAGCGACCAAGTCTGCGACCAAGTGTCGCAGTGGGGGGGTTTGGGGGTGAAGGGACCCCGTTTAGCGGCGCTATAGCGGCGGTTTAGCAGGGGCACACGTGCCCCTGCTAACTATGAGCTCTGAAGCGAGATTTATTCTCGCTTCAGAGTCTCTTTAAGTTCAATGGAGACTAGAGTAGACAATTGTCAGGGACTGCCATGGGGACCCTTATGGCCCCAACTTATTCTAATTAGTTTCTTTCGGTTTGGGGATGATAGAGTGATTTCCCCGACAATCCCTTCAGACATTCCCTCAAACTGTGGAAGAGGTACGTGGATGATGTACTGATTGTCTGGGATGGTAGCCAGGGAAAGTGTATGGATTCCATTCAATTCATTAACTCCAATGATATTAATATGGTGAATTTTGGTGACACAAAGGTAGAATTTCTGGACCTATTGATTGAGGTGAGTGAGGGAGGCCTCGCCACCAAAGGGTTCAGGAAAACCACTGCCACCAATACTCTCCTTCATTTTGATAGCTACCACCCCAGGCATGTAAAGGACACAATTTCTAAGATTAAAACGTAATAATTCTGACCCAGAGGAGTTTGAGAGAAAGGCCCTTGATCTCATTGATAGTCTGGTCAACAGGGCCATCAGACAGTCCCTACTGACAAGGCTCTGGAAAGAGCAAGACGTATACCCTGTATTCAGTTCCTGGAAAGACGCCGCCAGAAACAAAAAGAGGATAGGAGGTTCAATTTCATATTCGATTATACCCCTATGTCTAATCGTATTTACCAAACTATCAGGAATCACTGGCAATTGTTGTCCCTAGATGGTCATTTAAAAGACACAGCAGAGAAACCTCCTAAGATAAGTTTTAGAAGAGGTAACACAATTAAAAAGACCCTTGTCCATAGTGAGCTTAAACCTACTTGTAAGAAAGATAATTGGCTCTCAGAGAGGAGATGGGAGGGCAATTTCCTCTGTGGTCATTGTATGGCTTGTAAATGCATCCAAAAAGGTAGTTCGGTTAGATAGATAGGGGGGATTATGTGGCGCTTTAGGCAGTTCATAAATTGTAGGTCTAGGTGCGTGGTGTATTGTGTCTGGTGCCCCTGTGGGAGGATCGACCTGGGGAAAACCACCCAGCCACTTAAAGCGGAAGTGAAATGTAAAAAAAAGGAAAAAAAAGAAAAAGATTTTCACTTACCTGGGGCTTCGGCCAGCCCCATGCAGCCTCCCTTTCCCACGTCGTCTCTGAATGATCCTACGGTCACCTGTCATGGCTCACTTTCGATATTGCAAGTCAACGGTAACTGCGCCTGCATGGCCCTGGCCGTGTGCATCCTCGTTCCCTCGCTACGAGCATCGTGCAAAGGCACAGTACGAGGTTTTCTCGTACTGTGCCTGCACAGGACGCTCGCGACGATGGTAAAGCGGCTAAGACATGCGTGGCCAGGGCTGCACAGGAGCAGTTATCATCGATGTCAAAGTCAGCGAAACTCAAAGTGAGCCGCAGCGGGGGGCTGGAGAATCGATCAGAGACGGTGTGGGACGGGGAGGCTGCAGGGGGCTGGCAGAAGCCCCCAGATTTCAGTTCCGCTTTAAAGGATACCCGAACTGAAATGTGACATGATGAGATAGACATGCGTATTACAGTGCCTAGCACACAAATAACTATGCTGTGTTCCTTTTTCTCTTTCTCTGCCTGAAAGAGTTCAATATAAGGTATAAGGTATGCAAGTGGCTGACTCAGTCCTGACTGATAAGAAATTCCAACTATAAAACACTTTCCTAGCAGAAAATGGCTTCTGAGAGCAAGAAAGAGGTAAAAAAGGGGAATTTCTTATCAGTGAGGGTCACACTGTAGTCACTTCCTGTCTGAGTCAGGACTGAGTCAGCCACTTACATACCTGATATTTAACTCTTTCAGGTAGAGAAAGAAAAAAAGGAACACAGCATAGTTATTTGTGTGTAGTAGGCACTGTACATACCCATGTCTATCTCATTATGTCACATGTCAGTTCGGGTATCCTTTAAAGGGGCACTATGGCGAAAAATTGTAACATTTAAAATATGTGTAAACATATACAAATAAAAAGTAAGTTTCTCCCTAAAATATTTGCAAACACAGACAAATAAGAGGTACTTTTTTTCCAGAGTAAAATTAACCATAAATTACTTTTCTCCTATGTTGCTGTCACTTACAGTAGGTAGTAGAAATCTGACAGAAGTGACAGGTTTTGGACTAGTCCATCTCTTCATAGGGGATTCTCAGCAAGGCTTTTATTCTTTATAAAGATATTCCCTAAAAAGGATTTAAACAATGATGTTGGCCAGCTTCCCTGCTTGCTACAAAGCTTTTATGGCAGTTGGACAGAGCAACTGCCATTCACTAAGTGTTTTTGATAATAAATAAATCTCTAAGAATCCCCCATGAAGAGATGGACTAGTCCAAAATCTGTTGCTTCTGTCAGATTTCTACTACCTACTCTAAGTAACAGCAACATAGGAGAGAAGTCATTTATGTCTCATTTTACTCTGGAAAAATATGTACTTCTTATTTGATTATGTTTGAAAATATTTTAAATTTTAAAATTTTTCGCCATAGTGCCCCTTTAAGGACCGATTCTTACAACATAGAAGATCTATAACCAATGAAGTAAGAGCACGTAGAATGATCGAGCACGTAAAGGAATGTCATAGGGGGTGAGGCAGATTGCCTACAAGTAGCAGGTCTCCTTAAATTTAATAGTCTACAAAGAGGGAGCTCTAGAGAGGAGTTACTATTACGGAAAGAAGCCCATTTGATTTCCTTGACTATTGTTCTAGGTACGGTAATTTGGGCTTCAAAATGAAATTTCAGCCTTTTCTAGATGAGAACTATATTTTTTATTCTGTGTGTATGTGTATGTTATGCTCCATTCCTGCAACGGTCGATGTATGAAGATACTTCCCTTGGAGTGATGTTCCTTCCCCCCCCAGGTTTATAGGTGGGTGTGGACAGGAAGGGGTAAGCCTGGGTATCCTGAAGAGGCGTAGCAACACGTGAAACAGCTGTCGACACGGGTGACGTTTTTTACCTGTTGTAATTTTAATTTGCTTCAATAAATGACCTTGCATCCAAGTGCCGGAATCCATCATCCTTTCCACAAAAACTATAAACAGAAATTTACCAAAAGAGAAGGTATTTGTGATTATTCAGGTTGGAGTGAGCATATGATGTCTCCCACAATCCATCACTGCTGAATATGCAAATCATCCCTTTGTTGTCCCTGTAAGTTAGCCACACCTCCAGAGCCGCTGGAATGCAATGATGTGTCAGTTTGTTAATGTTACAGAGCCACAATAATCCAACATCCATACAGACTGTTTCAGATTGGCTGATCCTCATCAGTGCATGACATGGATTAATGTGGCTCTATGGGGCAGGACTTGAAGCACCCAGAGTTACAGATTTCCCAGCAAGCTCATGGTGAACCAGAACTCCTAAGAGGGCTGAAATTGATCAAAAAGCCCTCTTACTAAAATGCTATGCAAAACAGAATTTTGCCTTCTTAGAACAGAAGGTATTTGTGATTATTCAGGTTGGAGTGAGTATATGATGTCTCCCACAATGCATCACTGCTGAATATGCAAATAGTCTCTTTGTTGTCCCAGATAGCTAAACACACCTCCAGATTCACTTGGCTGCATAATATTAAAGAGAACCCGAGGCGGGGTTCTGACAACGCAATCCCCAAACAGAGGCTGGGTCTACCTATAGAGCCCAGCCTCTGTTGCTATTTAGCTTCCTCTAAAGCCCCCCCTGCGCTCTGTGAGACCCCATAAATCACAGCCATGTTATGCTGCTGTGTTTACCTCTCTAATGTCAGTCTTCGCTCTCCCCCGCCTCCTGCATCACTCCGGTCCCCGCCTACGTCCCTTCCCTCCAATCAGCGGCGAGGGAAGGGACGTTGGCCAGTACCGGAGCAATTCAGGAGGCGGGGGAGAGCGGAGACTGACAGAGAGAAAAACACAGCCGGCTGCGACACGCTGCATGTCGCCAGCGCGGCTGTGATTTATGGGTAGTATGCAGAGAAGGAGGCACTCCTAAAATGTATAGATAGCGATGTGCTCAGGCAATCCGTTCACTAGACGGAGATCATGCAGAGGAAGATGAAGCCGGCACCATCTATGTATTCATGCTCTTTTATTGCAGTATAAAAATAGCAGGCTGTCACACAAAGTGCGACGTTTCGGGGGGATCCCCCTTTATCAAGCAGATGACAGACTACAGTCTGTCATCTGCTTGATAAAGGGGGATCCCCCCGAAACGTCGCACTTTGTGTGACAGCCTGCTGTGATTTATGGGGTCTCACAGCGCGCAGGGGGGGGGGAGCTAAATAGCAACAGAGGCTGGGCTCTATAGGCAGACCCAGCCGCTGTATGGGGATTGCGATGTAAGAACCCCGCCTCGGGTTCTCTTTAACAAGCTGACACATCATTCCACTACAACAGTTCTGGAGTTCTGTTCAGCTGTCAGGGACAACAAAGGGATGATTTGCCTATTCAGCAGTGATGCATTGTGGGACATGGCATATGCTCACTCCGACCTGGATAATAGCAAATACCTTCTGTTTTAAGAAGGCACATTTCTGTTCTGCTTATCATTTCAGTAAGAGGGCTTTTTGGTCCTTTGCAGCCCCTTACACACTCCTAGGAGTTCTGGGTAATCTGTAATGCTGGGTAATCTGTAACAAAAACAAAGGCCAATTGGCTGCATTTATTTTCTCTTTTTCTAAAAGAAAACAAAATAAATATTTATAAAAACTCCAGACAGGGAGAACTCCTAAATGTAAGTATTATAACTCAGCACACCAGATTATGTGGGTGAATTCTGGGCAGAGAGAATTTGGAGACATTTGCGGTGTACTGTAAACCTAAAACAGCGACCTACATGGCATGCAAAGTTTGGCCACAGGGTGGCAGCACGAGTCTACCAGAATCTGAAGCACTAGCATGTGGTTTTTCAATTATCTGGAGATACCAGACTGGATAAAATTAAGGAGCTCTAGGAAAATTATATAAAATATATACACAGATGTTTGAGGTATGTGAAAGTACAAACGATGAAAAAAAAAATCAGGATGGGGCATCTAAGGGGTTTATTTACTGTGTAGCACATTAAACGCTGAATTCAGTTATCATACTATACAATACTGTATAACTAGAAGTATCTGATTTAAAAAAAAAATGCAACTTAAAGGGGAACTATGGTGAAAAATTTTAAAATTTAAAATATGTGCAAACATAAACAAATAAGAAGTACATTTTTTTCCAGAGTGAAATGAGCCATAAATTACTTTTCTCCTATGTTGCTGTCACTTACAGTAGGTAGTAGAAATCTGACAGAAGCGACAGGTTTTGGACTAGTCCATCTCTTCATGGGGGGATTCTCAGGGATTTGTTTATTTTCAAAAGCACTTTGTGAATGGCAGTTGCTCTGTCCACCTGCCAAAAATCTGTGTAGCGAGCAGGGAAGCTGGCCAGCATCATTGTTTAAAGTCCTTTTTAGGGAATATCTTTATAAAGAATAAAAGCCTTGCTGAGAATACCCTATGAAGAGATGGACTAGTCCAAAACCTGTCACTTCTGTCAGATTCCTAATGCCTACTGTAAAGCTAAGTACCCACGGGGGTACAATTGTAGCTGTCGCCGCACACTGGAGCGTGTGCGCGACAGTTCGGCGGCAGTTCGGCGACAGCTCGTCGCCAAGTCCCTCTGCATCCACACGGCAGCAGAGGGATTAGCGATGCGGCGGAAGCTGTCGCCGAGTTTCCTCCCCCCCGCCGGAAGCTCCGTGTGGTGTGTGTGGGTAGCTGCCGCTAGCCCGCATACACATGCGGGGCTAGCGACAGTTCCGGCGAGGTTGCGGCGACGACTGTAGCCGGCGATTGAACATGTCAATCGCCTGGTGACAGCTCCGACGGGCGACGGTTCGGGGCGCGCGCATCATACACACGGGGGAACTGTCGCCGCAACACGCGCGTGCCACGCGGTTGCGGCGATGGCCGTCCCCCGTGATTATGGGCCTTAAGTGACAGCAACATAGGAGAAAAGTAATTTATGGTTCATTTTACTCTGGAAAAAACGGACTTCTTATTTGTCTATGTTTGCACATATTTTACATTTTACAATTTTTCCCCATAGTGCCCCTTTAATTACAAACTGTCGTTAAAAAAAATTTAAAACACCCATAAGGCCCAGGTTATTGTTTTCAGCATTTTGGGTGTCTTCGGGAAAGATGTTAATCTGACAGAGAGGTCAGACACAAGATTACAGCCTAGGGGTGACAAGCTACTGAAAGGCATTAGTCACAGATAGTTACTTCTGACCTCAGAAGGGTCTCACTACAGCACTGCCAGGCAAAGGAAGATGCATGCTGTCAGCTTGCAAATCCAAACAGCGGTAATTATTGTAAAACCACGTCGTCCCCCCACCCCCGTTGTCATTTAATGGAAATCAACCTTAAAAGGACCCTGAGCAGAGGTTGTGGTTATGCATTTAAAGGGAATCTAAACTGAGAGGGATATGGAGGTTTCCTTTTAAACAATACCAGTTGCTTGTCAGTCCTGCTGATCTCTTTAGTTGCAGTAGTAGCTGAATCACTCACCTGAAACAAGCATGCAGCTAATCCAGTCTGACTTCAGTCAGAGCATCTGATCTGCATGCTTGTTGAGGGGCTGTGGCTAAAAGTATTAGAGACACAAGATCAGCAGGAGAGTCAGGCAACTGGTATTATTGTATAAGGAAAATTCCATATCCTTCTCAGTTTAGGTTCTACTTAAAGGAGTTATCGGGCAAAAAAAAAAAGTTTCACTTACCTGGAGCTTCTACCAGCCCCATGCAGCCATCCTGTGTCCTCGCAGTCACTCACTGCTGCTCTGGTCCCCCTCTGTCAGCTAGTTTAGTTTTTGCCGACCTCTGGGTCTTCAGGCCGCATTGCGTACATTGTTACGCATTCCCGTTGGTGCAGGAACATTAACACAAACAATTTTACGCGTTAGTAACGTGTAAATTTTTACGCGTTGAACCACTAACGCGTAAAAATGTATGTGTTAATGTTCCTGCACCAGCGGGAATGCATAATAATGTACGCTATGCGGCCCGAAGACCCCGAGGTCAGCAAAAACTAAACTAGCTGGGGACCAGAGCAGCAGTGAGTGACTGCGAGGGCACAGGATGGCTGCATGGGGCTGGTAGAAGCAGAACTAGCTGGTGGCTGGGGACCAGAGCAGCAGTGAGTGACTGCGAGGGCACAGGATGGCTGCATGGGGCTGGTAGAAGCCCCAGGTAAGTGAAACTTTTTTTTTTTTTTGCCTGATAACTCCTTTAAGCATACCCATGTTAGTCATGTCCTTACACTTACTGGACAATTTTGTAAAAGTATCTCCCTCTGGTCTGGTCGGTGTAAATATTATTAGGCTGGCGATTCTGGGCAAAGTCGTGCTGTGACCCAGGAAATGGAAGTCGGATCCTGCAATCTACGCATGCTCCAACTTCCTTCTCTTCTCGAGTCATCATTGTCTTTGCCACGCGTCTTGTTGCCGCATATGTTCAGGCATGTCATTGTGCGGAGTGACCTGGAAGTTGCTCAGCGGCCGCCAACGCATCCAAAATGGCGGTCGCAGTTTTTTTTTTACTGAACCGAACGGAGATTGCGGACTTTGGGACGGCAGTTTTGGCATCATTTAATAGAGGAAAACACAAGCTACACATAGTTCTGTGTATTACCTTAGTATGTATGGTTAGCCATGAGTAAGGACCTCAGTCCGAAACATGTCGCTTTGTGTTGCTGGATACGTCCTAAATAAAGTTACCACATATAGTGCGAACCATCTCTGTCTGTCTACTAGTATCGGTTGGATTAAAGTGAACCGAGCACCTTTTTAGCACATAGGACATTTCTATAGCACATGAAAAATGCATGCCAACAATCTGTTTCCTTATTAAAATCACCCTGGCGTTCTATTAAGATCGCCAGGGAGGCTGCGGGAGGGTTTTTTTTAATAAAAAAAAAACTATTTCATGCAGCCAACTAAAAGTTGGCTGCATGAAAGCCCACTAGAGGGCGCTCCGGATGCGTTCTTCTGATCGCCTCCGGCGGCCAGAAGTAACACAGTAGGCCGCAATGAGCGGCCTTCCGTGTTTCGCTTACCTCGTCGCCATGGCGACGAGCGGAGTGACGTCATGGACGTCAGCCGACGTCCTGACGTCAGCCGCCTCCGATCCAGCCCTTAGCGCTGGCAGGAACTTTTTGTTCCGGCTACGCTGGGCTCAGGCGGCTGGGGGGACCCTCTTTCGCCACTGCTCGCGGCGGATCGCTGATCAGGCAGCACACGCGGCTGGCAAAGTGCCGGCTGCGTGTGCTGCTTTTTATTTGATCAAAATCGGCCCAGCAGGGCCTGAGCGGCACCCTCTGGCGGTAATAGACGAGCTGAGCACCGCTAAGGTGGTAATTTTACCTTGTATTTTACAATCAAAGGAGTTTTAATAGCCTGTTTCAGCAGCCTGACCATCCGCAGGCAGAAAGCTCAGGAAGCTAATTGTTTTATTGAGCTAATTACCCAGAAGAAAACTCTTCAACAACAAAGGGGGTGGGTAATTAGGACAGTTTCTTTAAAAACATTGTGTGTTTCAAACAGTCCTAATAACCCACCCCCTTTGTTGTTGAAAAGAGATGGTTTTCTTCTGGGTAATTAGCTCAATAAAACAATTAGCTTTCTGAGATCTCTGCGGACGGTCAGGCTGCTGAAACAGCCTATTAAAAAAATCAACTGACTCCGACTTCTCAGTTTATGAAACCACCGACTCCGACAGGCACCCAAAATTGCTCAGACTATAACTTCTCGACTCAGACGCCACAGCCCTGGTGCTCAGGGTTCCTTTAAAGGACACCTGAAGTGAGAGGAATCTGGTGGCTGACATATTTATAGCCTTTTAAACAATACTAGTTGCCTGGAAGCCCTGCTGATCTCTTTGGCTGCAGTAGTGTCTAAATCAGCTCCTTTGAGTTGCAGTGCTGGTGACAGTTGCTTCACATTCCATGGACAGCAAGGACTTCCAGAGAAGAGACCCAGCACCGTCTTCAAGTGTATTGTAAGCTATTTATTTGTTCAAAGCATCAAAAAAAACATTAAAAAAGGGCAAGTCTGTGCGACATTTCGCGAGGAGCCTCCTCTCTTTCTCAAGCTGACAAGCCCTCTGAATACATACAGGTTCTATCGGCTTTAAATAGTACTTGCTCAACTAAGGAGCCAATCAAAATGATCTGGACGCCCTGTCATCAACCAATCAGGCTAAGTTCCTACAAGTAAACCCTCCCATCTGGTGGAGGACCTGAAGGGGAACTACATCTATTTTTATACTCCAATCATTTTAAAATGGCCGCTGAAGGACCTGCTGTTCCTGGAGACAGAGGGACAACGACCAAAAGCATGTTGCATCTTGATGGTTGGGTGCTGCCTGCTACCACTTGTCATGGACAGCAAGGATGACGAACAAAGAAGTATTGGAACGTATAAGACCAGACATGTCACTGGAAGGCAAGATCACCAGACTCAGGCTCACATATTTTGGCCACGTGAGGCGATCAAACTCCATAGAAAAAGACCTAATCCTCGGACTGATCAGTAGCAAAAGGCCACAAGACCGTCAGAGAACGCGTTGGCTTGACACCATCAAAGCTGACACAGGATTGAGCTTAAGGCAACTGGCAGAAATGGTACAAGATCGGACAGCGTGCAGAGAGCCAACCCATAGAGTCGCCAAGAGTCGGATACGACTGAATGGATAACATCATCATCATTGTCTGAATGACACACCTGAAATAAGCATGTGACTAACCCAATCACACTTCAGTCAGAGCACCTGATCTGCTGCATGCTTGTTCCGGGGCTATGGCTGAAAGTATTAGAGGCAAAGGATCAGCAGGACTGTCAGGCAACTGGTATTGCTTAACAGGAAATAAATGTCAGCCTCCATAACTCCCTCACTTTAGGTGCCAGCACACAATCTAATCCCTTTTAGGCGCTCCAAGCTTTACACCTTGGCTTCCCAGACACTGCTTTATTTGATCTGAGGAAGCGGGTTGTGCTCCACGAAACACGTTATTGTCTTTGTGTCTGATGATTAAAATGTCTTTCTAATACTGGCATTGCCTTTTCTTCTTAGAGGTAAGCCATTTTATATTTACTACATCCATGGTCATTTTTTGGGGCGCCTTCTCCCTCCCAGTGATATTGTTTACAGCCAACTAAGTTTTAGAGGTTGCAAAATATTTTCTCAAAAGATGCGATGTCGTTTTGAAAAAATATTATTTTGTCTTGTTCCCCAGGGCTGTGGAGTAGGTACAAAAATCTTCCGACTCTAACTCAGACTCCTCAGTTTATGAAACCAACGACTACAACTCCGACTCCGGGTACCCAAAATGGCTCCGACTCCTTGACTCCGACTCCTTAGTCTAATACTTACCAGGGCTGTGGATTTTGTACAAAATCATCTTACTCCGACTCCTCAGTTTATGAAATCTCCGACTCCAACTCAGACTTCGGGTGCCCAAAATTGCTCCAACTCCGACTCCACAGCCCTGCTTAACACACATAGCAATTTTGGGGATGATAGCATGTATGGGGGTTTTGCTACTAAATGCTGACATTGGCACAAAATGATGCAGAAATTACACAAAATGATGCAGAAATTACACAAAAATATGCACAAATGACACAAAAGCAGTTGAATGTCCAAATCGTATTTACGTGTAGCCACAATTGTGAAAATGGAAGTGAAATTTTGCATAATCGTAATTAGCAGATTAGGATTATCATTACTGATAATAAATGTCCACTTCAAATACATGCGAGAAATCCTCCAATATTTTCCCCCTCAGCAAAGCGAAAGCAATGCATTTGGCATCCCAGTTTTGTCATCTCAGTGTTGCTATCTTCAGACTCTTGCTCCAGAGGGGAGGGGGGGGGGGGGGGACAGGCATGGAGATGAGCAGATTTAAGGAAACTAGAGCAAATGCAGAGCTGCTACAAGAAGTCACACTGATTGTTTTATTTATGCCGCTCGACTTGGTTGCTATAGACACAGCTTTTCTTTGCCTCTGTTGTATTTTCTTCAGTTCCTATAAAGAGATGTGCGCAAAGCAGAATTTGCATGCAGTAGCAGGACTAAAGGAGTTCACCGTGATGTACGAGGCATAGATATGTGGCACGTCTAATAACACGGTTGGGTTTCTGGTGGTTGAATGTCTTTTCTTTCTGGTTCAACTCTTTATTTTGAGCACATGATGTTTAAGCGATGAGCGTGTGGTTTTAAAAACTATGGTTGCACCAACTTGTTCCTAAACTTAATGTAGAAAAAAAATGGAAGAAAAAGCAAAAGAAAAATGTTTAAGAAGATACTCTTGTTGGTTTCTTAAAGTGATTCAAGCAGCTTTTTTTCTGCAGTTTGTCCTGGTTTCTAATAGCTGTAGGAGCTGCCATTTCACCACCTCCCCTTCCCTCTGTTCTTATTTACCCAGGGAAGGGGTGAAGGGTAATCAAGTGTGACTTCTCTAAACTATTTGAAGCACAGTGTCCTATCTCCCCCTCCCCCTTGAGAAAAGCTTTTGTTTGCTCATTGCTACTACTATTTACTGTAAAACTTATCTGCCTGCTTTTTCTATGGACAGCAGACCAAGGAAGTAGTGCAATAAAAGCCTCTAACAAACATTTAAATGTAAAAAGAAGCGGTAGAATGGAATTTTTTAGTAGTGAGCCACACTGTTAGTATGCATTTTTAATGTGCTATTAAACATACCCTGGAGACTAAAAATGCTGCTCGGTTCACTTTAAGGCATGGTCTGCATTGAACTGAATGTTCAATTAGCCGTCTTCAGACGGGACGTGTTAATAATGACGTGCACGGTGTTACCAACAAACACGATATGTCCTCTGCCTCGTCTTGTCATCATTCATAACCAGTGTTCTCCCCACGCTCTTTTAGCTGGGTGCTCCCCCCGGCTAGTTTTGGTGAGCGGTTATCGGCTCACCTCCTCCTTTGTTGTAAGCAGAGTTGTGCAGAAAAGCTCCGGCCTTCCATTCTCTCATATCGCCCCACCCGGTTACTTTTTCATGCCACCCGGCTGAGAAAAATATCTGGGGAGAACACTGCATAACCTAGAGGTTATGCTAGGGCCAAGGTTTGTGTGATAAAGGCTACCCAAGAGGCCATGGAGATTCTGAAGAAGGTGATTATGACCTCTTCCAGAAAGGTGAGCAGATATGAAACCCATGTCCAGCATGACAAACAGAACCACTTGTGTTAGATGTATCTAAAAATATTTTATCAGGAACTCAGTGGAGAAGTTCTAACTACCTCTGAGAGGGTCCATAATGAGAAGAGTTTTTAATTTTGGATTGTTGAGGAACACTAGAGGAGCAGAACGAGAAGGCAAAGCAAAGGAGACGGAGGTTGAGGTAAAGTAAAGCTTAATAACGAGAAGAGTTTGTAATTTTGGAAGCATCGTTGAGTAACACTAGAGTAGAGGAACAACAAGGCAGAGCAAAGGAGACGGAGGTTGAGGTAAAGGAAAGCTACATGGAAGATGTGATCAAAACCTCAGATCTTCTAAATAAGAAGGCCAGCTAGGTCAGGAACTGGAGGAGCGCCTGGAAAAGATGAAGTAGGTAGGCTCAGCCTTCAACCGATGACTACCTTACAAAGAACAGAAGCCTAGCTATACAAACACCATGCTGCAAAGAGGATATATTTACCAATGACTAACAATCAGGTGGACTGACGAAAAACACACAAGCTAGTTAGTAATATACCGATATAGACCTGTAACCCCTCTGCTAACAACATTCAAGTTAAAGACAGTTATAATATCCAGTACTGTCCTTAAATGAACAGAAAAAAACTATTTACAGACCAGAACTGAAATCATACAAAAACAGAGGAGCATAGGATAAAAAAAACATAACTAAACAACAAAGAACAACAGATGTAGTTCCTGTTTTACTTGCTGGTGACATTTGAGGCTGGGAAAGCTCTGGACTTCTAGTATCAACCAGCAAGGGGCTCTCTACAATTTAAGTAATCACCTGCAACTCCCCGTTTCACCAGTGGGTGGCATGCGTCTGGGCTGTGCTTCATTTCCACTTCCCCTCAGTAGGTGGCACTCTGCCACCTTTACGCAAGAATGCAGAAGTTGTGTGCTTCCTATTTAAAGTGAACTTAAACCGTAGCAAAGAAAGTTTCACTTACCTGGGGCTTCTACCAGCCCCCTGAAGCAGTCCTGTGCCCGCGCCGTTTCTCAACGATCCTCCAGTCCCCCGCTGGGGCTTAGTTTTGTTTCTGCTGACTGATTAGTATCCCTGACCTGGTGCCAAATACTTTTTTTTACATTTTTACATTCAAATTTTATTACTGGTGCTGTGACTTTGTCACAGCACCATTCTCCCTCCTCCAGCGCCCCCTGTGGCGCTGTTCTGGTGTCAATTATGAGCAGGGTGGAAGTGGCAGTCCTTCCTACCCTCTGCGTGCCCATTACTCCGCCCCCTCCACTCGCAGCTTTAGGTCTATATTTCACTGCACACAGCACGCAGGGGAGCAGCGCTGTGTGTGGGCTTATGTTAATTGAGGTCGGAAGGATATCCAACCTCAATCCGCACACAGCGCAGCTCCCCTGTGCTAAATCATAAGGCGGAACTAAAGCGGCAGGTGGAGGAGGTGGAATTATGAATGGGCAGCGGGAGGAAGAACTGACACTTCCTCCCCGCTCATATTCGACATTCAGCTCAATCGAAGATTGCGCCTGAGCAGAACGGGGACCGCAGGGGGCGCTGGAGGGGGGAGGATGGTGCTGTTACTTATTTACAGTACCAATAGTAAAACATTCTTAAAAGTTTAAGGGGAGGGGGGAATCGTGTCAGGGGTGCTTTATCCACTTCCCCCAAAGCGGTTTTTACCCTAACGGACAAGAGCGATTTTCACCTTTCAGTGCTCATCCCTTTCATTTGCCAATAGCTTAATCACTACGGATTACAATGAAATGATCTATATCTTGTTTTTTTTACCACCAATTGGGCTTTTTGGGGTTGATATTTGTTTTCAGTCATTACTTTATTTTCTATGCATTTTGAAGGGGAAAACAAGGAAAAGAATAAAAACATACACTATTTCTCCAATTTCATCCCCTATACTGTAGTTTTAATATAAACACTGCTACTGTACATAAAACCCACACATTGTATCTGCCTATTTGTTCTGGTTATCAAAAGATTTTAATGATGTCCCTAGTACAAAGTATGGTGACAATATAGTATTTGGAAATAAAGGTGTATTTTTTTCTGTTGAGAGTTTTTGTTTTTACTGATCTCACGTGCACACATGTGGGAACGTGCGTGCACACGCTGGAGCACGCGCACAGTGGCAGCAGTGCTGCTTAACTTATAAAAACGTTGTGGAGCCGTTAAGAGGCTCCAGCAGGACGTTTTAATACGTCGGCTTGTCTTTAAGTGGTTAATGAATCAAGCCCAATGATAGGTAGTAATGTTTATTGATCTTTGGGGATTTAAATTGCATTTCCATTATTTGGCCAATTACGTTTTCAATGCAACATTTTTTTTTCTTTCAATAGCCACTAATTGCTTCATATTTTGGTGTCTCATCTATGGTATACTCGCTATAAAGCCCACTGTCTATAGCACTAAAGAATAAAAGAGAAAATAATGGTACCAGATTTAAAAATATGGAAAAAAAACTTGTACAGAAATGTCCAGATGGAAATGGAATCAGCGCATACTTCGCTTTCATACTTGGCAAACAATTTTGCAATGGAATTTGGATTAGACAAATGTATATCTCTGCTTATTTAACGAGGAAAGATAACATCAACAGGAGGAATTCCGATGCCTGGGGGAAACATGAAAGGGCTTAATTTGGAAGAGGACAGCTACAAGTATTTAGGACCGAAAGTATTTATAACTGACAGTCAACAACATCAATCAATCAATTCGGGAATCAAGGATGAAAATTCTTAAAGGACACCCGAAGCGAAAATAAAGTAATGAAATAAACCATTGTATCCATCCTCCTTCTCCTAAAATAACTTTTTAAGATATTTCACAGTTTTATTTTATGTTAAATCTACTTTTTAAGTTTTAACTGTTTTATTGTTTTTTCTCAATGACCCATTCATTGAAGTATGCCAGAGTTAAATCTATGAACTATTGAACCTTTTTATCTCTTTCCTGCTCTCAGAAGCCATTTTCTGCTAGGAAAGTGTTTTATAGTTGGAATTTCTTATCAGTGAGGGCCACACTGTAGTCACTTCCTGCCTGAGTCAGGACTGAGACAGCCATCTTTAACTCTTTCAGGCAGAGAAAGAAGAAAGGGAACACAGCCTAGTTATTTGTGTGCTAGGCACTGTACTTACACAGGTCAATCTCATCATGTCACCTCGGGTATCCTTTAATATAAAAATCGAGTGGCAGGGGGGCGCATGCGCGGCGCGGAGCGATGCAGCAGCTAGTTCCGTGAGCTCCGATCGCAGCTGAGACCTATAGCACTGTAACTCCTGAACCCCGGACTCGAGAAGAGTTTGTGAAGCACGAACCGATAGGAGAAGATTCCCCCCTGCTCCCGCATGTTTCCAGGACCGAGCAAAACTAAGGATTCCTCGGCAAGAGCGCTGGACTTTTTTAGGCCGCGAGGTACGAGTGCAGCCAAGATGGCCGCCGATAAACAGGCTGAAGCAGGGAAGGAGGCGGAAACCATCCACCGCACGGATTTCTCCCTGAAGGACATAACAGAGCTCATTACGGATTTGAAAGTCTCTTTCAAAAGCGAGATAAGAGCAGCAGTATCCACTCTCTCAGCACAGATTGAGGATCTGGGGGATAGAACGAGTAGATTGGAGTACAGAATGGATGAAGCGGCTGATGTAATTACGGAATTGCAAAAAGGGAACAAGGACCAGGAGGAGCGTTTAACATTTACAGAGGAGAAATTAGAGGACATGGACAATAGGGGAAGAAGAGAAAACATCAGGGTAAGATCTGTGCCAGAGTCTATTACGGACTTCAGACCCTTTGTGACAGCACTTTTTAAAGCCCTAGTGCCTGATATGTCGGATGAAATGATCAGATTCGACAGAATCCACAGAGCCTTAAAAGCTCCAAAGAACCCAGACTGGCCCAGAGATATCATCTTAAAGATGCACTACCCCGAAGCAAAAGAAGCTGTTATGAAAGCTGCGAGGGACATGGGCCCGAACGGGATAGGCGAATATAAGGTGCAGATCTTCCCAGACCTCTCGCCGATAACCCTGGCAAAGCGCAGATCCTTGAAACCTATAACCTCGATTTTACAGAAAAGA
Organism: Hyperolius riggenbachi; assembly: GCF_040937935.1. Classification (NCBI taxonomy): domain Eukaryota; kingdom Metazoa; phylum Chordata; class Amphibia; order Anura; family Hyperoliidae; genus Hyperolius; species Hyperolius riggenbachi. The sequence goes on from NC_090654.1 coordinate 15,375,765, forward strand.
GCAGTCCTTTATAGATGGGGATTCCCCTTTGTACTTCAGTTTACACTGGGCACCAAGAAGTACCAAATTAGATCGCTCCAGGAAGGTTTAAAAGCACTTAAGGAGAATGGATTCCCAGATGTCCCAGAAGAAACTATGATGGACTCCTCACTCAAAACTAAGAGGGTGGCAAGAGATTGGAGAGAAGTTAATCACCCCAACAACAAAAGGTCAAAAGAGAGACACCTGACTCCCTCCAAGATACCTAGAGCACAACGCCCGGATCAAGAGAACGGCTGAGAAGAATCCACAAACTCTGCATCTCCTCCACAACCGATAAGGAATGGGACTAGTTCAACTTTACTCAGCAAGTATTTCAAACACACTGATTGATTGCTGGTATCCCCTTCCTTTTCTCTAGTCCTGACCCTCTAACCTCAGTCTATTAATGATAAATTAATATTCTAGTTCGGAAGGACGCTTTTATTAAGATTTTTGCTCTTTAAGGCTATTTGTTCGTTATATTATGACATTTAAGAGATTTAAGCTTGTTGCTATTTGTTGACACAAACATCCTCCGGGGTTAGGAGTTCAACATTAGAATGTATTAGTATGATAGGTCCAGTTACGTGAATTGCAGCTCCATTCTTCCCCAAACACAGCACCCTAAAGCACGAAGAGGAAGTTCATCCTCGGTGCGATGCCTAGCAAAGTAACCTGTCTTTTATGTCAGTACAAATTGTCTGTAACTGTTTCATTAAGACACACTATAGGGACCGATAGAGAATTAGGAAGACTATATACTGAGTATCATCCTGGAAAGGTGGGAAATAAGGGCAAGAAATCTATTACTAAACTAGAGAGGTACAATCTAAGGGTTAATAGAATGAGCACTGTATATGGTGGCAACATATCCTGTACCAAGCTTTATGATAATAGGATAACAACAGCACCATTTTGGAATACCTGAACATGAAAGTGTTCTCACATAACACACAAGGACTAAACAGTCCGATGAAGAGAGACAAATTCATGAAATTTTATGATACAAAAAAACCCGCAATTGTCATGTTGCAAGAAACTCATTTTACTAGGACATCCTATCCTAAATTTTTACATAAATCATACCCCGAGGTCTATCTATCAAGCCACCCCACAGCTAAAAAAAATGGTGTAGCTATCCTATTACATAAAAGCTTGGCCTTTACTTTTAAAAGGAAATCAACGGACAAAGAGGGTAGATATATGTTCCTGGAAGGAGATATAGCAGGCACCCCAATATTAATAGTGAACATATATGCACCCTCGGTCAAAAATGCTGCATTCTTTAAGGAAATTACAGAAGAACTACACAAATATAATGATATAAACAATATAATCATTGGAGGAGATATGAATCTAGTTATAAACCCCACCTTAGACCATCACTCCTCTGGGACTTACTCAGAGAGGGCCAAACCCCCTAAATCATTCATAAGGATGCTCAAAGAATTTAACTTAACTGATTCCTGGAGGGAAGCTCACCCTAAAAAAAAAGAATTCTCGTTCTTCTCTCACCCCCACCATAGCTCTTCTAGATTGGATCACATATTCACTTCCAAAACACTCACTATTAAGATCAAAAGCTCAACAATTATCCACTCAGACCTGTCAGACCACTCAATCATAAGCACTACCTTCATCCCACCCCGCCTTTCTACTACCTCTCGGAGATGGAGGGTACCACCATTTTTCCTTTCAAACCCCCAATTAGTGGGAAAGATTTCTAACCTCCTCACAGAATATTTTCAAATGAATAAACCAGAGGACACAACAATCAGCAACTGGTGGGATGCACATAAGGCTTACATAAGAGGCCACTTTATCAGCCTCTCCAAGGCCATTAAGAATAACAAAGAGGCTAATAAGGTGGCCTTGGAACCCCAATTACACCATCTATGGGAAAACTATCATTCCAACAGCTCCATCATTCTCTTAAAACAAATAAATACAGTAAAAGAACAACTGGATGCCATTAGATCAGAGGAGGTGGCCAGATCATTTAGATGGTTGGGAAGCAACAGATATCACTTGGCAAATAAAGCCAACACGAAGCTAGCCAGAATTCTAACGAGTAAAACCAGAGCTCACAAATTTAACCCCCTTAAACTCCCTGGAGGAGGAATGACTCACAATCCCGAAAAGATAGCAGAATTATTCCGAAGTTTTTATGCTAAACTCTATGCCAATAATAAATCCTCCACCCCAGATGCAATACAGGGTTTCCTCAAACAGATAAATCTCCCACAGGTAACACAACAACAACTGGAACTCATTAACGCACCCTTCACCCTCCAGGAAATCCTAAAAGTTATTAATAATTTAAAACCTTTAAAAGCCCCAGGTCCAGACGGACTGAACGGGCAATACTACAAGAGTTTTCAGTCAATAATTACACCCCACCTGTTGACGTACCTTTCTTCAATCAGAGATGGTAAACAAATATCTCAAAGTTCAAATAATGCCACAATAACTGTTATCCCCAAGGAAGGCAGAGATCACACAATGTGTAAAAATTATAGACCTATTTCATTAATCAATTTAGACCATAAAATTTTAACAAAGCTCCTAGCGGATAGGCTAAACACTTTTCTCCCCCTATTAATCAACTCCGACCAAGTGGGATTTGTCAGAACAAGGCAAGGAACAGATAACATAAGGAAAATTTGTAACATCGTCCATTTTGTAAATCACAAAAGCCTTCCTATGCTGCTGCTGGCGGTTGACATAGAGAAGGCTTTTGATTCACTTAACTGGGAATTTCTTTATGAGGTCTTAAAAAAATACGGCTTTTCAGGTCCCTTTATTAGTATTCTTAATAATATATATTCCAACCCAACGGCATCTATACTAACTTCAGGTTGCTTCTCTGACCCCTTCTTCATTAAAAGGGGAACAAGACAAGGCTGTCCCCTATCCCCTGCCCTATTCGTACTGGCCTTCGAAACTTTGTTAGAAGCTATTAGAACAAATCCCTCAATAAAAGGTATACAGATTGGCCCAGATGTATATAAATGCAGCGCATTTGCTGATGACCTATTACTCACCCTGTCAGACCCCATCATATCGATACCTAATGCTATCCAGACACTTAAGACTTTCGGACTAGCCTCGGGCCTCTTGGGCAACCAAGAAAAAACAGAGGCACTAATTTTGAACTTCCCTACAAATCTGGAACAACAAATTAAAGATAATTTCCACTTCGTCTGGAAAAATAAAAAATTAAAATATCTAGGAATACAAATAACAGATGACATCAAATTCCTTTATGATCAGAATTACCTACCCCTCCTGAAGACAATAAAAGCCAAACTCCAAACCTGGGAGAACTTAAAAATTTCCTGGATGGGAAGGATCGCCTCAATCAAAATGATAACTTTACCCAAATTGTTATATTTATTTAGATCATTACCGATAGAAGTCCCCCGCTCGTATTTCCATAACCTACAGAGAGATATCTCAAGATTCATCTGGAATAGGAAGAAACCACGTATTGCATCATCAATCATGTATAGGCATAAAATAAATGGGGGACTGGGAGTTCCCAACTTTCAAAAATTTTACCACGCTGCCAGGCTTTCTCAACTTTATAGTGCAACATTCAGAAACCACTCTTCTCAATGGAGGGAAATAGAAAATGCCTTAATAACACCTCTTAGAATACAAGATGCAATTTGGTTCAAAGAAATACCGAAATCTATCTTACACACAAACAACCCAATCATCTCCTACTCCTTTAAGCTTTGGAATATGCTTCGTTTTAAATTCAAGCTGATATCCATAAATTCCCCATTGGCACCTATAACTAGAAATCCTGACTTTATCCCAGGGATAGACGCCAGATATTACAATTGGTGGACGGAAAATAAGTACATCCACTTCCAGGATATAATAAGTAAAGGGACAGGTAGCATACAATCCATAATTAACCCTCCCTCCTCTGAGGTATTTCGCTCTATTCAACTCCAGCATTATATAACCCAAAATTGGAGAGAAGGTATTCCACCTTCTCTGACCATACTAGAAAAGTCTCTTACTCAGAAGGGGGAAGTACTGAAGCCTATATCACTGTTCTATAAATGTCTCATTCTACCTTTAACACTGGAAAAAAACAAATACCAAACAAAATGGGATAAAGATCTGGGAATAGAAATAAGTGACAGCCAATGGGCATTAATTTGAAAGAGCACATCTAGTTGTTCTAGCAATGTCTCTCTGACAGAAACCTCCCTCAAGCTTTTATATAGGACCTATCTAACACCCACTAGAATAAATAAATACAAACCACAATCCCCAAGTACTTGCTTTAGGGGATGCCCAGATAAAGGGGACCATATACATGTATGGTGGAAGTGCCCCAAGGTACAAGCCCTATGGGAACGAGTTTATGAGCTATCAACAGAACTTTGGAACTCACCTCTCCACCCATCCCCAACTCATGCCCTTCTAAATCTTCATTCACCATCTCTTCCAAGAGGAAGAAAAACCTTATTCACTAAATTCTTAGTAGCCGCTAGATCTCATATTGCCCAATCTTGGCTGTTAACTGATCTGTGTTGGGAAAAAGTCATACAAAAAATAAACTACATTTGCCTTAATGAACACATTATGGCTCTCACCACAGGTAATTCCAACTCGTTCCTATCTATATGGCAAGATTGGCTATCATCGCCATATGGGAGCCATTTGCATACACTGAACCTAGGTAATACAGGAATGACACACCCTTAGGACGACACCCATCTTTCACTTAAAACCCAACTCTGATACTGCCCTTACTTTTACTCTTACTTTTACTGACACGGATACTCAGACACTCGGTCCAACCCACTTTAGGCTGTTTAGTTGAAAAATTAAAGCTGTATACACATTGATGGCCTACCTGTTAAAACTGTAATGTTGGTAAGTTTTACCCACTAGGGGAAGTTATGTTAATCTTCCTAACCAGTTCTGTACACAATCAATGACTATCGTATGTTCTTAACTTGATACAAGCTCTTGGAATGTCATTGTAATTCTTTTCTTTTCAATAAAGCTTTTCTTGAAAGTAAAAAAAAATCGAGTGGCAGGAAAAAACTCAACTCAGGTCATCAGCAGCTGGGCTGTTCCTGCTATTGAAGTGCATTGTGGGAATAACACTTCTTTCATGCACAAGCAATTCCCTGGGCTCGCATTCTGATGTGCATTTTCACAGCTGGGTAACTTTCTGCAACTCTATAGACAAAGAAAACCTCTTAGAACGGGAATCAAGAGGAACCCTGAAGAGGACCAGCAGCTCGAAGACTCAGATATAAGTGATCTGGTCCACTGAGCTTTTTAAAGGGGCACTATGGCGAAAAAGTGTAACATTTAAAATATGTGCAAACATAGACAAATAAGAAGTATGTTTCTCCCAGAGTAAAATGAGCCATAAATGACTTTTCTCCTATGTTGCTGTCACTTACAGTAAGTAGTAGAAATCTGACAGAAGTGACAGGTTTTGGACTAATCCATCTCTTCATAGGGGATTCTTAGCAAGGCTTTTATTCTTATTAAAAGTATTCCCTAAAAAGGATTTAAACAATGCTGCTGGCCGGCTTCCTTGCTCGCTACATAGTTTTTTGGGAGTTGGACAGAGCAACTGCCATTCACTAAGTGCTTTTGAAAATAAATAAATCCCTGAGAATTCCCTATGAAGGGATGGACTAGTCCAAACACTGTCGCTTCTCTCAGATTTCTATTACCTACTGTAAGTGACAGCAACATAGGAGAAAAGTAACTTATGGCTCATTTTACTCTGGAAAAAACATACTTCTTATTTGTTTATGTTTGCACATATTTTTTTCGCCATAGTGCCTCTTTAAATCTAACCCTTTCCAATATGCCTTTTCCAGTATAGGCCCAATGCCAGCTATAGTTCGACATAGGAAAACTAAACATTAGCTTACCTGGTAATTTTATTTTAGGTAACCCTCCAGGACAGGTATACATCGAGATCTGGCCCCTCCCAGGAAACAGGAAACATCCACAAGCCTCTCTATAAGTAAAAAGATTTGTCAGGTATCCGGCAGTATATAACCAAGAAACAACTACCAACAGGTCTCAACTCCTGACACCTAACCAATAGCGTATTACAAATACACATTATTATTATTATTACTACTATTAACACTTGCCAACCTCTTTCATAGTGCACAAAATTAACATATCTTCATATATACATAAACAATATATACATAGCTTATGAACAATACGGGTGGGTTACCCCACCTGTCCTGGAGGGTTACCTAAAATAAAATTACCAGGTAAGCTAATGTTTAGTTTTTTCCATTAACCCTCCAGGACAGGTATACATCGAGATGATACTCAAGAAAACACTAACCTTAGGGTGGGCTGACCGCATGTAAGACTTTCCTTCCAAAGTCTTGGTCTGATGAAGATATCCGATCTAGTCTGTAGTGCCGCATAAACGTTCCCAAATTCTTCCACGTTGCTGCCTTACAGATTTCCAGAGGAGAAGCACCAGCTCTGAAGGCCCAAGTTGTTGCTGTCCCTCTCGTAGAGTGAGCTTTAAGATTCTTTGGGGGTACAACCTCCATAATTTTATATGCTTCCAAAATGCATAACTTAATCCAGTTAGCTATCGTTCTTTTTGAAGCTTTCTGCCCTACTAATTTACCTGTGAAATTTACAAATAATGCTTCAGTCTTTCTTAAATTTTCCACTCTTTCCAAATAATCTTTAAGTATTTGTCTCACATCTAATAAATGTCGTTCCTTTTCCTTGTCATTTGTCGGAATCGGATAGAAAGTTGGCAGTATAATTTCCTGAGATCTGTAAAAAATATCTCCAACCTTTGGAATAAACTCTGAACTTGTTCTAAGGACTACTCTGTCCTTATAAAAAAATACAATAGGGTTTCCTACAGGATAATGCCTCTAATTCACTAACTCTTCTTGCAGAGGTAATTGCTATCAAAAAAATAGTTTTAAATGTTAACAAACGCAAGTCCATTTCTTTGTGGGAATCAAAAGGAGGCCTAGTTAATGCCTTCAGTACTAAGGATAAATCCCACTTCGGAAATGGTTTAACCGCAATAGGTCTATTCCTTTCTATTGATCTCACAAAACGAGCAATCAAAGGATGGGTGGCCAATTGTCTGTCCAAAAAAACAGAAAGTGCTGAAATTTGTACTCTAATCGTGCTTAGAGCCAATTTCTTCTCTACTCCACTCTGGAGAAACTCTAATACTGTAGCAATCTCATTCGACTTAAATCCTGATTGTTCCTTCCATAAATTATATGTCTTCCAATACTTCAGATATATAGCCCTCGTATTCCTCTTCCGACTCTTAATGAGTGTGTCTATCACTTTGTCTGATAGGCCATAGCTTTTTAGAATCCGCTCCTCAGTAACCAAGCTGTTAACTTCCATTTGTTGATGTCTGGGACCAGCTGCCTCTGAATTAATACTAAATTGTCCTGAACAGGCAGAGGTAATGGATCTGCTACTTTTAACTTCAGCAGCAGAGGATACCATGATCTTCGCGGCCAATTCTGGGCGACCAGAATTACTTTCGCTTTGGATGCTGCAATCTTTCTCAAAACCAGAGGTAGAAGGTTCAATGGTGGGAATGCAAATGCCAGACTGAAGTCCCATGTTTGAGAAAGAGCATCCACTGCCGTCGGATTGTCTTTGGCGTTCAGGGAGAAAAACTGACGACATTTGGTATTCTCTCGATTGGCGAACAGATCTATGACTGGAGTTCCCCAAACGGATGTTATCCATTGGTATACATCGTTGTTCAATTGCCACTCCATATTCGATAGCTGTTTGCGACTGAGTAGATCTGCTAGTAAATTCATAGAACCCTTTAGATGAATTGCTGTAAGCGACAACAGAGTCTGTTCTGCTATGTTCAAGATTTCCAAAGCTAGTGTCAATAGTTTGTGTGATCTCGTTCCTCCTTGGCGATTTATGTAGGCTACGACTGTGGAGTTGTCTGTCCTTAGCTGCACATGCTTTGCCGTTATCAAATGCTGAGTTGCTATAAGGGCTAACTTGACCGCCATTAATTCCCTGTAATTTGAGGACTGACTCCTCATATGCTGCTGCCAAAGACCCTGTACTTTGAAACCCTGCACATGGGCCCCCCATCCTGACAGACTTGCATCCGTAGTCAGAATTACTTGTGTAGGGAACTGCCAAGCTCTGCCCTGAGATAACGAGTGGGGGACTGTCCACCATTCTAAGCTCTCTTTCACTGTCTCCGGAATTTCTATCAATCGGTCCAGAGACTGGATTGTCTTGTCCCAATTTCTCAACACCCAGGACTGCAGTATACGTGCATGTTTCATGGCCCACTGCACTGCTGGAGCCACTGAGTTTAACAGCCCCAACAGCCTCATTGCATTTCGGATCGAAATTACATTGCTTTTCCTGAAATCTTCCGTCTGTTGCACGAGTTTCGCAACTTTTTGTTCTGGTAGGAACATTTTCTGTTCTATTGAATCTATCATAAATCCTAGAAAGAGAATCTTCTGAGTGGGTTCTAATTGTGATTTCTCCAGACTTATAATCCATCCCGCTTGCTGAAGCTCCTTCACAACTATCTCCCTGTGTAGTAATAATGTTTGTCTCGAATCTGACATTATCAATAGGTCGTCCAAGTAAGGAACAATCATTATTCCCTTCTTGTGTAAGTGGGACACTAGCTCGGCAATCACCTTGGTGAAAATTCTTGGAGCGGACTTTATGCCAAAGGGGAGGCAGCGGAACTGATAATGGGTTATCATTGGACCCTCTTTTACCGCAAACCGGAGAAATCTTTGAGATTTCGCTTCTATTGGGACATGCCAATAGGCGTCCTTCAAGTCGATGCTGAGCATGAAACAATTGGCTGTTAGCAACGTTCTGAGAGAATAAATCGATTCCATTCTGAACTTCTGATGTTTTATAAAGGGGTTCAGAGGTTTGAGATTTAAAATTAGTCGATACTTTCCCGACGGTTTTTTTACCAGGAATATCTTTGAATAAAATCCTCTCTTTTGCTCCAGGATTGGCACCAAAGTGACTACCTTCCTTGTTAACATGTCTTGCAGAATGCAGGACATGGCTGCCTGTTCCTCGACTGACCTTAAATTTTTGGTCACACTGAATTTCACTGGGGGTTTTTGCTGAAATACTATGTGGTACCCCAGTTTGACCAGATTGAGGATAAATGGGCTGGTTGCGAATTTCTGCCACTGTGGGAAAAAGGCGCCCAACCTTCCCCCCACAGCCTGTTCGCTGTCACTGCTGTCTCTTAGCAGCGGGGTCTGAACTGCCAAACAATGCGTTTGGTCTGTTCTGCTCACGTGAAAAAGACCAGGGCTTACGTCTATTTTGGGGTTTGACTTTATTTTCTTGACGGTTCTTACGAAAAAACTTCTTCCCCTGTCTAAATGGTCTCTTTCTGGGGAACCCTTTCTTTCTGTCTGATGTTCGTTCCAATATTTCATCCAACTGTGGACCGAACAACAGATCACCAGAAAAAGGAATAGTACATAACTTGTTTTTAGATATATTACTACCCTCCCAGGTCTTGATCCAGATATTTCTCCTGGCTACATTAGACAAAGCTGCAGTCCTTGCTGTAAGGCGAATGGACTCTGTTGCAGCGTCAATAATAAAATTTATGGCTTTGAACATCACGGTAAAGGAATTTAAGATTATTTCTTTACTGGATCCCATCTTAATGTGACGCATTACCTGATGCATCCACAGATCTAAGGTGCGGCCCACACACGTAGTTGCAGCCGCTGGGCGGAAATTTGCACATATAGCAGACCAAGTCTTTTTTAGAGCAAACTCTGCCTTTTTATCTGATTGGTCTTTAAGGAAACCTAAATCCTCAAAGGATAACTCATTTTCCTTTTGTACCTGTGAAAAGGCCGCATCCAGCTTAGGACATTTGTCCCACAGCTTACAGTCTTCCACTGCAAAAGGGAATCTCCTTTTAAACCCCCTAGATAAAAACACTTTCCTATCCGGGTTTCTCCACTGGCTATCAATCAATTGCTTCGTTGATGAATGTACAGGGAAAACCATTGGTTTCTCCCCCTCCATTCCTGCGTACAATGCATCATGTGTAGATACTGATGAAGGCGTTTCATCTTTTAACCCTAATGAATCATAGATTGCCTTTAATAACTCATCTGTCTCGCTGGCAGAGAACCTAAATTTAGACGGTTTATCCTGATCTTTCTCTGATAATTCTTCCTCAGAATCACACTCAGAAATCTCATCTGAGTATTCTTCTGGTTCAGAATCTGATAAAACAGGACGATCCGTTTTTGCAGTTGCTTTCTTATGTGTCTCAGAACGTAATGTCTCTCCTATAGAGACATCAGAGGATTTCCCAGTAGGTATAGCCGTTTGATCTATAGGATAACCAGTCGGAAATTGTTGCGGGCTTGTGTCTATAACAATAGGAGACTGAGCAATAACCACAGGCTGCTGTATAACCGGCTGCGCAGCAGGAGCAGCAGAAGGTACAGTTCCAGAACCAGTCGGTATTTGTACAGGTGGTTGATTAATGACAGCTTGAGCAGACATGGATTCTCTAAAGACCTTCATAGATTCTGACATTTCTTTGCGGACCATTCTCAAAAAATCTTTATAAGCCACAGCAGATTCTTCATTCAAAACTCTAGTAGAACATTGCTGACATAATAGCTTATTCCAATGCACTGGCATCTTCACATTACAAGAAGGACAGCGTTTTTTAGGCCTAACAGCTTCTGATGCTTCAGTAGCAGTGGTAACAGTTGTAGCAGTTGAAGCTGAAGATGAAGCTGCAGCGCTCTGAAAAACAGATAAAGTACCACTATTGAAAACAGCCTTAGCCTATTTTCCAAAACACACAACCATGTGAGCAACTTCCCACCGAAAGCTATGTCACCAGCCAAATCCCCAAAAACACAGTACTAGCAAAGAGCCACCACAGAAGCCTTCACATAAACAACTGTTTGTATGTGTATAAATGATACCTTAGTATCCGGCTTTGGCTCTTGCGTCTTGGATTCCTCCTGAGCAGCCTGCTGGCCCACGCTCAGAGCAGACGCCAACTGTGTCTCCATTTTGCGTCCTGCACGAGTGTAGAGACGCTGGGGACGCTGCCCACTCTTCTATCCGGCGGGCGGAAGTGACGACACCGGAACCGGAAGTACTCCGGACGCCATCTTGGATTATGGCACGCTATGCCCCACTCAGCCTCCGCTTTCCGCATAGCGTGCAGTCGCCATTCCAGCCGGCGGCGCCTGCCAGTCAGAAGCTGCAGCAGCCCTCTCTCCTTTCAGACCATCCACAAAGGCAATATGGAGAGGTAAGCGGACAACACAGGATAACAAACCTAATGCTCCTGGACATGCCTCCGCCGCACCAACAGCCCTTAGCCCCCCAAGCTCTCCAGGACTGCAGCGCAGGTATAGAGAGACCTGTCCCTGGACAGGAAACATCCATACTGCCGGATACCTGACAAATCTTTTTACTTATAGAGAGGCTTGTGGATGTTTCCTGTTTCCTGGGAGGGGCCAGATCTCGATGTATACCTGTCCTGGAGGGTTAATGGAAAAAAATGGCTGCCGCTAGGGGGCGCTGTTACCGGAGCATAAGCTTCTTCAGATCAAAGTTTTGCACCGAGTATGACACTGTAATCCCCACCAGTACCATACTGCAACAAGTAATTCCACAATTATACGGGCGCATGCCGGGGTGGAGCTAGTGTGTGAGCTGGAGCTAGCCCCTCCCCCTGATGCCGGGTCGCCTCCTTGTTATAGAGCGAGGAGGTACAGACCCTTGGGATCCCCTACGCTTCAGGCTCCCCCAACAACACAGTGCTGGGGTACTATAAAGCACTAGCCGACCCGCGTCGTAGCATACGCCGCATCTTCTATCTAGTACGTGCCTCAACCTTGAAGCAAGAAGAATAAAGGTGGGTACACACATCAGATAAAAGTCTTTGGAAAATGAAAGATCACAGACCAATCTTCCCCCTTCCATGTAGTATGAGAGCCATACCTACACAGTCTATTCTATGGCGCTGAACTCCCCATCAGATAGAAATCTTTGCAAGATGCTGCACACAAAGATGCTGCACACATGCAACAGATCAGTATCTGCAAAAGATCAGTACCTACAAAATACATTCATAGTCTATATCTGCAGATCTCATACACACCTTGTTTAACAGATAATCATCTGCAGATCAGATCAACCAGGATGGATCTTTGGATCTGCAGATGATTGTGTGATCTGCAGATGAATGTCCGTCAAACAAGGTGTGTATTATGCTGGGCATACATGGTACGTTTTCTACTGTGTAATCGAGCCGCTGGCTCGATTCCCGCTCGTCCCCGCGGGCGGTCAGATCGATTCCCGCTCGTGCCCGCGAGCACTTTATTTTCCACTTGTTTCTTCTTTTGTCCTGCCCGCCGGTATCGAGCGCAGAATCGATCCGGCGGGGTATCGGGGCACGTCGTAAATTATCAATCGAGCCATCAGCGGCTCGATTACATGGTAGAAAACATACCGTGTATGCCCAGCATGAGATCTGCAGATATCATAGACTATGAATGCATTTTGCAGAAACTGATTTTTTGCAGGAACAGATGTTTTGCAGATACTGATCTGTTGCATGTGTACAGCATCTTTGTGTGCAGCATCTTGCAAAAAATTTTATCTGATGGGGAGTTCAGCTCAATAGAATAGACTGTGTAGGTATGGCTCTCATACTACATGGAAGGGGGTAACATTGGTCTGTGATCTTTCATTTTCCAAAGACTTTTATCTGATGTGTGTACCCACCTTTAGGCTTTCCATTAGAAAATGTATGCGTGCTCAAACACCAAGTTTAACCCTAGCAAGTCTGGCTTTCCAAATCTGGCCTAATTGGCTATTCATGAGGCAATGCTCATGCAAATATGCATTTGCTTTCGCATGCCAAACTATGCAGGGTCAAAAAACTAATACTGCAAAGCGGTCGCCCTGCGGGAATAAGTTCATGCCACATTAGCACTATCCAGGAGCGCCACGGGGAGGATTCCCAATGCCCCCCTTTTTATACAACCGGGGGGACCGCAGGGTCCCAGGCTCTCTCACTGCCTGGGAACCACAGCGGCACCCTGGAAGGGGAGGCTGGGTGGCGCAGCGGCTCCCCCCCCCCAAGTGTGGCCAGCGCCAGGGAGAGCCGTCCGCACCCACCTCCCAATATTAAAAACAGGCACTTACCTTAACGTCCATTGCGTTCTGCTACATGCGCATTAATTTTCTCATGTAAAGCATTTTTTGCAGTTGTATTCTTTGGAGGCAGGTGGTGGGTGGCTTGCTCTGGTGGTGTGAGCCCTGGAGTGAGTTGTCTGCGCCTGTGTCCCCCCCCCCCCCCCCGGAGTGTATGTGAGCCAGCCCTGAGCTCTAAAGCTCGGGGTGACCCATGCTTCACTCCTTTCTTATGTGGTGCCCCCAAGTTAATGCGCATGTAGCAGAACGCAATGGACGTTAAGGTAAGTGCCTGTTTCTAATATTGGGAGGTGGGTGCAGACGGCTCTCCCGGCGCTGGCCACGCTTGGGGGGGGGGGGGGGGGGTCGCCTGCACCACCTAGCCTTCCCCTCCAGGGTGCCACTGTGGTTCCCAGGCAGTGAGAGAACCCCGGTTGTATAAAAAGGGGGCATTGGGAATCCTCCCTGTGGCGCTCCTGGATAGTGCTAATGTAGCATGTAGCAGTTTCGCATCGAAAATCCCATTTTCATTTTTGGCGAATTTTCACGAAAATCTTCAGAAATATTTGCATTTTCGACCAGCATCGAATATTCATTGTATGCGGATGCTTATGCCCTTATGCGGAAAAATGTCCACAATAATCCGCATGGAAATTCAGTCTATGCGGACGTTTATACGGAAAAATGTCCGCAATAATGCGCAAGAAACTTCTCTGAATGCGGACGCTAATGCCCTTATGCGGAAAATGTCAGCAATAATACGCAAGTAACGTGAAAATGACTGGCATTAGGCGAAAATTAACGCGAAAAAATTAGATGGAAAATTTGCCTGTCAATAAGAAATTGACGAAATTTCGGTAAAAATTTGTCGAAACAAATTTTTGCATTTTCGCTCATCACTGGCATGTAGCAGGGCGACTGCTTTGCGGTATTGGTTTTTTGACCCTGCATAGTTTGGCACGCAAAAGCACATTTGCATGAGCATTGCCTCATGATTAGCCAATTAGGCCAGATTTGCAAAGCCAGACTTGCAAGGGTAGGCCTCTTTACCACGGACAGTTGATAGGCAGTAAAATTCCTCTCAAACTCTTACAACTGCTCACTACTGCCCGGTAACAGCTTGCTGCTGCCCGGTAACAGCTTGCTGCGGCCCGGTAACAGCTTGCTGCGGCCCGGTAACAGCTTGCTGTGGCCCGGTAACTGCTTGCTGCTGCCTGGTAACTGCTTGCTGCTGCCCGGTAACTGCTTGCTGCTGCCCTGCTTGCTGCTGCCTGGTAACTGCTTGCTGCTGCCTGGTAACTGCTTGCTGCTGCCTGGTAACTGCTTGCTGAGCACATAGCTCAACAGTCCGTGGAAAAGAGGCCTTAAACTTGGTGTTTGAGCACGCATAAATTTTGTCATGCAAAGTACTTCTTCTTCTTGCTTGAAGGTTGAAGCACTTAGTCTATTATATATATAGATTACCCTAGCATGCATAAAATATGGCGTTTGGCAAGTATTCCCGCCTGTGGATAATCTCTCAAGCGCTGCCTGATGCAAATATATTTATTAGGCATAAGTTCATGGCATACGTTCAAATATTGATAAAAGGCACACATAACAATATAAACTGCAAGTGTTACATGATCAAAGTTTCCCTACATACTCTCAATGACTCATAAATGGTTCTTGAAAGAGCCCACATGATAAACATATACAAAGTTATGTACATCTGTTCCTTGGCCTAATTGTATACATTGCTGCTACAGAAATTGAAAATGCTTTTTAATCTATATATATATAAAATCGGATGTATGTATGTATGTATGTATGTATGTATGTATGTGCCGCGATCACTCGAAAACCCCTTGACCGATTTGAACGAAACTTGGTACACAGATCCCTTACTACCTGGGATGATATATTCTGGGGGTCTCGCGGCCCCCCTGCACACCTGGGCGGAGCTACAAACAGCTAATCAGATTCTACCCATTCAAGTCAATGGAAAATATGTAAAAGGCTGCCATTCTCACAGTAATCAAGCCAGAGTCCCCACACTTGGCACAGGTGGTCACTTGGTGACCGAGGTTACAAATCCAGGAAAAGTGGGCGGGGCATAAAACAGCCAATCAAATTTCAGCCATTCATTTTAAATGGGAAAATGTAAACTGCAGCCATTCTTAGACTGTTAATCGCAGGGTTCTCAAACTTGGCACATTTGGTCACTGGGTGAATGCGATTAAGATTCAAGAAAATGGGTGGAGCCTACAACAGCCAATCAAAATTCACCTATTGATTTTCAAGGGGAATATTTAAACTGCTGCTATTCTTACACTTTTAATGGCAGAGGCTTCAAACTTGCTACAGTCGGTCATTGGGTGACTGGGGTCCAAATTCACTAAAGGGGCGGGGCCACATACAGCCAATCAGATTTCCTTGGTGGATAAACTGCTTCCATTCACACATTTTTGATGCCAGGAACCTGAAAGCTCACACACTTGGCCATTGAGTGACTGTGTGTCAATGTTACAAAAAGTGGGCGGAGCCAAAACAACTTTTACTGGGAAAATATAACCTGCAGCCATTCTTACACCGTTAATGGCAGGGTTCTCAAGCTTTGCACAGTTGGTCATTGGGTGACTGAGATTAAGATTTTGGAAGGTGGGTGGAGCCTACAACAGCCAATAAAAATTCACCTTTTGATTTTCAAAGGGAATATTTCATCTGCTACCATTCTCTTATACTGTTAAAAGCAGACTCCTCAAACCTGGTACAGTTGGTCACTGGGTGATTAGGGTCCGAATTCAGAAAGGGGGCGGGGCCACAAACAGCCAGATTTGTTTATTTTTCAATGGGAATATACAAAGTATTGATACCAAGGACCCCAAAGC
This sequence comes from Hyperolius riggenbachi, assembly GCF_040937935.1. Classification (NCBI taxonomy): domain Eukaryota; kingdom Metazoa; phylum Chordata; class Amphibia; order Anura; family Hyperoliidae; genus Hyperolius; species Hyperolius riggenbachi. Next base: position 15,391,889 of record NC_090654.1, read on the forward strand.
TGATAAACTTGATAATTGAGTGACTGTATGTCAAGGTTTGAAAAAGTGGGCGGTGCCAACAACTACATTTTTAACATGGCAGGGTTCCCAAACTTTACACAATTGGCCACTGGGTGACTGGGATGAATATTTAGAAATGAGGGTTGAGCCTACAACAGCCAATCAAAATGTACCTATTGATTTTCAAGGGGAATATTCACACTGCTACCATTTTTACACTGTTAGTGTCAGAGGCCTCAAACCTGATACAGTCAGTCACTGGGTAACTGGGGTCCAAATTCACTAAAGGGGTGGAGCCACAAACAGCCAATCGGATTTGTTAGATTAATTTCAGCCATTCTGTTATTGGCAGGGTTCTCAAACGTGACACAGTTGGCCACTGGGTGACTGGGACTAATATTCAGAAAAGTGGGTGGAGCCTACAGCAGCCAATCAAAATTCACCTTTTGATTTTCAAGGGGAATATTTACATTGCCATTAAGAGTGCATGAATGGCAGCAGAGGCCTAACATCTGCTACAGTCAGTCACTGGGAGACTGGGGTTTAAATTCTGAAGGAAGCGGGCCAAAAACAGCCAATCAGATTTGTTTAATTTCAGTGGTAAAATGCAACTTATTGATGCCAAGGCAGCCCCGTTTCTTGCCCCGTGCGGAGCGTGCCGCCGCCCGGGGCGCTGTTGGGAGGGGGGCGCTATAATGGAGGGGGGAGCCGGAGCCGCGGGGAGGGCAGCCCGACCTCTCCCTCCCTCTCCTCTCCCGGGCGCCCTCCGTGCTCCCCCCTCAGATGCAGAGTTCGTGAGCAGCAGGGAAGCGCTGTTTACAACTCACCGGCTGCCTGGCTCCAAGCGCTGCTCTCTCGCCGCTGGTCTCCTCTCTCTCTCTGTATACGTACTGATACACGCTGCTTCCTGTAGCCGGAAGCAGCGTGTATCAGTATGTATACAGAGAGAGGAGACCAGCGGCGAGAGAGCAGCGCTTGGAGCCAGGCAGCCGGTGAGTTGTAAACAGCGCTTCCCTGCTGCTCACGAACTCTGCATCTGAGGGGGGAGCACGGAGGGCGCCCGGGAGAGGAGAGGGAGGGAGAGGTCGGGCTGCCCTCCCCGCGGCTCCGGCTCCCCCCTCCATTATTGGGGGCATCTACCTATCTAACCTATTCTGGGGGCATCTACCTAATCTAACCTACGCTGGGGGGCAGCTGCTAATCTAACCTACGCTGGGGGGCACCTACCTATCTAACCTACACTGGGGGGCACCTACCTAATCTAACCTACACTGGGGGGCAGCTACCTATCTAACCTATACTGGGGGCAGCTACCTAATCTAACCTACGCTGGGGGGCAGCTACCTATCTAACCTATACTGGGGGCAGCTACCTAATCTAACCTACGCTGGGGGGCAGCTACCTATCTAACCTACACTGGGGGGCACCTACCTAATCTAACCTACGCTGGGGGGCAGCTACCTATCTAACCTACACTGGGGGGCAGCTACCTATCTAACCTACACTGGGGGGCAGCTACCTAATATAACCAACACTGGGGGGGCAGCTACCTATCTAACCTACACTGGGGGGCAGCTACCTAATCTAACCTATACTGGGGGGCAGCTACCTATCTAACCTATACTGGGGGGCACCTACCTAACCTATACTGGGGGGCACCTACCTAACCTATACTGGGGGGGCAGCTACCTTATCTAACCTATACTGGGGGGCAGCTACCTAATCTAACCTATTCTGGGGGGCACCTGTCTAATCTAGCCTATACTAGGGGGCACCTACCTAATCTAACCTATACTGAGAGGCACCTACCTATCTAACCTAGGGGGGGCGCAATTTTTACACCCTCGCCCTGGGTGCATTTTAGCCTAGAAACTGCACTGTGCCAAGGACACCAAAGCTCATAAAGTTGGTCATTAAGTGACTGTATGTCAAGATTAGAAATAGTGGGCGGAGCCAAAAACAACTAACTTTTTACATGGGAAAATGTAAACTGCAGCTTTTTTTACACTGTTAATGGCAGGGTTCTCAAACTTCACACAGTTGGTCACTAGGTGACTAGGATTAATATTCGGAAAAGTAGGTGGAGCCTACAAGAGCCAATCAAAATTCACCTATTGATTTTCAAGGGGAATATTGAAACTGCAGCCATTCTCACACTGTTAATAGCAGAGGCCTCAAACCTGCTGCAGTCGGTCGTGAAGTGTCTGGGGGTTCACATTCAGAAAAGGGGCGGAGCCAAAAACAGCCAGATTTATTTGCTGTATAAACTGCTTCCATTAGCACAATTTTGATGCCAGGAACCCAAAAGCTCACAAACTTGGTCATTGAGTAGTGACTGTGTGTCCAGGTTACAAAAAGTGGGTGGAGTTAAAAACAGATTTTTCTGGGAAATTGTAAACTGCAGCCCTTCTTTACTGTTAATGGCAGGGTTCTCAAACTTAGCTGGTTACTGGGTGACTGGGATTCATATTCAGAAAAGTGTGTGGAGCCTAAAAATGCCAATCAAAAATCACATGTCACTTTTCAAGGAGAATATTAAAATTGCTGCCATTCTTGCACTGTTAATGGCACAAGCCTCAAACCTGGTACAGTTGGTCATTGGGTCACTGGCGTTCAAATTCAGAAAAGGGGACAGAGCCACAAACAGTGAATCAGATTTGTTTCATTTCATGGGAAAATACAAATTATTGTTGCCAAGGACCCCAAAGCTCACAAACTTGGGCATTGAGTAGTGACTTTGTGTCCAGGTTGCAAAAAGTGGGCGGAGCCAAAAACGAATTTCACTGGGAAAGTGTAAACTGCAGCCCTTCTTACACTGTTTATGGCAGGGTTCTCAAACTTTGCCCAGATGGTCACTGAGTGACTGAGATTAATATTCAGGGAAGTGGGTGGAGCCTATAATAGCCAATCAAAATTCACCTGTTCATTTTCAAGTGGAATATTTAAATTGCTGCCATTTTTACACTGTTAATAGCAGATGCCTCAAACCTGCTACAGTTGGTCATTGGGTGACTGGGGTTCAAATGATGGAGAGGGGCAGAGCCACAAACAGCGTATCTGATTTAATTTCTATGGGAATATACAAATTATTGATGCCAAGGACCCCAAAGCTCACAAACGTGGTCATTGAGTGTGCGTTAGTGTTAGAGAGTGGGCGGAGCCAACACCAGTAAAATACATATCCGGGCAACGCCGGGTCATCAGTGGGTGGAGACAAATACAAATTTCACTGGGAAAATGTAAACTGCAGCCATTCTTACACTGTTAATGGCAGGGTTTTTAAACTTTGCGCAGTTGGTCACTGGGTGACTGGGATTAATATTCAGAAAAGTGGGTGGAGCCTACAAAAGTGAATCAAACTTCACCTATTGCTTTTCAAGGGCACGGGCCTCAAACCTGGTACAGTTGGTTATTGGGTCACTGGGGTTCAAATTCAGAAATGGGGTGTAGCCACAAACAGCCAATCAGATTTGTTTCATTTCAATGCAAATTACTGATGCCAAAGACCCCAAAAGCTCACAAACTTGGTCATTGAGTAATTGTATGTTAGGGTTAGAAAAAGTGGGCGGAGCCAACACCAGCCAAATACATTCCCGGGCAACGCCGGGCAATCAGCTAGTCTATAATAAAAAAAAAATACAAAGAAGAGACCTGATAGGAACAAAAAACGTAAGCTTCCTCCAGGTTGTGTTCAGCAAGTACAAGTTAATTTAGACACAGAATAGGAATCAGTACAAATATGTAAAAAATTAGAGACACCCTAACGAGTTGGTCAACCTTTAGCTCCAATCACAGCTGATATTTTTCTTGACATGGAATCAGCAAGATGCTGATACCATTACTGAGGAATATTGGCCCATAATGGCAGCTCTAAATTCGGTCAGATTGGTTGGTGGCGTTTCCAAGCTTTGAAGTGATCTTTTGACTTCGTCCCACTAATGCTCAGGGGACTGAGCTGGTCATCGCAGCAGGTTAAACTCAGTTTGATGTTCCTCAAACCAATTTGAGACTGATCGAGCATGAGGGCAAGGGCCCAGAAGAGGCATCTTTTTTATTTTTCTGTGATATCAAAGGCACTCTTTATGGGCTCTTGCTGCTAAAGCCCATCCTTTGCAAAGTCCGTCTTGTTGTGCGTTGGCATATACTGATGCACCTGCATTGAATTCAGCTGTAAATTGTCGTGTTGCTGCCCATCTGTTACTGTGGATTATGCATGTTACACGCCTTTCACCTTTCTTGTTCACCAACCTTTTTCGACCAGAGTAGTGCTTATTGCTTGAAGTTTTTTTTCCCTCAACATCCACTCTCTAAACACCAGAGATACTGTTGGGCGTCAAAATCCTAAAAGAGTCATCGTTTCAGAGATGCTAGCGCCAGCTGTTCTAGCGCCAACGATCATCCCTCATTCAAAGTCACCTAAATCTTTCAACTTACCCATTTTAACATTAACTTCCATCTGAAGCTGAGTCTTTATTTAAGGAACTCTGCATTGTTACGTTACTCTACGTCACTGTTGGACTGGTGCAAATAAGGGTGTCTCATTTTTTGGCCACTCCGTGTACATCATAAAGTGTAACATGCAGTGCAGTAGGGTTTGATTCCACTAGACCAGGGCTTTTCAACCTTTTCACTAATTGTACCACCTTTAACGCCTGAACATTTTCAAGTACCACTAATGTGCCTGTACAGTAGATTGGGCCCGACCGGGTTCCGCTGTTTACGCTGAGTGGAGAGCCACTACAGCGCATACGCGCACGCCAACAAGGAGATCTTTGGGGGGGGGGGGGGGGTCACAGCGCTGGATCCACTCTACTGAGGAGAAAGGGGGACGCCTCTTTATGATCCAGAGACCTCCCTCTCCTGAGGTAAGGGAGGAGGGGGGGGTAGCATTTTAATGTTCTGGACGATGTGCACAAGCGAATATAAAATTTGTGTACGTTGTGGGGGCAGCGCACCTGTCAGAGAAAATGCTGCGTTTCAGATTTGATTTTTCCTGCCAGTGACCACACACAAATCTCCTGCACTGGATGGAAACAGACTAATGATTATCAAAGAGGTGTTACACCTAATGCAAATTTTATGTGGGTCCTGTCCATGACTCGTGTTAAGTGGAAACGGGGCCTAAAGACACAGAAAGCTTGAGCTAATGTAAAGTAGCACTGCTCACCACTTTCATTATGCAGGAGCTGGATCCAGTTATAGCCAAACCAATAGACAATTCAGGAAAGAAGGTCCACTCGCTGGAGATTAAATGTTCAATCTTTATTCTAGAAAGCAAATCCGGAGAGGCATATTGGCTGCCGAGTGTCAGCGTCCTAGTCACTTCTTAGTCCTCACACGTATTGAAGTCCTGGTCATGTCTTAGTCCTCACACGTATTGGAGTCCTGGTCACTTCTTAGTTCTCCCACGTATTGTAGTCCTGGTCACTTCTTAGTCCTCATACACCTCGGAAACCTGGTCACTTCTTAGTCCTCGAGAGTATTGGAGTCCTGGTAACTTTCTAGTCCTCACACGTATTGGAGTCCTGGTCACTTCTTAGTCCTCAGACATATCGGAGTCACATCTTAGTCCTCACACATAGAGTCTTGGTCATGTCTTAGTCCTCACACATATCGAAGTCACGTCTTAGTCCTCACACATATCAAAGTCTTGGTCATGTCTTAGTCCTCACACATATCGGAGTCACGTCTTAGTTCTCACACATATCAGAGTCTTGGTCATGTCTTAGTCCTCACACATATCGGAGTCACGTCTTAGTCCTCACACATATCAGAGTCTTGGTCATGTCTTAGTCCTCACACGTATCGGAGCTCCGGTCACTTCTTAATTCTCACACGTATCGGAGCCCTGGTAAAAAAACACATGCCCGCTAGGGAGTATACAAATTAAAGAGACAACTCTCAAAAATAAAAACATAAGGAAAACGTAACTATTCCAATGAATGGCAGAGGAATCACTCTTGTTGCTTGTTACCATAAACAATGCTTGATCTTATCGATCTTGGACAGTTAATGGGAACCTTAAGCTTCTTTCACATGGAGAATTGAATGTACAGCACTGCGAAAGATGACGGCGCTATATAAATACTAAATATTAATAATGAATCTCCCCTTGAAACTCACCGAAGAACGTAACACATGGAAAACTGTTACTTCCAAATTATTATGAAATAAAAATATGCAGAAACGTCATATTTTCACGAGTTGCAGGTTTTCCTAATATAAAATACCTTACATAACGAATATAACCCTTTACCCAGTTTGAGACCCACTGAGGTCCCGTCCTAGGAGACCTGCTGCTGAAGGAGAGTGGTTGGTCATGGAAGAGGAAGCTGCTGCATTTGGAAGACTAGACAAAGAATGGAAAACGGAGGCTCAACTTAGATGGGATAGCCGACTTCCAAGATAGAAGGCTGCACTTACACCAAGACCTAGAAAAATTGCTGCTGAAGGGGAAGGTGGGTCATTTAGAAGGCCAGGTAGAGAATGGAAAAGGAAGCTTGCATTTTGAAGTGGTAGCGATATCCGAGATAGAAGGCTGCAAATGTACAAGAGGCTGCTGTACTAAGAGGTGGCATGTGGCAGAAGGGGGCTGCTATATAAGGAAGATGCACACAGAACGGGAGTAGAAAGCTGTACATTTATTGTAGGCTGCAACTGTACACAGAGAGACTAATGATCCAGGAAAATGAACTATTGTATATGGCAAAGGGTCCCGTCCTAGGAGACCTAAAGTGGGCAGGTGGGGCACATAAAGTGGGCAGGTGGGGTTTGGAAGAAAGTTGGCCCAAGGAAGCGAGAGTGCAAATCCCCTCCTAAAACCTTTCCTGATCTGTCTCTGTAAAAGGCCCAAAAACCCTTTGATACACCCAGAATACAGTGTGATATCTTCTCAGCTGGCAAAACCCTGGAAATCTCTGAGCTGGAATCTATGGCTAAGCATGTCATGTCTGGGACAGCCTGTATAGTCTTCTGCAGCTAAAATGCCCCACTTGGATAAATAAACTGAAATTATGACAACGATTTTTCCATATAGCTAAGAACTAAACCATTCCCTTAAAGAGGAACTTCAGCCTAAACAAACATACTGTCATCAAGTTACATTAGTTATGTTAATTAAAATAGATAGGTAATATAATCTCTTACCCACCCTGTTTTAAAAGAACAGGAAAATGTTTGTAATTTGATGGGGGCAGCCATCTTTTTGGTTCCAAGGAGCATGAGACAGTTCCAACTGTCCTGTGCCCTGATCACTCCTCCCAGCTGCTGGGAAACGAGAACAACATCAGAAATCCCATCATGCTTTGCACAGCACTTGCACTTGCCCAGGCAGTTTTCTTTGATGGGGCGGAGCTTAGCTTCAGTGCAGCTAAAAATAAGGCTTGGGTATAAAAAACAAAGTTCTGATGCTGTGAAACAGTTAAAGAAACACCAGGCCCTTTCAGTGCTGTGGAGTACATTTTTAGTCTGAAGGTTCACATTTAAGGCTAACTTTATTTTAACAGGACCTGCTACGACAATCAGAAACCTTTGTGTAGAGTTTCCTCACATTTCTTGGAGCTTAAAATATTCAGGGTCTGTAATTTTCAGGCATAAACCCGACTCTCGTAACTCCCAAAGAAGGGACAAGTCTGCTACACAAACGTGGCTGTAGATCAGGGGATTTTTTTCTTAGTATAGGCTTTGCAGATGGCGGGCGTGACTCAAAGTTACAGAAAGTTCACATTTAACAATTCTGGAAAGGATGATAAAGTGGGATAAAGCGCTGACATGACGTTCAGTAAAAATGTGGCTTCCTACTTTTTTATTACCCATACAGTTATCATATTTGCTTTTGTGCACAAGTAATATTGTCTGTTTACAAATTACACATTCCCAAAGTACAATTTATCTGCTCTGAAAGCAGCCACTGCATAGCTGCTGTATTTATATGTGAAAATCTATCTAGTGATCACTTCTCAGCTCTTTCTGCTTCTCAGCTCAGTACAGCTCAGTTTGTACACTTTGCGAATGTTTGCTAAATATATCTGACAAAGGAATTTAAACAAAAGATCATGGTATCAACTCTTGGATGATGTGGCCAGAAGTTTTCCACTGAAGAACAAACTGCTGTGTTAACCGGTTTGAATGCTGTTCTGCTACAAGTTTTTTTTTTTTTTTTTTTTTTGTAGTAGATTTTATGCTGTAAATAATCTTTTAGAACAAACAGGAAATACTGAGTTTCCTACCCACTTTAACCCTTTGCCTGCCAAGCACATACATAGCACATTATGGCAGGCAAAGGCTCCAACTACCAAAAACATACCTAGTACGTTTTTGGGCATTTTAAGCCCCTGGAAGAAGTGGGGAGGGGGCCGACATCATTCCTCCCTTCCTCTCTATGGGCCTCTCTCCTGTGCCCCCTGTAGAGCTGGAGCAGAGGTGTAGTGTGTAATTAGCTCACACAATCGTTTGCTCCATGCCATGTGTCCCCAGCCGGCAGCCTGCTACTGACTTCTTCTTGTTTCCCTGCATGATACGTGATTACGCACATCATACAGAGATCGGGTGGCAAGAGAGGACACAGCTGCAGCGGGGAGACATTGCATGGAGCGAGTGGTCGGGTGATTTAATTACACACCGCACCACTGCTCCAGCTGTGCAGGGGGGCACAGGAGGGGGCCCATAGAGAGGAAGAGAGGATGTCCGCCCCTCTCCCCCAGTGTCACCTATACCTGGCTACCTATACTGGCTGCACCTATACCTGGCTAAATATTAACAACAATAACCACAAATTTACAAACGCGCAATCCTAAAATCGTCAGGTGCAGGCACTGGCATCCTTAATCAAAGAAAAAAGAAAAAAAAAAACAAACCAAAAAAACAACAACAAAGCAACCAAACCAGTTTTCAGCCGCACACTGCCACAAGGAATTGAAAATACAAAATTTTATGAAAAATGCCATTTGCATAGTTCGGCAACTGCTATAATCTCTTGCTCGATTATAGCAGTTGCCGAACTATGCAAATGGCATTTTTGATAAAATTTTATTTAATAAAGATTTTCTACTTTTGAATCAAAAATGTTGCAGTCCTTGTATTTTCAATTACCTATACCTGGCTACCTGCACTGGCGGAACCTATACATGGCTACCTATACTGGCGGCACCTATACCTGGTGTCAGGAACCAGCCCCACGGCAAGCCTGCAGAAACGGTTTCCGACTGGGCGTTGGACCAGATCGCGAGGGGAAGCAGCCTTATTCACGCTAACACAAGGCTGTCACCCCTCAAAAACACTTCTCACTTCCACCGCTAGCTTCTGCTAGACCAGGGGTCAGGAACCTTTTTGCCTGAGAGAGCCATAAACGCCAAATATTTTACAATGTAAGTCCGTGAGAGCCATACATTATGTTTCAAACTGGGACAGTAGGGCTCACATCCCTGTTGCCATGGTGATGTGTATACAGTTCATCCGCCAGGCAGCGGAAGTGTCAGACAGGTCTTCAGCTTCTCTTGGTTTTCAGCAACATCAGCAATTTCCCTTAGAGCCAGACAGGAGAAATACCAACTAACAGCTTGTACAATTAGCTAACTGACTTGGTGGTTGATTCACTTTGTAGGACGAGATCCTCGCACTTTGGCCCAATAGGCTGCTTGTCAAGTGACAGGCAGCCTATTGGGCCAATCAAAGTGTGGGGATCTCGTCCTATAAAGTCACTGGACCTCATAGGGTCCACAGTGGGACAATTGGAGCAGCCGTTAGTTTTGGGGGGAGCGTGAGTAGTGCATGCTACAGCAGTAGTGTGCCTACTTTGAAAATGTTACTTGCTCTGCCACAGTAAGCCATCAAAAGAGCCACATCTGGCTCCCGAGCCATAGGTTCCCTACCCCTGTGCTAGACACTACAACAATTCCCACTCTGCTGTCGAGGGGCCTGCACTCAGTCCAGCGTTTTCGTATTTGGGTCAGCTTTGTGCTTAGGCCAAAATACGGGAATGCCACACACAATGCAATCACCCAGTAGCAAGGCACAATCAGGCACTGAACTTGTAACGCAAATTACACTGCAGTCTCTCCAAGACTATGAGTTTTGCTAGTACATCAGAAGTCAAGCTTATTAAACAAATATTTAATATTCCAGAAAAATGTGGAACAGTAAAGAAAGGTAGATATACAAAAGATTTACAAAAAACAAGGTAAAAATTACAAAGACACACAACAAGACAGTTTGCTCATAAACAAAATAAAAATGGGAATAAAACGTTACCAGCATAAAGGTCTGAACGTTGTTTGCGGGAGAACACAGCAGCTGGTCAGACCAGGATAGTTCTAGCGTCTTTGCTATCTCCAGGGAACTACAAGTTTTGTGTCCATTAAGCTAATTTTTATAGTAAGAAATGTAACCTGGGGCTACTCAATGTTCACATCCAGAATCAATTCAATTTCCCCAGATTGTGACATCACCATTCACAGGGACCACTGTCGCATCTTTGCTTGCTGTGATATGTAAACTTCAAAGGTTTCCTGTCCCACTTAGACTCTAGACCAATATTCAGAACAACAGGTAGCTGTTGACAAAGCAATGCAGCACCTTTTCAGGATGCAGGACAAAGGGCTGGGTCATTATCTAATTAACTGTTTCCTTGCTGGAGGCCTGAGTGTCCAGAGGGAACTGAATGCAAATGTAATTTACATTGACATACAGAAAATCAAATTAGCAGCTTCCTTCAGCCTGGTGCCCAATTATACCCCAAAGCCAGCTGCCAGACTGGTTTCTTAACATACATACACATCTGAAATAGTACACAGCAGACAGAAAACAAACAAAATGGCTTCTGTATTATATGCAATATCACAAATGGCTGCTATATTATGACACCTAGCTACCTGCACTGGCGGCACATATACCTGGCTACCTATACTGGCTGCACCTATATCTGGCGACCTATACTGGTGGCACCTATACCTGGCTACCTGTAGCAGCTGTACCTATACCTGGCTACCTATACTGGTGGCACCTATACCTGGCTACACCTATACCCGACTACCTATACTGGCTGCACCTATACCGGCTGCACTTATATCTGGCTACCTATACTGGTGGCACCTATACCTGGCTACCTGTACCGGCTGCACCTATACCTGGCTACCTATACTGGCTGCACCTATACCGGCTGCACTTATATCTGGCTACCTATACTGGTGGCACCTATACCTGGCTACCTGTACCGGCTGCACCTATACCTGGCTACCTATACTGGCTGCACCTATACCGGCTGCACTTATATCTGGCTACCTATACTGGTAGCACCTATACCTGGCTACCTGTACTGGCTGCACCTATACCTGGCTACCTGTACTGGCTGCACCTATACCTGGCTACTTGTACTGGCGGCACATATACCTGACTACCTATACTGGCTGCACCTACACCGGCTGCACTTATATCTGGCTACCGATACTGGTAACACCTATACCTGGCTACCTGTACTGGCTGCACCTATACCTGGCTACCTGTACTGGCTGCACCTATACCTGGCTACTTGTACTGGCGGCACATATACCTGACTACCTATACTGGCTGCACCTACAACGGCTGCACTTATATCTGGCTACCTATACTGGTAGCACCTATACCTGGCTACCTGTACTGGCAGCACCTATACCTGGCTACCTGTACTGGGGGCATCTATTCCTAGCTACCTATATCTGACTACCTGTACAGGCTGTCTGCACCTATTCCAGGCTATCCTTATATCTGGCTACCTGTACTGGCGGCACCTATTCCAGGCTACCTATACTGGCTGCACCTATACCTGTACTAGCGGCAACTATACCTGGCTACCTATACATAACTTATATAGTTGGATTCAGCAGAATCAGGACTTTTACAAACCGTAACATTTTTGTCAGTAAATGTAATTCTTCTTTGAAAAAAAAAAGCACAACAGAAAACTATTTTATTTTTTATTTCACTTTTTTTTTTTTTTTTTTTTACAAATTTCACTCAAAACTGTTGTTATAAAAGTACAAAATTTTGTTTAATTGTGCAAGCCAAATTGATTACGGAAAAAGCTTTTCGGGGGTGGCAGCTGCTGGCCGGAGGTACTCAAAAAGGACGGCATGGGAACACAATCACTCCAGGGGGCTGCAAGAAGCCCGAGGTACGGCAAACTCATTTTTTTTTGTCAAGTCTCCCTTTAAAGTGGTCTGAAACTCCGACATAACATTCAATAAAAATGTGTTTTCCTACTTTTTATTACTCATACAGTTATCATATATTTGCTTCTGTACATAAGTAATATTGTATGTTTACAAATTACAGGTTTCCAAAGTGTAGTTTATCATACACTGAAAGCTGGCATTGCATTTTATTCAAACTGCTTTTTATTATATATTAACATCTTCTAATGCGCTTTTCTGAACTGTGTGTGTCTGAAGCACAGAGAGTTGCTTTTCACTTGTTATGGCCCATACTCACGGGCTACAATTGTTGGTGTCGCTAGCACACGGGAGCATGTGCGCGACAGATAGGCGACAGCTCGTCGCCAGGTCCCTCCGCATATACACGGCGGAGGGACCTGGCAACTGATGCGACGGAAGCTGTCTCCGACGTTCCATCCCCATGCCGGAAGCTCAGGGTATTCCCTGCTGGTTGCTGTCGCTAGTCCGCATACACACGCGGACTAGCGACATGGCGAAGTTGCGCAGCAACTGTCGCCAGGTGATTGACCGCACCAATCGCCTGGCGACAGCAGCGATGAGCGACGGTTCAGGGTGCGCCGTGCTGCGCCTCATACTCACAAGTGACTTGTCGCCGCAACACGCGCGTGCCACGTGGTTGTGGCGACAATTGTAGCCCGTGAGTATGGGCCATTAGACTGTGTTTACACACATTGTAACAACATTGGAATGTAAACAAAGATACTGTTATCTACAGTTTGGATGGGGATTGAAGCTGAATAGCCGGACAAAGTGCTTTTGTTTAACCATTTCAGTGATGTTCTGCTAGATTTTTTTTATGGGATAGTAGCTTTCAAGCTGTGAGGAATCTTAGAGTAAAGTAGAAATGCTGGCTTTCAGACCACTTTAAGTCAGCATAGAATCTTCCAGAGCTTGTGTAACTACAACCGGACAAGAGGCGACGCCGTGGGTTGAAAAAGTCACCGGGATCATATCTCGCATATGTAGGTACAAGCACGTACATAGATCTTCCACATAAAACACGACAGGTAAGCATCTTTTATGTGCTTGCACATCATAAACGATCCGTAAAATGTGCGAAATTCTCTTCATTCTTTCTGCCCCATCGAGAAAACATCATCAAAACTGTGGCATATTTACGACTGAACAGGTAGTGAAAATAGTTGGTTGTTTTTCTACCGCAGAGAATCTTGAAATGCAACAAGCCAATGCTTGCAAGCAGATATTTTTCTTACACGATATTGTAAATTAAGGATTTTTTTTTTTAATAATTTTTGTAACTGTATCACCAACAAAGAAAGTGCAATGTATTCACCATTGCAAGACAAGAAAGTGAAAAAAAGTGAGTGTAACTGAATGGTAGAAGTTTATAGAAAGTGATCAGTGTGTGTTTATACAGAAGAGAAGGCCGAGTTTCCCTCTCCTGCTCCGTGGAGGGATAATGTTTGCAGAGGGAGTCGGGAACAGGAAACATATGGAAAAGATCTGCAGTAACTAAAATGCTGGCTGCAGTCCGACCTGCCACGTATCACACACCCATTTCTCCTCTGACTGTGGACTGAATATTTACCTTGCTTGACCATTAACTCCCTGACAAGGGAAACTGCAAGGAGAAATGTGACGGCTAAACCTGAATATCCAAGAAGCATTTATGTTAATATTAATATTTCTAATGCGCTGACATCTTCTGTGGCACTTTACAGAGTACATAGTCATTCCACTGACTGTCCTCAGAGGAGTTTACAATCTAATCCCCACCATAGTCATATGCTGGGAATACACGGGTCGCGTCCCCGCTCTTCCGCGCCGATCGATTGCCACTTGTCCCCGCCGGTGCTTCCTAATCAGCGCTCGATTCCCTGCCCTTGTCCGCCGGCGGGGATCGAGCAGGCAGGAGTCGATCGGCTTGATCGGGCCAGCTGAATATTATCAGCTGGCCGGATCAGCTGGTCAATACATGGCAGGGTTGTGGAGTCGGTACAAAAATCCACCGACTCCTCAGTTTAGAATTCCACCGACTCCGACTCCTCTAATTTGCATATTACAATCTTGTTGATTGAAAGTATGTAACATGAAATTCGTCTCTTAACTGCCAACGCTTAGGAATTTTAAAAGACAACTGAAGTGAGAAGGATATGGAGACTGCCATATTTATTCCCTTTAGTCATAGACTAAAACTAGTCCTTGGTAAGAGTACTTGTAAAAGGTACAGACTGGAACAAAGAACATCAGGCCCTAGGCAATGTGACTGTGGGTACATGTAAGAGTGATGTGCAGGTACTCTGCAGGGGAATAAGGAGATTCTTCCTCTATTACACATTCTTCATGCACAATCTGAACCAGGTTTATGGGTGACAGACAACACCTCTCTGTTCAATGTGGACAGCATTCTCAGTGGATTCCCTGCAGCTCTGTGGAGAGTGCATATGTAGAGTATAGTACTACTGTGTAACAAAGTAAACCTGAGACAGATGAAATTAAAGTTTTATACATACCTGGGGCTTCCTCCAGCCGCCTTCAGGATAATTACAGTTTAATTTCATTAGGAGTCGGAGTCGGTGCATTTTTTCCCCGACTCCAACTCCAGGCACTCAAAATTGCCCCGACTCCGGCTCCACAGCCCTGATACACGGTACAGAAATGTACCGTGTATCCCCAGCAATAGTCTAATGTCCTACCATATTATTATTATGTATTTATATAGCACTGACATATCCTGCAGCACTTTACAGAGTACACAGTCATGTCACTGACTGTCCTCAGAGGAGCTCACAATCTAATCCTACCATAGTCATAGTCTAATGTCCTATCATAATATGACTATGTATTTATATAGAACTGACATCTTCTACAGCACTTTACAGAGTACATAGTCATGTCACTATCTGTCCTCAGAGGAGCTCATAATCTAATCCCCACCATAGTCATAGTCTAATGTCCTACCATATTATTATTATGTATTTATATAGCACTGACATCTCCTGCAGCACTTTACAGAGTACATAGTCATGTCACTGACTGTCCTCAGAGGAACTCACAATCTAATCCTACCATAGTCATAGTCTAATGTCCTACCATATTATTATTATGTATTTATATAGCACTGACATCTTCTGCAGCACATTACAGAGTACATAGTCATGTCACTGACTGTCCTCAGAGGAGCTCACAATCTAATCCTACTATAGCCACAGTATAATGTCCTACCATATTATTATTATGTATTTATATAGCACTGACATCTTCTGCAGCACTGTACAGAGTACAGTGTCATGTCACTGACTGTCCTCAGAGGAGCTTACAATCTAATACCTACCATAATCATAGTCCAATGTCCTAGCATATTATTATTATTATTATTATGTATTTATATAGCACTGACATCTCCTATGCCACTGACTGTCCTCAGAGGAGCTCACAAACTAATCTCTACCACAGTCACATGTCCAGTGAAGACTAGGGCCAATTCACGGACACACTCTGTGCAGATAGTTGCTTCTTAACACAAAATAGAGTATGAAAAAGGAGATTTTTTTCAGAGCACTTTAGTGTGAAAATGCAGGTATTTCAGAAGATCAAAATAGAAGATATTGCAAGCGGAACTACATTCAAAAGTGTCCCTGTGTTTTAATAGATCAGTCCCACCACTGAAAATTATAAGAGCAAAAATCTTGTTTTCCCTGGAATACTTTATTAGGGTTACTTTCCGGTTGCCGGCGTGGCACTAGCACCTACCTTCCTTTTGGCCTACCGCCCCTCTACCGTCCACACCCACCCCCTGGTGGCCTGGTGCATCTGTGCTTTGGACAACTGACTCCTTGCTGAGGACTCCAGCAATCATTCCCCTCGGAGCGCTCCAGACCGTGCTGTGTTGCAGCAGCCACATGCTTGGGCCGAGACATTTCCTCATGTTCACAACGCTCCACATGGACATATCGGAATGGACTAATCCGCCAAGCTGTTGGCAACTTGTCAAGCCTGTGACGGGTTGGTGAAACCAGGCATTCCCTAGGAGCTAACTGGACTCCAATTTGCTGCACCAGGATTTGGTACAGTATGCACTGCTTGTTTCATGCCATGTTCGATATGTGCTTGGCTTAATCTCTGCTTGACGAATTTCGCTTGCTAACTGGACTGCTTACCTGCATGTGCTGCATGAGCTCCTTGGCTTATCACTGGATACACGGATTTTGACCCTACTTTCCATCCGTTTGATGCTGGTCTGCTGGTTGTAATAATTCAGCTGCTTGACACTGTTTATTGCTATCTGTATCCCCTTCTGGCCCCTTTTAAACGTTTGCAGTGTGTATTACTGCACAAGAGTCAGTTTCCATATAGTCTCCATGCCCAGGCCTGAACTTGGCAGGTGGTTCTGGGATCCCTGATCACACTAGGTGATCCTAGGTAGTGGTATGTTTGGATGTCTGGATGAGTGCTGAGTGAGGCCTTCTGGTAATGGATATTGGTGCTTTTTAATGTGTTTGATTAAGTATATTAATAAATTTTGTTTTTTTTCACTTTATTATCGGTTTTTGGTGATCTGTGACATATGCCCTCCAACCCCCCGCTTTTCCTTTACTTTTACGTTTACTTTCTTTTTCACCTGGGAGCCTTATTGGTCACTGAACTGTGCTGTACTGACCTCTGCAGGTTTCAGAGATCCTTTCAGTGCAAGAGATTTACCACAGAGAGCTTCTGTGTGCAAGCAACACAGAAACATGTGCAGTCTGAAATTCACAATGTGCTGCTTGCAAAGTTCACTTGGAATTACATTATTAAAGCACCGCGGAAGATGCGGACACTATTTTAATCCCAAAAAAGTAATAATACGGATACTAATAAAGTGAACTTGAAGGGAGAGTAATATGGGGGCTGCCTTCTCTAACAATGCCAGTTGCCTGGTTTGGTTTGTGCGCTGATTCTCCGCCTCTAATACTATAAGTCACTATAAGTCACTGGCCCAGAATGAGCATGCAGATCAGATGCTGTGACTCCACCCGCTGCATGCTTGTTACAGGGCTGTGACCTAGACACAACTAAAGCCAAAAGCTCAGCATGACAGTCAGGCAACTGGCATTGTTTAACCACTTGAGGACCACAGTGGTAAACCCCCCTAAAGACCAGGCTAATTTTAGCTAAAATGGCCACTGCAGCCTTAAGGAGCTCTCTGTTGGTGGGGTCTGATCGCCCCCCCAGGTGGTTTTTTTTTTTATAAATATTTATATGTCGTTTTTTCAACAAAAATGTGCTCTTTTTTTCCCTTCCTTATACCCCTCCCTCCTTGCAGCCGGCCAATCATGCGATCGGCTCTCATAGGCTTCTGCCTATGAGAGCCGATGGCTCTCTTGTCCCCCAAAGGGACAGCCGTGTCACACGGCTGTCCCCAGTACAGCTCTGTTGCTGATCGCAGCGCTGTACTATGTAAATAGACGGCGATCATGCCATCTAACAGTCTCCCGAGCGGCAATCGCCGCTCAGAGGCTAAAGAGGGGGTGGAGCTCCACCCCCCGAGCAGGAGATGCGCGCGCAACCTGCGCGCGATCTCCTGCAAATCAGAGCCCCAGGACTTGATGCCAATTGGCGTTAGGCGGTCCTGGGGCTGCCGCCGCGTCCACGCCCATTGGCGTGGGGCGGTCTTTAGGTAGTTAAAGGGAAATGAGGATGACAGCCTCCATATCGCTCTCACTTTAGGTTCCCATCACACAGGCTGGCTATAGAGAATGATGGAGGTGCATATGTGTGGGTGCGGGCGAATGAGGGAGAGGGGTAGTGACTTTCACACGGATGGCATTATTTTGGAACAAAGGAAGGTAGGATAACTACAAGAGAAATAATCAGGTTATACTGCACACTGAAATGTGCAGTGGATACTTACACATGTGGTGAGCAGGGCTGTGGAGTTGGAGTCGACGAGTCGGAGCAATTTTGGGTACCTGGAGTCAGAGTTGGAGTCAGTGGTTTCATAAGCTGCGGAGTCGGAATTCAGAGTCGGATGATTTTTGTACAAAATCCACAGCCCTGGTAAGTATTAGACTAAGGAGTCGGAGTCGAGGAGTCAGAGCCATTTTGGGTACCTGGAGTCGGAAGTTTTCATAAACTGAGGAGTCGGAGTTGGAGTCGGATGCTTTTTGTACAGACGCCACAGCCCTGGTGGTGGGTGACCTGGGGCAGGAAGCAACAAATACTAGATGGGCAATCTGGCAAAGCAAGCTACGGCAAGTATACTCGTCAAAACTGTTCCTGCACAGTACTCTTTATACACCTGTAAACAAAGCGTACAATCCTTGTGGGGACGTCAGGCACCTGCAGCAGACCAGGAGTTCTGTATACAAATTCGCAAAACAATTATCGCATTTTATGTGTCAGTAATCCTTGTAATAAAATAGGTTTGGTATTTTGACTTCAAATATTCATATAAACAATATTTCATATATCAATGTAAAAAAATTGTGTTTTTTTTTCCTTTCCCAAATGCAATAAATCCAAGTTGATTTACAGGTGATGTCAAAGAACATATGGAGAGCCCGGGGAGGATATCACAGCTGTCCGTCATTCCAGCGACTGTGCGAGCGCGGTTACTGTACAGGTGCGGCTAAAGAATTCCACAGAATCTTACTGTGATCAGTAATGTGGATGCATAGGACGCCACTATAAGCAAGTAAATCCGCTCACTATAGACTGTGCAAAAAAATGCTTAAAGGGAAGAAGAGAAGGTTCACAAGCCCTTATTTATACTTACCTGGGGCTTCCTCCAGCCCCATGAGCACCAGGGTCTCCCTCACCGTCCTCCTCGGCCCCTCCGTTCTGGCGCTATAACTCTCTATAATCTGGGCAGTGCAGCTATCATTACCCCCACATTATAAGTGCAGCCATCATTACCCCCTCATATAACAAGTGCAGCAATCATTACTCTCATATAACAAGTGCAGCAATCATTACTCTCATATAACAAGTGCAGCCATCATGATACCCATATAACAAATGCAGCCATCATTACCAGGGCTGTGGAGTCGGAGTTGGAGTCGTGGAGTCGGGCAATTTTGGGTGCCTGGAGTCGGAGTCGGGAAAAAATGCACCGACTCCGACTCCTGATGAATTTGTAACTGTAATTAAAATAGAAAATATGATAAAATGTTCTATTTCTCAGATAATAGTCATTAAAAATAATGTATATATACAGTATATATACAGTAATAGCTGTGCTTAGTCCACAAAGATGAAAGAAAGCAATCAAAATTAGTTACTTGTGCTGCTTCAATAAAGCAGTTCCCGTATTTTTAAGGTCAGATATACATATCTGATTGTGACTGTATATATGATGTGTACACAGGAATCTCTTATATATACTAAATAACATCTATGCTGTAAGAATAAAGCCTGATGTGTAGCTATGTCACTAATAGAGATGGTCAACGAGATGGAAATAATTCTGCATTGATGCTGATTTATGCAAATGTATGCACTCCCTTTGCTGATGAAATAAAATAATTTGATATGTTATTAAAATTTGGTTTGGTGACTACAAATTAAAGGGTAACTGAGACGGATGAAAAGTAAAGTTTTATACATACCTGGGGCTTCCTCCAGCCCCCTTCAGGCTAATCAGTCACTGTCCTCCACCACCCGGATCTTCTGCTATGAGTCCTGGTAATTCAGCCAGACAGTGCTGTCCGGCCGCATGCCGCTCCCACAGCCAGGAACATTCTGCACCTGCGCAATAGTGCTGCACAGGTGTAGTATGCTCCTGGCGGCGGAGTGTGTGCATGCGCACTACGCTTGACTGACTCAAGTACCTGGACTCATAGCAGAAGATCCAGGTGGTGGAGGAGGACAACGAGGGACTGATTATCCTGAAGGCGACTGGAGGAAGCCCCAGGTATGTATAAAAGTTTAATTTCATCTGTCTCAGGTTTACTTTGTTACACAGTAGTACTATACTCTACATATGCACTCCCCACAGAGCTGCAGGGAATCCACTGAGAATGCTGTGCACATTGAACACAGAGGTGTTGTCTGTTTACAATCTCCTCATTCCCCTGCAGAGTACCTGCACATCATTCTTACATGTACCCACACTTGATAGATGTTCGTTGTACCTTTTACAAGTACTCTTACCAAGGACTAGTTTTAGTCTAAAGGGAATAAATATAGTAGTCTACATATCCTTCTCACTTCAGTTGTCTTGTAAAATTCCTAAGCGTTGGCAGTTAAGAGACGAATTTCATGTTACATACTTTTAATCAACAAAATTGTAATATGCAAATTAGAGGAGTCGGAGTCGTGGAGTCGGAGTCGGAGTCGGTGGAATCCTAAACTGAGGAGTCGGAGTCGGAGGATTTTTGGACCGACTCCACAGCCCTGATCATTACCCCCACATTACAAGTGCAGCCATCATTACAACCACATTACAAGTGCAGCCATATAACAAGTGCAGCCATCATTACCCCATATAACAAGTGCAGCCATCATTGCCCCTATATAATAAGCGCGGCCATCATTACTCTCATATAACAAGTGCAGCAATCATGATACACATATAACAAGTTCAGCCATCATTACCCCCACATTACAAGTGCAGCCATCATTACCCCATATAACAAGTGCAGTCATCATTACTCTCATATAATAAGTGCAGCAATCATTACCTCCATATAACAAGTGCAGCCATCATTACCCCCACATTACAAGTTCAGCCATCATTACCCCCATATAACAAGTGCAGCCATAATTCATCTCATATAACAAGTGCTGCCATAATTCATCTCATATAACAAGTGCAGCAATCATTACTCTCATATAACAAGTGCAGCCATCATTATACCCATATAACAAGTGCAGCCATCATTACCCCCACATTACAAGTGCAGCCATCATTACCCCCACATTACAAGTGCAGCCATCATTACCCCCACATTACAAGTGCAGCCATCATTACCCCCACATTACAAGTGCAGCCATCATTACCCCCACATTACAAGTGCAGCCATTATTACCCCCACATTACAAGTGCAGCCATCATTACCCCCACATTACAAGTGCAGCCATCATTACCCCATATAACAAGTGCAGCCATCCTTACCCCCACATTACAAGTGCAGCCATCATTACCCCATATAACAAGTGCAGCCATCATTACCCCATATAACAAGTGCAGCCATCATTACCCCATATAACAGATGCAGTCATCATTACCCCATATAACAAGTGCAGCCATCATTACCCCCACATTAGAAGTGCAGCCATCATTACCCCCACATTACAAGTGCAGCCATCATTACCCCATATAACAAGTGCTGCCATCATTACCCCATATAACAAGTGCAGCCATCATTACTTTGATATGACAAGTGCAGCCATCATTACCCCCACATTACAAGTGCAGCCATCATTACCCCATATAACAAGTGCAGCCATCATTACTCTGATATGACAAGTGCAGCAATCATTACCCCATATAACAAGTGCAGCCATCATTACCCCCACATTACAAGTGCAGCCATCATTACTCCCATATAACAAGTGCAGCCATAATTACTCTCATACAACAAGTACAGCAATCATTACTCTCATATAACAAGTGCAGCCATCATTACCCCCCACATTACAAGTGCAGCCATCATTACCCCCCACATTACAAGTGCAGCCATCATTACTCCCATATAACAAGTGCAGCCATAATTACTCTCATGCAACAAGTGCAGCCATCATGATACTCATATAACAGCCCCTATAGCCCCATAAGCACGTGAGAGTCCCTCGCCATCCTCCCGCAGTCTGCCGTTCAGCCGCGATCAGCCCAGGTAAGAGGCTCAGTTGGTTCCAGGCTGAGTCTTCTGCGTGACTGAGCCTGTTACCCGGTCTAACCACAGCTGAACGGCAGACCGCGGGAGTACGGCGAGCGACTCTCACGTGCTTAAGGGGCTGGAGGAAACCCCGGGTAAGTATTGATTTGTCACATTACGTCCGCTCTGGTTTACTTTAAAACCTTTTCCATACGTTACGAGATATTCTGCATGAACAATGCTTTGTAGGTGTAGGAAGTGAACCCCGTAAGATCATCAGATATTAGTTTATATTTAGACTGAGGAACGAGATATCAGAGAAAAGATGTGACTGCAGAGTAGGAAATTGCAGCAATCTGTGAAGGAAATGAGAAGAGTTCTGTTGTATGCGGAGAGCACTTGTAGCATCATTTGAAGTCTCTCTGACCACCATCTGCTTAGGATGAGAAGCCAAGCTAATGAGCTACACAGGAAGAACCACAGATGGACTGTCATTCTTAAAAGAGAATAAAGTGTACTTTGATTTTATATATTCAATTCAGTACTAAAGTGTTTTTTGTTTTGTTTTGTTTTTTTAGCGTTGATTTCAATCATAGACAAAATTCCCCATGAATATAATTATTATAACTAACAAGTGATGTCAGCAGCTGAATGTCTAAGAAAACTTTCAAGCAGACGGGAACTCAGACCTTCCTCTCTGCTCTAAAAGATGCGCAACAGCATAATAAGCTTTAAAGGAAAACATTTCTTTGCTACGGCGGATACAAATCCTGCAATAAATCTGTACTGTGCCTACTTCCTGCTTTCATGGAAGCAAACATATTGTTAACATCCTGTGTTTACAAATTAGCTGCTCTGCTGTGGAAAAGAAGATTCCTGAGCTGAAACAGCTGCAGACATCAAATTACACTGGTGATTAGTCACAGATGAGGGAGAATTAGGCTAAACTCTTTAAATACACACAGGGTGCATTTCTCTAGGTTTCCCTTCTGTCCTGTGAAAGAGTTAACCTGCCTGGCATTCTGATTCCTGTGGCCTGATCGCCGTCGGCGCAATCACCCGTCCGGAAATACCGTTCTGAACGGGATTTCCTGGAGGGTTTCCCCCTTCGCCATGGCGACGAACGTCATGACGTCATTGACGTCGTGCTGTCACAGGGGGTCCCGATCCACCCCTCAGCGCTGCCTGGCATCAATTGGCCAGGCAGCGCACAAGGTCTCGGGGGGGGGGGGGGGACGACCCTGTATCGCGGCACATCGGTGGCGATCAGGTAGGACACACAGCAAGCAAAGTGCTTGCTGCGTGTTTAAAAAAAAATTCTTCAAATCGGCCAAGCGGGGCCTGAGTGGTGACCTCCGACGTCTCTGGACGAGCGCTAGGGAGGTAAGTGAATGGGAACCGCATTTTTAAAAAAATGAAGCAAATACTTACCTAAGGAGAGGGAAGGCTCTGGGTCATATAGAGCCTTCCGTCTCCTCTCTCGGTGCTCGCTATCCTGTGCTGGCTCCCCACCCCCCCACCCGTTTCAATCCCCCGCCGAAAGGGTATTTGGAAATCCTCGGGAGCCGTGTCCTCCCAGAGATGTGCGGCTCCATACTGCACAGGCGTGAGCGTGCAAGAGAGCGTGCTTGCGCAGGCGCAGTACAGGGCCGCCCTTCTTCAGGAGCACTCGGGCTCCCTGAAGACTTCTGAAGCCTCTTTCGGCCGGATAAAGCTGAATTTTACTAATTTAGTCAAATACTGCTACCGGGCGAGCCAGCACTGGATCGAGGGGACCAGGAGAGGAGCCGGAAGGCTCTATAGGACCCAGAGCCTTCCCTCTCCTTGGGTAAGTATCTGTTTCATTTCTTTAAATGTGGTTCCCATTCACTTTAAGGATCACTTTAAAAAAACTTGAACTCTTAGCCGGTTGTGCCATCAGATGTCTTGGGCTCCTTTCTCATGAACAGCCGATTGGCTGTGAATCTGCCACCTAGTCATCACCGATCTGCCGGGCACTGGCAGACAACAGCTAGCAGTAGGGGGTGCTTGTCTCCTTGTGTGCACTTCTGAGCGCTAGGCACTAGACATGACAAGGTGGTTTCCTGTGGACTAACCCTATGGTGTGTCAACCACTGGCATGTCTGTGGCCACTAACACTGCTATGTAATGCAACCGAATGGCAATCATTGCCCAGAAGATTGGTGGCTGAACTGCACACAAGTCCTTTGTGTGAAACAGGATTTAAAGGGCACCTGACCTAGGACAAAACTACCCAGGGTAAGCACAGAGGTGTGTTCATGCTGCATCCAAATTCCTCTGTGCGACGACTGTTCCTCCCCTTGCTCCTTCTGGACCCCATAATCATCCCTTGAAAAATTTGACTTTGAGCTAAAGCCAAAATTTCAGACAGGAAGTGGCAGATTTGCTGTGAAGTTCCCTCCTATAACCCTCCCAGTTCCGCCTCCTGAGCAGAGTGAATGGAACGGGTGAGAGGCTAAAATAGGAGGATGATAGGAGAGAACATTACAGGCAGCCCGCCTCTTCCGGTCAGAAAACTTGACTTTAGCCAAAAGTAGAATTTCTGAAGTAGTGATTACAGAGATTGGTAGAATGAGGAGTAGAGTAGACAATGCACAAAGGTATGTGGAGCCAGCCTGAACATACCTCTCCGCTTCCCTTAGGCATCTTTGACTCAAGTGTGCTTTAATGTAAATCAAAAGTCAAACAAAAAAAATGATTTCAACTTACCTAGGGCTTCTTGCAGCCCCTGGGCTTCCTGCGCCCATGACCCCGGGCCAAGTCCCTCCGGCCAGCAGCAGAGACCCCCCGCAAAGCTAGCCGGCCATGCGCCTCCTCATCGCACTCCCGCGATTGGAAGCATTCTGCACATGCTCAGTACATGGAAATCGTTACTGTGCATGCGCAGAGCGTGATCAGGGTGCGCGCGGCTTGGGGCACTTTGCGGGGGTCGCAGTTCCTAGGCTGGGACTCATGAGGGCTGCAAGAAGACCCAGGTAGGTTATAATTAAATTAAATTAAATTCTGATCGGATTGGTTGTAAATAATCTCCGTTGGTGGACACAATTGATTATGAACGAGTAAAAAAAAAAAGTCGTCCGAATGAATTTTCGTTGAACCAAAATTTGGATTTTCCTGTTGGTTGTGATAGATAGGAAGCAAAGATTGGTTTGTTGATGGTGTAGTGAACGATGTATTACAATATTTCACTTCTGATCAGAATTTCTGATCGCTCAAACGATTTTTCGCTACAAATTGGACCGTTAGTGGCCAGCTTTAGGCATATCAAAAATATATATATTTTTTTTAAATTAAAAATTATACAAAAAAGGAAAAGCTAAACACAAGCAGGGCTGTGGAGTTGGTACAAAAATCATCCGACTTTACTCCAGGTACCCAAAATTGCTCCGACTCCTCGTCTCTGACACCTCAGTCTAATTTTTACAAAGGCTATGGATTTGGTTCAAAAATCATTGGACTCCAACTCCTCAGATTATTGAAACCACCAACTCCGACTCCAGGTACTCAAAATTGCTCCGACTCCTTGACTCCGACTCAACAACGCTGAACACCAGCAGGACTTCAGTTCCACAAAGTAGTACATAGTCATGTCACTGACTGTCCTCACAATCTAATCATACCATAGTCATAATCTAATGCTTCTGTAGCACTTTACAGAGTACATAGTCATGTCACTGACTGTCCTCGGAGGAGCTCACAGTCTAATCCTACCATAGTCATAGTATAATGTCCTACCATATTATTATTATGTATTTATAAAGCACTGACATCTTCTGCAGCACATTACAGAGTACACAGTCATGTCTCTGACTGTCCTCAGAGCAGCTCACAGTCTAATCCTACCATAGTTATAGTCTAATGTCCTACCATATTATTAATATGTATTTATATAGCAGTGACATCTTCTGCAGCACTGTACAGAGTACACAGTCATGTCACTGACTGTTCTCTGAGGGGTTCAAAATCTAATCCTACCATAGTCATAGCCTAATGTCATACCATATTATTATTATGTATTTATATAGCACTGACATCTTCTGCAGCACATTACAGAGTACATAGCCATGTCACTGACTGTCCTCAGAGGAGCTCACAATCTAATCCTACCATAGTCATAGCCTAATGTCATACCATATTATTATTATGTATTTATATAGCACTGACATCTTCTGCAGCACATTACAGAGTACATAGTCATGTCACTGACTGTCCTCCGAGGAGCTCACAATCTAATCCTGCCATAGTCCTAGTCTAATGTCCTACCATATTATTATGATGATGTATTTATAGCACTGACATCTTCTGCAGCACATTACAGAGTACATAGTCATGTCACTGACTGTCTTCAGAGGAGCTCACACTCTAATCCTATCATAGTCATAGTATAATGTCCTACCATATTATTATGATGATGTATTTATACCACTGACATCTTCTGCAGCACATTACAGAGTACAGAGTCATGTCACTGACTGTCCTCAGAGGAGCTCACACTCTAATCCTATCATAGTCATAGTCTAATGTCCTACCATATTATTATGATGATGTATTTATAGCACTGACATCTTCTGCAGCACATTACAGAGTACAGAGTCATGTCAATGACTGTCCTCAGAGGAGCTCACACTCTAATTCTACCATAGTCATAGTCTAATGTCCTACCATGTTATTATTATGTAATTATATAGCACTGACATCTTCTGCAGCACATTACAGAGTACATAGTCATGTCACTGACTGTCCTCAGAGGAGCTCACACTCTAATCCCTACCATAGTCATAGCCTAATGTCCTACCATATTATTATCATTATTATTATGTATTCATATAACACTGAC
The DNA here is from genome assembly GCF_040937935.1 of Hyperolius riggenbachi. Classification (NCBI taxonomy): domain Eukaryota; kingdom Metazoa; phylum Chordata; class Amphibia; order Anura; family Hyperoliidae; genus Hyperolius; species Hyperolius riggenbachi. The sequence goes on from NC_090654.1 coordinate 15,418,714, forward strand.
ATCTTCTGTGGCACTTTACATAGTACATAGTCATGTCACTGACTGTCCTCAGAGGAGCTCACAATCTAATCCCAGGATGGGGGTGGGCAAATTATAATGAAACTCAGAAACAAGTCTTCCCAAGCTAAAATCCAGCATGAAATATTTAGGAGCCAGCTTCGCTGACATCAAAGAAAATCTCAGAAGTCAGGTGTAATTTACTTGTCTACCTGATTATGAAATGGCGCTGAGGGTAAAGGTCAGGTGAGGGGTTAAGCTGCTTTACAACCCACAGAAGCCGAGAGGAACGCTTTCATGAACTTCCACACCATAATATATCAGTAAACTTTATGTGATATTGATCAGACATATTAGTCACATCAGTACTGAAAAGGAAGGTCAAGAAGAAACGTTCCCAGCCACGCTCATTACACGTTGGCTCTGCAGAGCGCTTTCTAGTGGCAACTGCATGAATGATGTGCGCTTGATCTAAAGCAGAAACTGTAAACAATGCCGAGTGAAAGGCCATTCCTTGTATCCATCCAAAGAGCAGCAAAGGAATAATCAGCTCTGACTTTGTTCAGCTCAGTGAAGCTGCCTGGAAGTCCAAAGACATCACATTCCAGAACAGGTTACATTTTAAGTGCTAGTGTGAGAGATCGCGGAAAAGCCACCACATGTGCTACTGAGCAGGCGACTGATTCCGCGTCCAGTGCGGCGGGTTGCACGCGGAAGCGTGTGTTTGGTAGCAGGGCAGAAAGCAGAAAAGCCGCCGCATGCAACAACAGTAAGGCGGCTGGTTCCGCGTCCAGTGCGGCGGTTTGCACGCGGAAGCGTGTGTTTGGTAGCAGGGCAGAACGCGGAAAAGCCGCCGCATGCAACAACAGTAAGGCGGCTGGTTCCGCGTCCAGCGCGGCGGTTTGCACGCGGCAGCGTGTGTCTGAGTCTGTTAGTGCACATAGACTTAGGAATACACGCGCGCGCTGAGAGGCAGAATTCTTATACTAAGCAGGAAGAGTCAGCTGACCACGCCGATCAGCTGACTCCTGAGCGGGATACTATTGGTTGAGCAATTAGGGGTGGTGCTGGAGAGCACTACTCCATATATAGTTCCTGCTGGTCACTTGCAAGTTGTCTGCCGTTGCGATCACTACGTGGAAGCACTCAGACCTAGTCAGATCCTCAGTGTGTTTGAACCAGGTGGACCTGGGAATACACACTTAGCCAGATTATTTGAATTGTATTCTGTTTATGCTTAAGCTAGTTCCAGGGTTTAGAGACCAAGGACCTCACACCCAGCTTAGGGAACTGTATTATCATCTGGGTTATACTTCAGACTAGTTCCAGGGTGCTGAGACTACGGACCTCGCACCCAGTCTAGGGAATACTGTATTATCATCTGCATATTCATCAGACTAGTCCCGGGGTGCTGAGACCAAGGACCTCGCACCCAGAATAGGCATTGTTTGATTTAGGTTATGACTTCTAGCTTTTCTGACTACTCCTCTGTCTTCTGATTCGGTACCTCGTATATCTGATATTCCGTTGCCAGACCCTGCTTGCCTTGGATATCGAATCAGCCTTTTGTCTTTGTACTTTATCTGTCAGTGTGTTGCCGACCCGGCGTGCCCGACCTCGAGAGCTATCTCTCCCCTTAAAAGAGATCCTCCAGATCAGATAGTGACATCCATCTTAGGTGTCACTCACTCCTAGGTCCTTCCTGTCTCCAGCCTGACTCCTCCCCCCGGAGAGCCTCAGGCTGCTGGAAGGTTCCTGTTCTCCCAGAGCGGTGTCTCTATATTGTATACCAGCTGCTCATCAGGTACATTACTCAAAGTATTACTGTTACACCAAACACTCACTTATCCTTAGGTGTCCAGAGGTTAGCAATATATCTGATTATCGGTGATACTGCATCAATAATCAGATTCTCTCTGCGTGCTGACACCAATCGTTACAGCTAGTAAGAATTAAAAAGTAGTTAATCATCAGGGGCATTGCAATGATCCTAAGAGATCCGGGGCAGTTTTGGGCACTCCAACTGAAAAATGGACGTGGCCATGCAACAGAATGTGGGTGTGGACATGGGTGGAGCCAAATTTACATGAACTTAACAGTGGTCTAAGTAGGCCAGCCCAGCAAAATGTTGGATGAAACTTCCCCTTCCATAATAAAAAAAAAAAATTCAGCACATCACATACATAGGCATTATCAGTTAAAGTAAACCTCCGGACTAAAAATCTACTCAGAAGAACTGAAAAGGCTAACAGTTTCACATCATCTGAACTTTATTTTTCTTACCAAAGCATCATTTCTAGCTGCATTTTTAGCTAAGCTCCACCCATTAAAGAAAACTGCCCGGGCTTTTTTTCCCTAATGCTGTGCAAAGCATGATGGGATTTCCTATGTTGTTGTTCACGTTGCCTAGCAACTGGGAGGGGTGATCAGCACACAGGACAGTTGGAACTGTGTCTCATGCTCCCTGTCACCTCCTTTCAACCAAAAAGATGGCTGCCCTCATGAAATCAAACATTTGCCTGTTCTTTAAAAAAAAGGGTGGGTAAGAGATTATATTACCTATCTATTTTAATTAACATAACTAATGCAACTTAATGACAGTATGTTTGTTTAGGCTGAAGTTCCTCTTTAAACATAACTAGGCAGAGTTACCTGGCTTCTGTGCTGGCTGGCCTGCTGCCAGTCCCCCCATAGCGTCCCCCGACCTTCTGTTGGACGGGTGGGAGCATGCAAGGGGGTCCCATGCTCCCACGGACCTCCCATTGAGGCACAACTTTCAGCATACCCTCCATAGAAGAACCACAGCTCCCTGCATGGCCCCACAAAGGCATCACAGCACCTGGCATGGCATTACAGCACCCAGTATTTCCATATAGAGGCACCATATCACCCGGCATACCCCCCCCCATTCCTGTGCTGAAGTGCCATAGTGGGTGCTGTGGTGTCATGCTGGGTGCTACAGTACCTCTATGGGTCGCTCTGAGTGCTGTAATGCCATGCTGGGTGCTGTGACGCCTCTGTGGGGCATGCTGGGTGCTGTGGTGCCATGCTGGGTGCTGTGGTGCCTCTGTGGGGCATGCTGGGTGCTGTGGTGCCATGCTGGGTGCTGTGGCGCCTCTGTGGGGCATGCTGGGTGCTGTGGTGCCTCTACTCTGCCTGGGGGACATCCGGGGCACCCCAGAATAGACCCGGGGCACGGGGCATTGATATTTGGGGCTAGAAACACTCCTGATAATCATTACAGAACAACTATGGTATTTAATGATATTTCAATTAATTCCGAGCGAGTAAATCAGGGCTGTGAAGTCGGTACAAAAATCATCCGACTCCTCAGGTTATGAAACCTCCGACTTTGACTCCAGGTACCGAAAATTACTCCAACTCCTCAACTCAGACTCCACAGCCCTGCACAGAAGGCAAAGCAGTTATTTTTTGGCTCCGCGGCAACTGTCACTTTACGACAGTGCCAGAGACCAGCTATGCTGCGCCAGGTCAGTTGCTGTTGCAAGTGATTTGGCAATTTAGGATGGTTAGTGTTGGGCATATGGATAAGAGGGTTAGTGTAAGAATATAAAACAGGGTGAGGTTTTAAAGTAATTGTCACGAATAAATTAAAAAAAAAAAAACACTGCTAAACGAAAAAGATTATTGGTAATATAATGTTACCGATATTCTCATTTTCGCCGTCCGTGTCTAATACTTTCCAGTAGAAAAGGTGGTCACTGTGGGAATACCACGGTCAACTGTATGACAAGGAGAGACCAGAATGGTGCAGTATTGTGGGGTATTAGATGTTAGATTGTAGTATAAGAGTATTTATACTCACAAAGGTGGGTTACAAGTCCTGCGACCAACGTATATCGCCAATGGGGAAAATAACTGTCCCCGATCGGCACTCCGGGTCCTACTGGCACTGGATGGTTGCACTCATGGTTGGTCTTTCTTGGTTATAGATAACACCACACCGGGAAGATTAACACCTCCAAAGGAGATTTACTGTACAGTACTGGTATAGTACTTCTTCACGTCAATACAAGGGCCTTTAAAATATGGTCACAAGCATGGACGCCAGAAAATGACCTGAAGAAGCGGGCTGAGACCCGTAAAACATGTTGTCCTTTTTATTGTGCTGAATAAATAATGTAACCTTTTCACATTTACCCTGTTTGGGTTATTCAATCTGGAGTGGTAAAGACACCTCCCTCCACCTCATTAGTATTTTATGTTTCATTACATTACCTATCTTTGGGCGCTTCCACCCACAAGTATAATACTTTCCAGGGCTGTGGAGTTAATACAATAATCATCCGACTGACTCCTCAGTTTAGTGAAACCACCGACTCCAGGTACCCAAAATTTCTCTGACTCCACAGCCCTGGAGTACACTGGCCATTTCTGCACCAATGAAAAGAGAGTTGGGGAAACAGAGTGTCTAAAGTTGTCCAGAGAAGGAGCCTCTCGCACTGACTGTGGAAGGGAGCAGTGATGCTCAAATCCGAACCCGGGTGAATAGATAGTTGCTATCCGGATTTCTCCCAGTAAACCTGTGTGGGGTGGGCGGGGGGGGGGTCAAGCTTACCTGTCTGATGTCTTCTTCGGTCCGTCCTTCGGCGCCTCCCACAATGCGCTCCACACGGTGGTCACATGACTACAAACACTTCCTCCTTCCGGGTTAAAGGAGGAAGTGTTTGTAGTCACGTGATGTGCGTGGACCGCATCGTGGGAGGTGCCGAGGGACGGACCGAAGAAGACATCAGACAGGTAAGCTTGAGCCCCGCCCACCCCACACAGGTTTACTGGGTGAAATCCGGATAGCAACTATCTATCTTTGTCGGATTTGAGCATCACTAGAAGTGAGTTACATAGAGTAAGGGCTGTATACGAAAAGGCCGTTCTACATCAAATAGTTTTCGTTCAATTTCAATTTAAATATCGCGGCTGCCATCTTGCCTATGTTATAACTTCCGGGTAACCCCTGTCCAGAGGAGTAACCCTCTCTGTTAGAGAAGTGCATCACTGAATGAAGCAGGAAGAGGAAGTGACACGCATGGCCATTAAACAAGTGAATAAAACAGGAAGAGGAAGTGACACGCATGGCCACTGCAAGAGGCTCCTTCAGAGGGGTCATAGCACGACTTTGTATGAAGTCGTTTGGCCCCATGCATTTTATAGCGGCAACACCAGGGGGAGTTTGGATAAAACAAGTGGCTGGTAAGTGTGCTGACACACTCAATAGTTAGGTGTGTATGCTTAACCCTCCTGGCGGTTAATTGTGCTGCGGCCGCGGGAGGTTTTTTAAGCCTAATTTTTTTTTATCATGTAGCTAGCCTAGCACTAGCTACATGATTCCCCCCTCCCTGCGGCCTCCCTCCCACCCCTCCGATCGCCGCCGGCGATCAAGCCCATCCTGAAATCCCTTTCTAAATGGGATTTCCTTCAGGGCGACGAACGGAGTGACGTCATCTACACAGTGACGTCACAAGGAGTCCCGATCCACCCCATAGCGCAGCCTGGCGGCGATTGGCCAGGCTGCGCAAGGGGTATGCGGGGGGGGGGGGGGGGGCTATATAACGGCGGGTAGCGGCGCATCGGCGGCGATCGACCCGAACAAGTTACCGCCAAGAAGGTTAAAAGCATACCCATGATTGGTGCTCGGAGTCCCTTCAAGTGGATCCTGGGAATAACCAGATTCATCTGGCAGAGTGGGGGGTGCGTAGAGGGGCACAATGTTCCAATAGATCCGCTATGTATTTGGGTCCCATGTGGTGTAGAGCCTTGAATGTCAGCAGGCAGATCTTAAAATTGATTCTTCATTTTACTGGCAACCAGTGAAGAGTTTGCAGTACTGGGGAGAAGTTTGAGCTGCGGGGGGCATTGCAGTACTGGGGAGATGTGTGAGCTGTGGGGGGCATTGACTAGGAGTCTGACTGCTGCATTCTGTACTAGTATCCATACCTATATCAGGACTTATTATACATTGTATATTCATGGCCAGGATCTGGGGACTGAGTTTACTATAGCCAGTGGTTTACTATATCAGAGATTAATATAATGAGATGATTCTACTGCACTGTCTTTAGTTTGGAAAGCCTATATTAAAAGACAACTGACCTAAGAGGGATATGGATGCTGCCATATTTATTTCCTTTGAAACAATGCACATTGCCTGGCTGTCCTGCTGATCCTTTGCCTTGAATACTTGTAGCCATACGCCCTGAACAAGCATGCGGAGTACAAGTTTGACCGTATTTGTTGCATGCTTGTTTCAGGAGTGTCAGACACTACCGATGCATGAAAGATCAGCAGGACCGCCAGGCAACTGGTATTGTTTAGAAGGAAAAAATATGGCAGCCTCCATATCCCTCTCAGGTTAAACACAACAGTCACAACATTATATTAAAAAGAAGACATATAAAACAAACGCAAGTAAAAAAAAAAAATATTTTCTTTATACTAATATAACTACTTTATCCTGTGTTTGCAAACTTGAGTTTTAAGTTTTTATTTTTTAACACCTTATCTCGCTATTGTATAGTCCAAAAGTGATTGGCTTGTTTCGCACAAAACCACTCAAATATACCTCAAAGCTAGACTTAACCCTAGAAAGAAAAATACCATATTTCAACAAAGTGCATTCCTCTGTTTTGCCTGATTAACACACAGGCTTTACGTTATTGTAACACGTCTAGACAAGCATGCTGCGGCCACCAATCAGAACGCTCGACCGAACACTCAAATAATATTGCTTTTACGCTTTCTGTATATTAATCACTGCTCACTGACCATGGAATAGGATTGACAACATACAAATTCCTAACTCTGAGAATAAATAAGAATTCACTTACTTTGTCTCAGTCATATACTGTATAACCTGGCAGACTCTAGAATACCCAGGTAAGAATTCTAATAAAAAATATTAGCAGTAAATTAATGCAGAGGCATATGTTAATAATCCAATCACTTTGTTTTTGACTTAGAAACATTTCAAACGTTATTTTTCATAACATTCTGAAAACTGAATAATGAATGAAAAAAAGGCATAGACAATAATTAAGTAAAATATTAGAAGTAATCAAATATTTTGATCGGATTTTATAGCTAATACCTCTATTTTATGGAATGTTGAAAAAAATGTGCATGATATTCAAATCATGCAATTTGGCAACTTTGTTGCAGGAAAACTCTGGGCGATTTGGCAACTTTGTTGCAGGAAAACTCTGGGCGATTTGGCAACTTTGTTGCAGGAAAACTCTGGGCGATTTGGCAACTTTGTTGCAGGAAAACTCTGGGCCTTTTTAAATTACAAAAACTTGATTTTACTTTTCTCTGTTAATCTAATGCTGAAATACTTTCTAAGAAAAAAGAGAAAAAAATACGAAGGCAATGGCTTTAGCTGAAACACTGCATATCTAATCAAGCAATGGTATTTAACTTTTTTTTTTTTTTTTATAAACCTCCTAAATTGCCAAAGAATTCAGAGTTGAGTTTGAAAAATGTTCTGGAATATAAAGCAATGGAGTTCAGTGCATTTTATGTCCATATTGCTCTATAAAGTTTTTCCCCCCTCTGGGAATGCTCTGCCACACCTCAAACTCGAAAATAAGAAGGGACACAGATTAAACCGAATGAACTCAGCCAAAATCACAAAGCATATATTTTTTTTTCTGCTCGGGGAGAGTTTGCACAATGAGAGGACACACATAATTTTAGCCCTTGAAGCCAGGGCTGGGCTGTGTTAGGACTGATTTTTCGGGCTGCTCCTCTTCGTAGTCACTGAAGGCAATCTCCAAATCTGGAGCTGAACCTCTTGCAGCATCCTCTGGTCCACACAGTCTCTCTATCATAGGTATCTTGTGTCTCAGAGACATCGAGGAGGACTATTTACTCAGGTATGGAATTCCTGCAAATTAAGACTCGCACTTTAAATTCAGGGGGGGAAGTTTGTTCAGTTCATGTAGTTGGATTTTTTTTTTTGTAAGCCAGTAATTTGGCATTCTGTACGGATTTTGTTTTCAGGCCAGCTGCTCCAGCTGTGAGCTTTTGAAGGACTGAAACAAACTCAAGTTTTGTACGTTTCGGTGCTCAGGCCAAGGCAAAGTACACGCTGCAATATCCTGCTGTAAAGTGGTTTGATCTTGATAAGTGATGCAGGAATAATCCAGCTGCTCATTAAAACAATTTCGGGAAGCAGTTGTTAAAAGATTATTAAGTGGAAAACAGGTGGACATTAACACATTAGGTACGAAGGCATTAAAAAAAGGTTTTCTATATCAATTTGTAAGAAGTTTTGAATCAAGATGATACCATTTATTGGCTAACTTGAAAGAATAAGAGTAAGCTTTCAGCTGTGCAGCCTTCTTCAGACTTTAGGATTTAAGTCTGCGGAAGGCTGCTGCACAGCCAAAAGCTTACTCATACTTTTATTCTTTTAAGTTAGCCAATCTTCCTAAATAAAAATGTCTTGCTTTTTCTGATGGCTAACACGGTACAATACTCTTCTGCTAATACTGTACCAATTTGTATTACTGATTGTTTTAAGATAGTACTTTTTAATGTTATAGATCAAAGCTGTAGATTTACATATTCACTAACTACTAAGCTAAGTATTTCAACTGGTCAATTGGACCAGCTTTTAAGACATCCTTGAACTAGGGAGGAAGTCCTCTTGTGTGTAATTACGGAACTTGTTTAAGAGAACTGTTCCACTGCTGTAGAGATCATTGTTAAATGGTTATGCTATTGATAGTTAAAGTTTCCTAGACCTGATATGTGTTTTAAAGATCCAAGTCATGTAGAGTTTATACTAAGGCAGACAGGGCACATCTTAAATTCTGTGGTTGGTCTAAGAGAAGTTTGATCCTGAAGGGCTTCATCCAGAACGCCTTCTGTTTAATAATCACGTGGTTTTAAGGACTTCGTGTAAAATCCAAACAGGAAGTACGGAATATTATTTCCGAATAGTAAATATTACATTCTCTTGACAAGTCCGAGATACTGGAGGGGGTGTTACAACCCATTACCTCCAGATATGCTTGAACCGAATCAAGTAGTACTGCTATCAAGAAAGAAACTTCATAGGGTAAGACAATAAGTCTGAAAAAAACCAAACCCAAAAGCAATAGAACTTATTAGGTTTCTCAGAGTTTGGAATGTTTGGATGATGAAGAAAATCCAAAGTCTTATCAGGAGTCACATTAAGTAGACATTAGAATTGTAAGTCAAAACTTCAACTCAGCCCCACCAACAGTTAAACTACAGCTGCAACAACTCAGCTACCAAAACCTTTAATGGCAAGAACGATCACTGTGACATGACAAGTCATTCACCAAAAAAACAAAACAAACAGAAGAGCTTTGTTATCTAAAGATTGTGGCTCACAGAATCATTATTATTGTATCTATTAATAGCAAACCTCATTGTGGCAAATCGTCATAACCTAAATCTACAAATTACAAAACAAGATTTTTTTTTAAATTTGTTATTGGTTTCTAGAGCCCCAAGATCTTCTAGTGTGCTGAATAACAAAGATCTAAAATAAAACTATGCATGCAGTTCATGGTCTAACAAGGGTAACACAGACAGCTGTGTAACACAATGTTGTATGGGTTTCCTCTGGGCACTCCAGTTTCCTCCCACATCCCAAAAACATTTAGATACGTTAATTGCCTTCCGCTTAAATTGGCCCTAAACTATGATACATACACTACATGGTGCACACATAAACATATGACTATGGCAGGGATTAGATTGTGAGCCCCTCTGAGTGAATTAATGACAAGACAATATACTCTGTACAGCGCTGCGGAAGATGTCAGCATCATAAAAATACTAAATAACAATAATAATGTACAATCTACATATGGATAAGACAGTAAATAGACACAATAATATGAAGGTACAACCAGTGAGAGTACTATTCTCGGTTACTGCTTTGTGTATGCCATCCTTGTTCTAAACCTAGGAATGTTCCTGCCGCCTCAATATATAATTAAAGCGGAATATAACCCTGCATTTCAACTTTGCTCTCAGGGCTCGTTTCCACTATCGCGAATCTGCATGCGTCCAACGCATGCAGATCCGCACATGTAATACAAGTGGATGGGCCTGTTTCCACTGTAGCGTTGTTGAGGTGCGTTTTTTTCAGCGTGAAAAAAACGCACAAAAGAGCCAATGATTTCGCCTGCGTCGGGAATCCGTGCGAATCGCCGCTAATGTATTTAATAGTAAAAACGCATGCGTTTGTTACATGCGTTTTTACCCGCGATTTCGCGTGCGATTTCGCACCTTTTTCAATTTTATTTAGCCCTGGCAGTGTCATGGTTAATTTCGCATGGCACCCTGCCATGCGAAATCGCATGCGAAATCGCGGGTAAAAACGCATGTGGAAACGCATCCGCATGCGTTTTTACAAGCGTCGGAATGCGGCCGAAATCGCGTCGCAACAGTGGAAACAAGCCCTCAAACATTATTTACAGTATATTATATGCAACCAGCATTTATTTATTTTTTTACTAGACCAGCATTGGAAGGGTTACACAGTGCTTTAAAGTTCCTGGAGATTTCTGCAGATGCATCCGAAGCTGAAATAGATACATTTTGTTTACATAAATGTATCTAAGTGTGGCATGTGACTCATCTCTCTGACTGAGAAGGAGCTTGGAGGACAGCCAGAGTGTGTAACATTTCTCAATAGATACATCTAACTAAATAGAATGTAACAATCTGAACTTCTGCATATCTCTCCATGGAACTTTAAACCTCTGTGTTTAACCCTTCCAATGCTGGTCTAGTAAAAAAATGCTTTTTGCATATAATATGCTGTAAATAATGTTTTAGAGCAAAGTTGAAATGCAGGGTTATATTCCGCTTTAAAAAAGAACCAGTTATTAAAAAAAACACCCAGGACCTCCCTCTGCTATCATTCCAGAAGTTTCTACTTTGCTGGCTGGTCATGCTTCCCTGGAGGACTCATTTCTTAGTAAGTAACTGGCCGGGAACATTTATACTCAGAGTGTCCCAGTTGGCTATACTACTTGGATAAAGGAGAACTTTCGCAGATCTATTCCAATTAGCTGTTCCAAGATGATGCTGGCAGCATCCATGCTTTTTTTTTTTTTTTTGGCGCTCTTTATCAGCAAAGACAAACTCAGAAACTTTTCACAATCAGCAAATAGATCTTCGAAGCTCCCCCAAGCCAAGGCAAATAACCGTTGACACCTAAAGATACACAAAACAGATTCCTGGTTACTCTGGGAAATAAGATGTTGTAGTGTGTATAGGGACACACTAGTGGCTTGGTGGACTAACATCAGGACTACCCTTCAGACAGCAATTCCCAGCTAATTCTCGAGTGATCCTTGTCATCATCCCCATCACTAAACCAGACCTGAACTCGAGCACATCGCACAATGAAAAGTCTTTATTTCACATGGTAGCTGAATAAATTAACTGGACTGTGCTCAGTGCTTGTTTAGCTAGATCAGAGTGTCTTTTCAGTGAGTCTGAGCTGTGTGTAAGCTGTGCCATGCTAGCTCTCTGTCCTGTGTAAACACAGGCTTAACCCTTTCAGTGCTTTTAGTGAAATGAATCAATTATTATTAGGGTTTCCAGATACTGTAATGAAGATGTTTTTACCCCCAAAGGTTTTTCATGCTGTGGCTACATTTTCAGAGCAGATAGGAAGTTCTGAGCTTAGCTCCACTTTAAGTCATGTGTAATCGAATGACAGTGAAGCCGACTTGGACATAAACATGTCACAAATGTCTCACTCTCTGGAGTTGGTCTTCTCTCCCTCTCTCTCTGGAGTTGGTCTTCTCTCCCTCTCTCTCTGGAGTTGGTCTTCTCTCTCTCTCTCTCTCTCCCTCTGGAGTTGGTCTTGAACAAAGACAGTCAATGAGATGCTAATAATTTGAGTTGATGAACATGTTATGCTTAATGGAATTGGATCAGTCAAATGCGGTAGATAATTCAAGGTGATAAAAGCTCTGGTGTGTGGCACTAGATGCTTCAGGTGGTGGATCGGCTTACCAAGGATGGAACCATGTGCTCTCAAATAGACCTCAATCATCTGCAATGGAAGAGGTAGACGAGGCACTACCCTTCAAAGCTTCCTTTAATAAAGCTGGGTAAGGATACAGTGGTCTGTGGTGGGAATGAAAAAAGGGCAGGCTGACAGCTGTTTCGCAAGAACACTTTCTTCATCAGAGGCTATGCACAAGCCTCTGACGAAGCAAGAGTTCTTGCGAAACAGCTGCCAGGCTGCCCTTTAATCACCCCCACCACATTCTGATGTAGCCTGACCCAGCTTGAATAAAGGAAACTTTAAAGGATCTCATCTACCTCTTCCAATGCAAATGCAGTAGATGACTTGATTGGTCCAATTCCAGTTATTTTTGTGCCAAGGTTTAGTAGTGATTTAAAGTAAACCCGAGGTGAGAGACATATGGAGGCTGACATTTATTTTTAAACAATGCACATTGCCTGGCTGTCCTGCTGATCTACTGCCTCCAATATGTTTAGCCATAGACCCTGAACAAGCATGTCGATTAGTTGTTTATGACAAAACTCTAGATAATCAAAAGAGGGGTCAGTACACAGTCCTAATCAGGAACAACGTAAAGCCTTTATTGTTTCAGCATACACTTTATGACATCTGACCGTCGCAGCCGATGATCGTTTCGGGGCCACCAGGGTCCCCTTTGTCAAGACATTGGCAGACAAAAACATGTACTGATTAAGACTGTGTGCGGACCCCTCTTTTGGTTATCTACTGGGATCCTGCACCAGCATCCACTGCCCAACAGCTGTGCGATTGTTTCGATTGGTAAGACAAAAATCTGACTGTATTAGCTGCAGGCTTGCTTTCGGTGTGTGATGCAGACACTACTGACCAGAAAGACCACCAGGACAGCCAGGCAACTGGAATTTAATAGGAAATAAATATGGCGGCCTCCATGTGTCTCTAACCTCGAGTTCCATTTAATTCATAATTGTTATATAAAGCTTTGCAGGACAAAATAATGTACAAGTGCCCAGAATACCATAGCCCATAGCTCTGTAATTTTGCAGCAGTACCATACAACAAATATGGACACTATCTGGCCTTGCATTGTCCATTTCGTTGTTAGACAGATAATGGTTTGAGCGGTATCGTCACCATAAAAATCTAATTTCAACAGCAACTGATTTGAGTGTATAAGTGATAAAGATGCTAATCCTGCATTCAAAACTTGCAAAACTTTTTCTGCTGTTATGGTTTGTAGTTATCACATACTTTAGGAGCACTGGCCCTAGTGCCAAACAGTGCCAAAGAGTTGAATGCTGGGAGTTTTTTATATATAGTATATACCTCCTCTTCCATTTATTTCTCTGCCTAGCTGCTTATCAGAAACACCCTCTGATTACTTGTGTTTACAAACAAGGCTGAGGTGACTCAGTGATTGGATGTGTAAATAAAAAAAATAGACAGTGCAGTTGTTTGTATACACCTCAGTGGGAGTGTCTGAAGACTCTGGGAGGAGGGCAGCTAATGAATACACAATGAGCAAGAGAAGGGAGGGGGGAAAACAAGAGTCATGGAGGATATGATGTCAGCATTAGCTTGGCAAGATGGCCACTGCCTAGAATAGGATTTTCTGCTTTTCCTTTATAAAATTCACAGGAATCATTACGCGGATAGCACAATTCATCTGTTATGTAAGTAGAAGTAGTATTTATCTACTTATATATGTGTTTTTTATTTCTAGGTTAGTATGGGTGTCACTTGTTCTTTAATAAAAAAAAAATCAAATGCTGAGAAATGTAATTGTTTTCTATTGCAGAATATAAAGAATTGATGACATGGATGCCCTCGTCCAGTTTACAGTTTTGACTTTGGTGCTCACGACACAAGTTCTGTGCCAGTACCGAGAGTATGACTACGACACAGACTATGGCCCGGAACCAGAATCCGAGTACCAGCCAAGTGTTCATTTCCACCACACCCCAGATTACCATGTTCCACATGCTCCTTACTCAACAGACTGCGCGAGAGAATGCTTCTGCCCTCCGAACTCCATAATCACCATGTACTGTGACAACAGGAAGCTCAAGGCTATTCCACAAATTCCATCCCGCATCCAACAGGTCTACCTGCAGCACAATGAAATAGAGGCCGTGACCATGAAGTCCTTTGCCGATGCCACCGGCCTACGGGAAATCAACCTGAGTCACAACAAACTGAAATCACAAAAGATCGATAATGGCGTGTTTGCGAAATCTCCTCATCTGCATCAGATCTACCTCAACGACAACGACTTAGAAGAGATACCCTCGCCCTTCTCCCCGTCCATCGAAAGAATTTTTCTTGGTGCCAACAAGATCAATAAGATAAAAGAACAGGACCTCGAGGGCTTGGTGAACGTCACCATGCTTGACCTCTGCAATAATCGGCTGGACAGTATCAAGGGGAGACCTCTCAGTAAGCTGACAAAATTAATGCAGCTCAATATCTGCAATAACAAACTGACGTCCATGCCTGCAAACCTCCCACCATCTTTGATGTATCTGTCCCTAGAGAATAACTCCATCTCCAAAATTCCCGATGACTACTTTACCAAGCTTCAAAATCTCATCGCCATTCGACTCTCAAACAACAAGATTGAGGAAGTGGCTGTGAACTTGTTTAACCTTCCGAAACTTATGGAGCTGAACCTGGGGCACAACAAGCTGAAACGTAGTTTTTACATTCCCCGATCGTTGGAACACCTCTATTTGAACAACAACGAATTTGAAAGTAAGTAATTCCAGTTTTTGGGTAAAAATAAGCAAAATTTGCAGATAGTAGTTTGCTATGCAGGAAAAAAAAATGTAAATTACAAACATAAATAGCAAGAAATGTGGGGGGAAAAATGGACTTAAAAAACAAACAAATATGTAGATAGACAGGATCGTTTACTCCCATATCTGGCAATTAGGCTTTATATAACAGCACTGGCTTTTCTCATTATCAAGGTTTTAGTGAGTCTTGATAAGTCCTGACTTTTGGGTGGACTAGTTGAGCTGTAAGCCAAACCATGCCCCTGCCTAACTGTTGCTACTCCCTCTCCTGGGGAGATCATCGCCTGGCCTTTGTACAAGTTCCTTGGCCAGCCACCAGATGTCAATTGTAGAGAGGGAAGGTCCATAGTTGTATTCTGATCTCACTAAAGCGACTCACCATGGTATGGGAGCCCACGTGTGACAACAGCCAGTGCTTCTCTGGTAATAAGGATGTGCGGGGGTTTGAGGTGAGTCACACTACGAGTCACGTAATAAGAGTAGGTGAGGAACCAAGCAGTTTTGTTGCCGCAGTTTGTCCTGGTTTCTAATAGCAGTAGGAACTGCCATGTTCCCCCCCCCCCCCTCCCATTCTCGCTGCTCTTACCCAGCGGCAGGGTGTGAAGGTAATCAAGTGTGACTTCTTTAAACTGAAGTACAGTGTAAAATCTCTCCCCCCACTCACTGCTGATGAAAGCTTTTATTTCCTCATTGCTACTGCTAATTATAGCAATCCTTATCTGTTAGCTCTTTCGGCAATACTAGCCTCTAACAAACATTTAAACGGAAAAAAAAGATGCAGAATGGATTTTTTTTAGTAATGAGCCACATTGTTAGCATGCATTTGTAATGTGATATTGAGATGCCCTGGAGTCTAAAAATGCCCGGTTCCCTTTAAACTCTGGCCACTTTAAAATGGTATTCCCCGGACATATCAGTGAAGCAATATTAGCTGTGCTAGATTCTTTCAGTCTACTAATTCAGTGGTCAGTGGGAGAGTATGACGAGAGCACAGACGTGAAAAAACGAGCACAGCAACATTTGTAAAGCACTTTACTCCTACAGGAATCAAAGCATGTGTCA
The DNA here is from genome assembly GCF_040937935.1 of Hyperolius riggenbachi. Taxonomy (NCBI): domain Eukaryota; kingdom Metazoa; phylum Chordata; class Amphibia; order Anura; family Hyperoliidae; genus Hyperolius; species Hyperolius riggenbachi. Next base: position 15,434,590 of record NC_090654.1, read on the forward strand.
TGTCTCAGGTCAGAAGTTAGTGGCAGGTGATGTGCACCAGTGTTTGCATGATTTTAACTTTTTTTTGCAGCTCCTTAAGCAATTTAGTTAGGAAGGGGGTGGATGAGAGGGAAGTTCCTGCAAGAGGTGCCCTCTGCTGGTCATATAGTCTATGACTATGTGCGACTGAACCAGTTTCTTCTGTTTATGGGTGAACTACTCAGCCGCTGCTTAATTAAGTATCGCAGACTATGTGTAAGGTGTTTGCACTTCTTATTGTCTGACTGGCAGTTTGCTGACTATATAAACGGCAGAGTGCTGTCTGGGAGTGAGTATTATTTGTACATTGTCATTTTAGAACACTTAGTTATTGATCGTGTTCCTTTAAAGTGAACCTCCAGACTAAAAATCGACTCAGCAACACTGAAAAGGCTCGGTGTTTCTTTAACAGTTTCACAGCATCAGAACTTTGTTTCTCTTATACAAGCCTCATTTTTAGCTGCACAGAAGAAAACTGCCCGGGCAGTTTTCCCTTATGCTGTGCAAAGCATGATGGGATTTCTGATGTTGTTGTTCTCGTTCTGCTGTTTTGGTGCAATTTTTTTTTTTTTACTTTTTTGAATTTGACATTTGAAGCCTAGCGTGTGCAGCTGGGAGGGGTGATCAGGACACAGAACAGCTGGGACTGTGTCTCATGCTCCCTGTCACCTCCTTACAACCAAAAAGATGGCTGCCCCCATGACAAAGATGGCAGCCCCCATGAATCACAAACATGTGCCTGTTCTTTTAACACAGGGTGGGTAAAAGATTATATTACCTATCCATTCTAATTGACATAACTAATGTAACTTAAAGAGAAACTCCAAGCTATAATTGAACTTTATCCCAATCAGTAGCTGATACCCCCTTTTACATGAGAAATATGATGCTTTTCACAAACAGACCATCAGGGGGCGCTGTATGACTGATTTTGTGCAGAAACCCCTCCCACAAGATGCCCTGAGGACCGCGGTACTCTGGGCAAACTGCCACAATGTAACAATGTTCACAGACAGGAATTAGCTGTTAACAGCTGTCTCTAACAGCCAAAACAGCTAGCAGCAGCTACATAACCTGCCCACAGTAAAAATGTCACCATGTAATAAATGTCAGAATGTAAATCGGGGAGAGGAAAGATTTTACAATGAGCAAACACTGACTAAATCATTTATACATAATTATGGTATAAAAGGAAGCACTTTTTTTACTACATTATTTTCACTGGAGTTCCTCTTTAATAACAGTATGTTTGTTTAGGCTGAAGTTCCCCTTTAAGAGAAGTTGAGCCTTTTTTTTACAAGTTCTTGTACCCAGTTCATCTATATTTTGGGGTAAATTCCTAGCAATCTTCAGTATTAAAGTTCCATGACATAAGAGTGTGAAACCTAATCTCTCTCTCTCTCTCACAGCTATAAATGTGACTTTAATGTGTCCGGTAATGGATCAGATGCATCGACTGACCTACCTCCGAGTGGATCACAATAAACTGAAAGGTCCTGTGAGCACACTAGCCTTCCTGTGTTTCCCCCACATACACAGTATTTACTACGGAGAGCAGAAGCGTCGGCCTGGGGACCCCGATGTACCGGTGATTCCTCAATACCCGTATCGGGAAGATGAAGACGAGGACGACGAGGACGACTTTCCTCAGTATCACAGAGTAGAACATAGGCCAATGGTAGAACACGACGAAGAGGATGACTTTGATGATTATGCCTATTAAGTAACCCAACAGCTCTGTTAACTAGTGAGTAGTATTATTCAACAACTTAAAGTGGACCTGAACTCCAGTACAGGACAGAAAGAAAACACAGAGAAATGCACCCTGTGTGTATTTAGAGAGTTTATCCTATCTAATTCACCCTCACCTGTGACCAATCACAACTGTGATTTGATCTCTCCCATGTCTCACATGACTACCACTGCAGAGATGACAGATAAGCCCATTTGAAAGCACAGGAGGCTAACAATGTGTCTGCTTCCATAAATCAGGAAGTAGAAACAGTGCAGATTTATTGCAGGATTTGTATCAGCTGTAACAAAGAAATTGTTTTTGTTTAAAAGTTATTATGCTGTTGCGTATCTTTTAGAGCAGAAAGGAAGTTATGGGTTCAGGTCCGCTTTAAATTTGTTTTTGTTTTATTTAATGAATCTATGTGTATATAGACATAAAATGAACGTTTTCCAAATAAAAATAAAAAATTCAAAGCCCATTGCATTCATCTTATAGGACTTAATACAATTCTTCTGCTTACTTTGTTAAACATGTACAAAATATGTTAGATATGATCATGAGTGTGGTTAAGCCAGGATCATAAAGTTAATGTAGTGAATTACTAACACGTTTTGCAATTAGATAAGTAAGCAATTTATTTATGTTATTAAAGCTAAAATAAATAGGATAGAGAACCTATAGGCGCTAAAAGGCTTGCTTTAAAGGATACCCGAACTGACATGTGGCATAATGAGATAGACATGTATATGTACAGTGCCTAGCACACAAATAACTATGCTGTGTTCCTTTTTTTCTTTCTCTGCCTGAAAGAGTTAAATATCAGGTATGTAAGTGGCTGACTCAGTCCTGACTCAGACAGGAAGTGACTACAGTGTGACCCTCACTGATAAGAAATGCCTCTTTTTTACCTCTTTTTTGCTCTCAGAAGCCATTTTCTGCTAGGAAAGTGTTTTATAGATGGCATTTCTTATCAGTGAGGGTCACACTGTAGTCACTTCCTGTTTGAGTCAGGACTGAGTCAGCTACTTACATACCTGATATTTAACTCTTTCAGGCAGAGAAAGAAAAAAAGGAACGCAGCATAGTTATTTGTGTGCTAGGCACTGTACATAAACATGTCTATCTCATTATGTCACATTTCAGTTCGGGTATCCTTTAAATACTAATGGAGTTTATTTGTAGGCTTATAAACGCAGGTAAAGTGCTGCTGATTAAATGCCATGTGAAGGGTAACAGAGAGGCTAAAATCAAAGTCTTACGATGGTTAGTAGCTCTTTTATCACACACACGGATCATCTCCAAGTGACCTTGCACCATGCGATAGCATTGGTAGACAGCAAAGGGCAGAAAGCAGAGAGCCAATAAGAAGAGTCCTCCACCCAACTCTAACTTCTCACCCCATTTGATCAGATGCCCTTGCGGGCGGAACTTCAGAATGGCAGAGCAGTAGAAGGAGACATTCTGCATCACTTTAGATGTGCAGATCTGTATAGTGATACACAGAAGAGAGACCTCTAGTGGCATGTAAGCACACCATGGGCTCGATTCACAAAGCCATGATAATAAGCTTAGCGCGCAATCTTTACTATTACACGTGCTAACCTGTACGCGCACTATGCTTATCGTGGCCATGATAGCATTTTATCACGGCTTTGTGAATCGAGCTTCTGAAGTGATGCAAGAAGCCTTTTCCTCTCTAACAAGTCAAAGGACACAGGACCAGCTGATGATGACCAGTCTGCATAGCTTGCTGCAGAAACCTACTCCAATGGCGATGACTTCACCATACCGAACAGGGCTCGGTGAATTGAAAAATTTTTTTCCTGCAAATTACCAAACTTCTACGGCACCTGTGAAAACCTTTGTGAATTTGAATTGAATCTAAAATAGCAAGTGCTGTATTTGACCCATTTGATTTTTTTTTTTTGCGCCAATGATTTGGAGGCTGCCATAGGCCATAATGAGAATAACGCCTATAGCGACGCTCAGTGACTAATTTGGGCACTGGCGATTGCCGGAGCTCAAATTAGAGAAAATAAAATAAGTAATTCGTCCGTCGGCAATAGCCGATGCCCGAATGACATGTCCCTTCTGAGTTGCGACCATTTGGAGGGGGGAGTAGCATTGACGCCACCCCAAACTTCCAGCAGGGGCAGGACGAGTCCTCTTTCGGATTCACCAATGCCAAAATGTGGCCGCGGCCCCTTTAAATGTAAGCCCTTCACGCCCCCTTTATAGCAGATGTTGTTGTGGTCTCACTTAATATGGGTTGAGGGAGTCATGTCAGGAGAGGGACACAACTGAGGGTCAGCCAGACTTCAGATGGACAACTGTTCCAAAAAATTGGAATTTTTAAATTGCATACATATCTGACAGATCTTTGGACTAGTTCATCTGTTCTAGAGGGATTCTCAGCTATTTCTTTATTTAAAGAAATAACTTACTAAACTTCAATTGCTCAGTTTAACTGCCAGAATAGTGTGCAAACAAGCAGGGAAGCTGGCTGATATCGTTCTATTTATCCTTGAGGCTGCATTTCCACTTGTGCGGTGCGAATCGCCGCGGTAAAAATTCGCATGCGGATGCGAATTTCGCATGCGGGTCTAAGCGAATTTTCATGCGAATTCGCATGAAAATTCGCATGGATGACGATGTATGCGAATTTAACCATGGCAGTGCTGGTGTGCTTTTCCATTGTTTCTATGCGAATTTTCATGCGAATTTGCATGAAAATTCGCATACACAAACCTCATGCGAATGTATTATTATATCCATTGTATGCGATTCGCATAGTGGTATGCAATATGCGAATTCTGATGGCTCTGCCATGCGAATTTTTTCTGCACAGAAAAACGCAAAGTAATCCTGACAAGTGGAAACAGTCCCATTCACTTGTATTGCTATGCGAATTTGCATGCGAAAAACGCATGCAAATTCACAATAGTGGAAATGGGCCCTGATGGGGGTGTGGAAGGTTAACAGGTTCTCCAAAGTATGTAAAAAGAGAAGAACAGGGAGACGCTTATTGGGCAGCAACGATAAATAGCTAAGTGCGGTGGGGCCAACCACCTTCTGGAATGTAGGGGTCTCCTCTGGTTCGGTCACTCTCCAAGAAAAAGAAGGAATTTAGTAAAGACCATAGATCCTTACTAAATTGTATAGATCCTTTCCAGGGAGTGCTTTTGTAAAGAACAAAGATACTACTGTACAAAGAATACCCAATAAGGAGATGGACTAGTCCAAAATCTGTTAGATCTGTCAACTTTTTCCTACCAATTGTAATTAAAGGACCACTATCGGAAAAATTGTGAAATTCAAAATGCATGTAACCAAATTCAAATAAGAATTATATTTCTTTCAGATTAAAATGAGCAATAAATAAAATAAACAATTTTTTCCCCTACGTTGCTGTCACTTACAGTAGGTAGTAGAGATCTGACAGAATCGACTGGATTTAGACTAGCCCATCTCTCGGGGGGGGGGGGGGGGGGGGGGGGTTGGTATTCTCAGCATGGCCTTTATTGTTTATAAAAAAAACTCTAATTGAAAGGGATTTATACAAAAGATGCTGTCCAGTCTCCCCAGCTCAAGTCACACACTTTTGGCAGTTGAACAGAGCAACTACCTTTCACTAAGTGCTTGTGGTCGGTTCTGTCAGATTTCTAATACCTACCAGAAGAGACAGCAACATAGGAGAAAAGTAATTTAGAGCTCGTTGTTCTCTAGAAGAAATATACTTCTTATTTAAAATTTTACAATTTCCGCGATATTGGAAACTTTATTTTAACCACTTCCCTACCCTAGGTTACTTCCCCTAAAAAACTAGAGCAATTTTCTACTTTTTAAACTTCCCCATTCATTTGCCAATAACTTTATCACTACTTACCACACCTACATGATCCATACCTTGTAGGTAAAAGGTAAATTGAATATGGGTCCAAGAGTGATTATCCAATGATATACAGCTTCATCAACCAATTTCACAGGCCCTCCAGAAAAAAAAATGGCCAAACCATCCAACTGTCATCTAATGTCTATGGGTAGTTTAATAAAGAAGGGAACAAAATACAATCTTATGTAAGGGCTGGAACTCACTAGGGAGATTTTGGCAGCGTTTTGGGATAGCGGAGGATTCCCAAAAATGCTTTGCCAATGAAAGTGTGTGGTGGGAAACTGCGATTGTATTTTGCATTGTTTGGGTGTCGAGTGATTAGGATTTAAATAAACTTTATTATACTCACCAGCTGTCTGGATTTCCTGCTTCCATCCGTAGCCCCGCCCCCTAAAGTCAGAGGTCACAGGCACTTCTCTTATTGGTCCTAGAGAAACACCTATGACCTCTCCCTTTGAAGGGCGGGGCTAAGGACGGAAGCCGGACACCTGGCAAGTATAAATCTCTAAACGGAAGTGATGTACAGCGCTTCTAAGCATTGGGGAATCGTGAGCGCAATCGCACTAGGAATCGTTGCACAAAGAATTTTAACGTGCGGCAGAGATTCCTAGTGGGTCCCAGGCCTTACAGCAGACTGTATATTTGTAAACGAACTATAGCATGCCGCGACACTGTCTTTATTCAGCTTTACCGCATTAGCACAAGTGGTTTTTGTTCCACCCACAACACACAGAGAACAGATGTCCCACACAGAGAACCTGTTGTTTACATAAATACTACTTTGGCAGGAACTGTGGTTTATCACCACTTATCACTTCCACTTCCTCTGTATACTCAGAGGGCTGACGTCTCTAACCAGGGATTACAGTCAAGTACGCAGATTATTATTATCATGTGCTACATGTCAAGTCAAGACTTTTTAATTGTTAAACATATTAAACAAAACTGACTTCAAAATATAACCATTAATAAAGTGTTAATGAAATCAGAGATTTCATTTTCTCATCTCCATCTTTTGCTTTTGTGTCTTTTTGTTTTTAATAATATCGTTTACTGTTAATTAGACACTGAACCACCAACTTGCCGGTTTCTGTACTTCAGACAGAAAAATAGACGTAAAAGGACTGTTTTAAAGGGAGTCTGAAGTGAAAATAAAAAACAGATACTCACCTGAGGAGAGGGAAGGCTCTGGGTCCTATAGAGCCTTCCCATTCCTCTCACAGTCCCCGCGTTCTCTGCAAGCTCCCCCATTAGCAGTCTCAGACTAATCCGTCGGAGATTGCTCTCTTTCACATTGGGTGGACTTCAGGAATCTTCTGAAGCACTCGGGCTTCTGTGAGCCATGTGTGAGCGCCCTTTCTCGCATGTTTGCGCATACGTAGTACAGAGCAGCCTGTCTTTGGGAGCTTCCAAAGACTTCCGAAGTCTCCCGCAGTGGGAGACTCGTAAGGAGGAGCCTGCGGAGGAATGTGTGGACCCAGAACCTTCCCTCTCCTTAGACGAGTATCTGCATTTCCCTTCAAACTTGCTTTAAAGCGGATCTTCAGCCCGCAATTTCAAATCCAGCAGCCTTATTGTAAAACAGGAAAACACATAAATCCAGGCACATCGCCTTTAGTTAGGACAATTAGATAAGTAATTTAAGGAAAGGGAGGTGCTAAAGGGGGTGTGGCCAGAAAAATAGCAAAAATCTGTAAACGCTTTGCACACTCGCATGCAAATGTTCAAACAAATGCATTCACAGATTCACTCATCCAATTATATGGTAGAAGAAGAAAGCCCTTAAAAAATAGCACCTCCCACAGCAAAATTTGAAAAAGTATAACAAAAATCTTTATTCAACATTGGGTATAATAATAGTCACAATATTGATGATTCAATAAAGAATAAAACCATTTAACCTCCTTGCCGGTTATCCCGAGCTCAGCTCGTGGTAACCTGCGTAGGAGGATTTCTCAGGCCCCGCTGGGCCGATTTTCAAAATTTTTTTTTCCTACACGCAGCTAGCACTTTGCATGTGGTACGCGATCGCCGCCGCTACCCGCCGCGCCACCCCCCCTCCAGACCCCTTGCGCAGCCTGGCCAATCAGTGCAAGGCAGCGCTGAGGGGTGGATCGGGATTCCCTCTGACGTCCCGACGTCCATGACGTCATCCCGCCCTGTCGCCATGGCGACCGGGGAAGCCCAGCAGGAAATCCCATTCTGTACGGGATTTCCTGCTTACTCTGATCGCCGGAGGCGATCGGAGTGGGCGGGGGGATGCCGCTGCTCAGCGGCTATCATGTAGCGAGCCCTGGGCTCGCTACATGATTACAAAAGAAAAAAATAAAATTAAAAAAAGTGCTCTGCTGCCCCCTTGCCGCGGGAATTGGACCGGCAAGGGGGTTAAAGAACAAGCAAATATTCCAACATGATCCCTGCTGCATATGAAACAATCACTCTAAATGCAATATATTGTATAATGACACAATGCTGCTGTCAGATATAAAACCCCACAGTAGGATCAATATTGAGCCCAACAGTTGGAGAACCCGGGTTCAGTATACAACCTAGTGTGATGCAAGACCAATAAACACATGTGCAATGAGAGCTAAAAAATAAACACAAGAATAAATATCACATATATAAAAAAATTATAAAGTGCACAATTGCTATCCAGATATACAGTATTACTAGTGATAAGATGCCTGGTAGAAAATTAAGGCAAAGCAGCAGCCCATAGGAAAATAGCATAAAGTGGAGTAGTGCAAAAAATAGGAGATACTTAGCCCAGAAATGGGGAAGTCAATCTCAGCAGCACAGCAGGGAACAAGGAATCCCCTCAGAGGACAAGATCCCACTAGTTCCTCGAGCGTCACCTCAGCACAGCAGGGAACAAGGAATCCCCTCAGAGGACAAGATCCCACTAGTTCCGCGAGAGTCACCTCAGCACAGCAGGGAACAAGGAATCCCCTCAGAGGACAAGTCCCACTAGTTCCGCGAGAGTCACCTCAGCCCAGCAGGGAACAAGGAATCCCCTCAGAGGACAAGATCCCACTAGTTCCGCGAGAGTCACCTCAGCCCAGCAGGGAACAAGGAATCCCCTCAGAGGACAAGATCCCACTAGTTCCGCGAGAGTCACCTCAGCACAGCAGGGAACAAGGAATCCCCTCAGAGGACAAGATCCCACTAGTTCCGCGAGAGTCACCTCAGCACAGCAGGGAACAAGGAATCCCCTCAGAGGACAAGATCCCACTAGTTCCGCGAGAGTCACCTCAGCACAGCAGGGAACAAGGAATCCCCTCAGAGGACAAGATCCCACTAGTTCCACGAGAGTCACCTCAGCACAGCAGGGAACAAGGAATCCCCTCAGAGGACAAGATCCCACTAGTGCCGCGAGAGTCACCTCAGCCCAGCAGGGAACAAGGAATCCCCTCAGAGGACAAGATCCCACTAGTGCCGCGAGAGTCACCTCAGCCCAGCAGGGAACAAGGAATCCCCTCAGAGGACAAGTCCCACTAGTTCCGCGAGAGTCACCTCAGCCCAGCAGGGAACAAGGAATCCCCTCAGAGGACAAGATCCCACTAGTTCCGCGAGAGTCACCTCAGCACAGCAGGGAACAAGGAATCCCCTCAGAGGACAAGATCCCACTAGTGCCGCGAGAGTCACCTCAGCACAGCAGGGAACAAGGAATCCCCTCAGAGGACAAGATCCCACTAGTTCCGTGAGAGTCACCTCAGCACAGCAGGGAACAAGGAATCCCCTCAGAGGACAAGTCCCACTAGTGCCGCGAGAGTCACCTCAGCCCAGCAGGGAACAAGGAATCCCCAAGATCCCACTAGTGCCGCGAGAGTCACCTCAGCCCAGCAGGGAACAAGGAATCCCCTCAGAGGACAAGATCCCACTAGTGCCGCGAGAGTCACCTCAGCACAGCAGGGAACAAGGAATCCCCTCAGAGGACAAGTCCCACTAGTTCCGTGAGAGTCACCTCAGCCCAGCAGGGAACAAGGAATCCCCTCAGAGGACAAGATCCCACTAGTGCCGCGAGAGTCACCTCAGCCCAGCAGGGAACAAGGAATTCCCTCAGAGGACAAGATCCCACTAGTGCCGCGAGAGTCACCTCAGCACAGCAGGGAACAAGGAATCCCCTCAGAGGACAAGATCCCACTAGTTCCGCGAGAGTCACCTCAGCCCAGCAGGGAACAAGGAATCCCCTCAGAGGACAAGATCCCACTAGTGCCGCGAGAGTCACCTCAGCACAGCAGGGAACAAGGAATCCCCTCAGAGGACAAGATCCCACTAGTGCCGCGAGAGTCACCTCAGCCCAGCAGGGAACAAGGAATCCCCTCAGAGGACAAGTCCCACTAGTTCCGTGAGCGTCACCTCGCTTTATCAAGGAGAGAGGATGCCTCTGTATATCTGGATAGCAATTGTGCACTTTATAATTTTTTATATATATGTGATATTTATTCATGTGTTTATTTTTTAGCTCTCATTGCACAGGTGTTGTTTATTGGTCCTGCATCACACTAGGTTGTATACTGAACCCGGGGCCTCAATATTGAGCCTACTGTGGGGTTTTATATCTGACAGCAGCATTGCGTCATTATACAACATATAGCATTTAAGCTCAACACACACCATACAATCTTGGTTGTACAGATTTACCAAATCTATGTAGTATAAGGGCCAACAGATTGAAAATACTTTGAATGATTGATTGGATAAGCGCTTATACTACATGAAAGTGGTAGGATTGAACAACCAAGATTGTATGGTGTGTGGTGAGCCTTAGAGTGATTGTTTCACATGCAGCAGGGATCATGTTGGAATATTTGCTTGTTTTTTAAATGGTTTTATCCTTTATTGAATCATCAATATTGTGATTATTAATATACCCAATGTTGAATAAAGATTTTTGTTATACTTTTTCAAATTTTGCTGTGGGAGGTGCTATTTTTTAAGGGCTTTCTTCCTCTACCATATAATTCCTCTTGTTTAGAGCCCTAGCACACACAGTTATTTAGTTGAGGTGTTGCACACACTTTCCAGAAACTATAGATTCACTCATCCAGGCACCACTGTTATCCCTACAGCTAAGTTAAAAGCCAGGGTTTTAGTTCACAGAAGAATGCATTCTTATGCTTAGTCACCTATACTGCGCAGAAGTACCCAGGTAAACGTAAGTGGCCCTGTAACATGCATAGTGCAAACATGCAAACATTCATTGCATCAAACCTATCTAGGGATTAGGAGCACAGATCCTGACGTCCTCTCCTGGGACAGACAGTGCATCTTACCAATCGCACAAGGGAGCTAACGTAATGTGTCCATGTGCACCATGCACATACACCAGCATAAGCTGTGTGTTAACGTAATGTATCCATGCACACCATGCACATACACCAGCATAAGCTGTGTGTTAACGTAATGTATCCATGCGCACCATGCACATACACCAGCATAAGCTGTGTACATGCTGACAAAACACACAAACTGGGGAAGGAGGGAGTGCACTAGATTAAAACCCTGGCCACAGGGGGTCTGTAACAAGGAAAAAAAAATCCAGGTACTTCTGCGCAGTGTAGGTGACTAAGCAAGATACTGCATTCCTTTGTGAACTAAGACCCCGGCTTTAACTTAGCTGTAGGGATAACAGTGCTGCCTGGATGAGTGAATCTGTGAATGCATTTGTTTGAACATTTGCATGCGAGTGTGCAAAGGGTTAATGATTTTTGTTATTGTAAAAGAAAGTTACAGTTACCATGCTGCCCGAATCACTTTCTGTGCGAGCTCCCGCCTTTCACCGGAAGGCTGGCGGATTGCAACTTGCGGGCTAGTGATCCGCTTTAAGCCTCATACACACGCTAGACTGTCCTCAGCAGAAGGGGCTGGTCGGGGCCATCTTGAATGATAATCTAACATGTGCACAAGTGTGAGGTCTGCCACAGTCACTTAGAAAGTCACCATTACAACATATTGTAGAATGTACTAAACTACTCAGAATACCCACTTTTATGCATAAGCAAGCCTGTAAGACCCACAGGAGAAAAGGTCTACCTCTACCTCGGTAGAGGAAAGCATCTGGATCCTCCAAAGACATTCCGGGTCCTCCTTGAGAACACCATTCAAGCGCTGGACCCTCTGGAAGTTCATGACCATGCTCATGTCGTTCTCGGACGGAAGTGTGATGCGCGCACCACGTGACAAAGCCCTGGAGGTTCCCAGCGCTGCAAATTAAAGCGCTGCAGAAGATGTCAGTGCCATATAAATACATAATAATAATATGGTAGGACATTATACTATGACTATGGTAGGATTAGAGTGTGAGCTCCTCTGAGGACAGTCAGTGACATGACTATGTACTCTGTAATGTGCTGCAGAAGATGTCAGTGCTATATAAATACATAATAATAATATGGTAGGACATTAGACTATGACTATGGTAGGATTAGAGTGTGAGCTCCTCTGAGGACAGTCAGTGACATGACTATGTACTCTGTACAATGCTGCAGAAGATGTCAGTGCCATATAAATACATAATAATAATAATATGGTAGGACATTATACTATGACTATGGTAGGATTAGAGTGTGAGCTCCTCTGAGGACAGTCAGTGACATGACTATGTACTCTGTAATGTGCTGCAGAAGATGTCAGTGCTATATAAATACATAATAATAATAATAATATGGGAGGACATTAGACTATGAATAAGGTAGGATTAGATTGTGAGCTCTTCTGAGGACAGTCAGTGACATGACTATGTACTCTGTAATGTGCTGCAGAAGATGTCAATGCTATATAAATACATAATAATAATGTGGTAGGGCATAAGACTGACTATGGTAGGAATAGATTGTGAGCTCCTTTGAGGATAGTCAGTGACATGACTATGTACTCTGTAATGTGCTGCAGAAGATGGCAGTGCTATATAAATACATAATAATAATATGGTAGGACATTAGACAATGACTATGGTAGGAATAGATTGTGAGCTCCTCTGAGGACAGTCGGTGACAGGACTATGTACTCTGTAAAGTGCTGCAGAAGAGGTCGGCACTATATAAATACATAATAATACATTAGGCTTTGAAGCTTCTGGAGGATATGTGCAATTCAGACACTACAGCAGCCAAATAGACCAGCAGGCTTCATGGCAACCAGTATTGCTTAACGGTAAATAAATATGGCAGTCTCCACCCTCACTCCAGGTGTGCATACGTATGGGTTTCTGAACCCGAGATTCAGCTCGGGTTTTCTCTAATGCCCAATCCGATAACACTATTCTGACTCATCTATAAAAATCAAGTCTTGAACTTGGGTCTTTAGCAAAGACTGCCCTTCCCAGGTCTAGAGTTCCCCATAGACATAGAACTTTTGGGCAGATGGACTGACAAAAATCTGTTCATTTAGTAAAGGATCTTTCTTGACAAAAGACTTGATCAATCAAAACAAGTTCTTATGGCTCGGGCCTATTTATATGTTGACAACAGATTGTCCCTTTAAATCTTGCCCCCTCATCAGGTAAGAAATCTTCACCCTATTTATGAGAGGTTAAATATTATTCATCACAGCAATAAGTGGGGATTCTCTCCTCCCGTCTCCTCACTGGCTTGTCCAGAGGAGAAGAGTGGTTGCCGTGGCTGATTAGTTTAGTAAGTTTCAGTATTAGTTTGATTTGAGGTATGTTGGTGGTTATTCTTAAAGTGTACCTGTAGCGAAAAAGTGCCCAAATGGGTGCTCACCTCAGGAGAGGGAAGAGAGGCTTCCCCTGTACCCCTCCACCGAAACGTTTTAGCACTGCATCCCCCAAAACGCTGTCCACAAGGGCTTGTTGAGGGCATGTGCCTGCTCAGTAGCAAAAACCCACTTGAGCTTTGATGGAAAAATCTGAGCCCAACTGGGCTGAGCAAAGCCGCCTGCGCAGTAACATAGACCTAATTGGGCTAGGCTTTTTCCGCCAAAGCCTGAGCAAGTTCGCGCAACTGCAAAGGCACCTACCCTCGATCTTTGGGGGTCTCTGGAACAGTCTGACAGATGAGGACAAGGAAGTCCCTTGGAAGATACAGACACTTCCCTGCCCGGAGGTAAATATCGATAATGTTAGGTTGCAAATCTCACAGGTTTGTTTCACACTTGTTTCTTGAGGTGGGGCTACCACCAAAGCTTCCAGGCACACTGATTTCCTGTTGGGGTTCCTTCCCTTAGCCTTTAGAATTCAATTTTCACCGCAAGGCAGCAGTTCTAGCTTTGGTCAATTCTGGATTACCTCAGTACTTGCTATATCTAGCCAGAGTTCCTCGTTCCACCACCCAATGAGGCTTACGAGACCAGCAACTCCATACAGTTTGCTTTATCCATTATGTTCTGGGTTTCTGCCAGGGCTTCATGGCTACTGTAGCAGCACTGGGACCTCAAAGTCCCCACCATGCTTCACCTTCCAACAGGCAATAACTTACTTGAGGTTGCCCAGGTCCCAAAAGGAGGCGGTAGTGGAATAAGAACCTAATTTGGCTTGTAGGACACATTAAGTCAATGTGGACAATTGAGAGGCATATAACGAAGGGTTGGTGGGACGTCGTTTGAAGTTAATCTGTAAGTGAAAAAAAATTCTACTGATAAACTCATTGGCCTTAAAATCCTGATGATCACTCTGGCCCCAGGAAGCCTTTGCATAACTGTGCCCCAAGCACTCAGTGTGTGTCCAAAGTACATCATGTTGTGTCAGACAAGAAATACGAGGCAATAAAAAAACTGATGTTCTCACAGGTAGAGACTGCACAGTATGAATACTGTAACATTTTTGGCATATGTGTGCATGTGGAGTTGCCGAAATTAAAGTTTTAGGGGAAAAATGGGTTTCAATTAAGATGTACAGATATATCCTTATTATTACAACAATTGTAATGGCTTATTTTTTTTTCTTTCTCCGTTCAATCCCAACTTAAACAAAATATTTACCAGAGAAAGAAGTGTAAACATGATTCGTTTAACTACTTCGGTAAAACGCTGCTTACCGACTAATCGCCACAACCATCCGCCGCCCCGGCTGGTCATGCCGCTCTGTCCCCGCCGCAGGTCCCTCTCTCTGCTGTCTATATGACGGCAGAGCTGTGTGAACAGGTCAGGTGCCGCTGTCAATAAATGTAAGTCAATGGGATTGGCTTACAGTGATGACAGGGCCAGGAGCCAATGAAATCAGCTCGTGACCGTCTCACACTGCTCTGCTGTCATACAGACGGCAGGGCGAGTGATATGCGGCAGGGAGAAAATGGCGCAATCGGCGAGAGAAGCGAAACTGCATGGTGACGAGTGTTGAAATCTACGTCCTGTCAGATCCGCACAGCCAAATGCAGGACGTAGATTTTAACTGTGTTGGTCTGGAACCAGTTAAAGAGGAGCTGTTAGGTATAGGGTCTCAGAGAAAAAAAAAACACATATCAGTAGCTAAATATTGGCTGTACTTACATTACATATGCATTTCACGGTCCACGTTTGGATTTCACAGAAGTTTTATATAGTATTTGCAGAGAATGATGCTCCTAACAGCTCATGGCAGGTTCCTTGTTTGTCTGTCTCCTATGAAGCCAATTGTGATGTCATGTCCTCCCTGCTTCCTGATGATTCGACTCACAAAAAAATCCTAATGGTTCATGATCGGACAACACTACTGTGCAGTGAATATTAATTAGCCATGTGGCTAGGAACAATAGCGAACTCATGCAGTATACTCTAAGAACTTGTGCCCTGTGATTTTTCAGTGCTGTGAGTTTAGGCTGCTGTAACATGAGCCTGTAACTTCTCACAGCCTTAGGGCGTGATAGGGAAATGAAGGGGAGGACCCAAGGTAGTGCACTGGGGAGAAGCAGCCCCAGAATGCTTTGCAGTATGTCATGCGGCCTGTCGTCCTCCTCACGAGCTTGGGAATAACAGACCTGCTGTTCAGCACACATCAAAAGTAAGAGAGATTTTTAACTTCAGTATTGCCTTTTTGGCTTCCTTCTAAACTGTTTAACACAGGAGAATAGAGGTTTAAATTAGCTTTTGCAGCCTGACACTTACTCTTTAAAGAGAAATTCAATAGTTTCCCCACCTTTTAAAACTTTGTCCTTTAAAGAAAAAAAACTTTTCCATGATTGACTTATTGAAGGACACCTGAGAGGGATATGGAGGCTGCCATATTTACAATAATATTTTAAGCAATACCAGTTGCCAGGCATCCTGCTGATCATGCCCACTAAAGGTATAATTTTCAGCAAAGAATTGCCCGAGTGATCAGATATCAAATATTGATTTTATCATCTGTACTTCATATACCGGTATGTAGTTCGGACACAGAACAAATTGAGCAATTCCAAACTTTCATAAAAGTTAGATCAATTTGAGTTAGACATTCCAGAGGCTTCTTGGATCCCACTACTGCCTGTTCCAGCGCATGGTCCCTCCACAACTACTGGAAAAAAGCTTGTTGAATAGGTTGATTCTGGCCACACTATCGGGCGTGGATGAGCACCTCCATACTGGGTATGCATGAGTAAGGTCCCCGCAGGGTCGGTTGTAAACTTTTTGCTGCCTGAGGCAAACCTTTCAGGATGTGCCACCCTCCCCCAAAATTTGCACCACACGTTATAGCTGCGGTGCAACTAAAGAAAACACCCTTAGTAGTATAGGTAGGTCGGTAGCCAGGTATAGGTGCCCCCTGTATAGGAAAACAGGAATAGATGCCCCTAGTATAGGTTAGCCACTTAGGCTTTCCCAGTATAGGTTAACCAGGTAGGTTCCCCCAGTATAAGTTAGCCAGGTAGGAGCCCCCAGTATAGGTTGTCCAGGTAGGTGCCCCAGTATAGGTTAGCCAGGTACAGTTGCCCCCAGTATAGGATAGCCAGGTAGGTGCCACCAGTATAGATTAGCCACGTAGGTGCCACCAGTATAGGTTAGCCAGGTAAGTGCCACCGTTATAGATTAGCCACATAGGTGCCACCAGTATAGGTTAGCCAGGTAGGTGCATGCAGTATAGGTTAGCCGGGTAGTTGCCACCAGTATAAGTTAGCCGGGTAGGTGCCCCCAGTATAGGATAGGCAGGTAGGTTCCCCCAGTATAGTTTAGCCAGATAAGTGCCCCCAGTATAGGCTAGCCGGGTAGTTGCCACCAGTATAGGTTAGCTAGGTAGGTGGCCCCAGTATAGGATAGGCAGGTAGGTTCCCCCAGTATAGTTTAGCCAGGTAGGTGCCCCCAGTATAGGTTAGCCGGGTAGTTGCCACCAGTATAGGTTAGCCAGGTAGGTTCCCCCAGTATAGTTTAGCCAGGTAGGTGCCCCCAGTATAGGTTAGCCGGGTAGTTGCCACCAGTATAGGTTAGCCAGGTAGGTTCCCCCAGTATAGGTTAGCCGGGTAGTTGCCACCAGTATAGGTTAGCCAGGTAGGTGCATGCAGTATTGGTTAGCCAGGTAGGTTCCCCCAGTATAGTTTAGCCAGGTAGGTGCCCCCAGTATAGGTTAGCCGGGTAGTTGCCACCAGTATAGGTTAGCCAGGTAGGTGCCCCCAGTAGAGGTTAGCTAGGTAGGTGCCCCCAGTAGAGGTTAGCTAGGTAGGTGCCCCCAGTATAGGATAGGCAGGTAGGTTCCCCCAGTATAGTTTAGCCAGGTAGGTGCCCCCAGTATAGGATAGCAAGGTAGGTTCCCCCAGTATAGCCTGCCTGATCCAGGGAGCTGAGGAGATTGCAGCCAGCACCAGCACAATGAAAGAGGCTGCAGGTGTATGGCAATATCGCGACAACCAACAAACCCTAAAGATGTCCGGCCGGTGCCCCCCCCCCCCCCTCCAAATGTATCTGTGTCCCCCCCCTCCCCATGCCGCATCCTACATGCGCCATTGTCACCTGATTCTGGGCGCTCACTGTGACACCAGACACTGGAGGAGGCAATGAGTAATGCCGGCAGAGAAGTGGGTTTTTAAAGTGATACAGAGGTTAGAGGGATATAGAGGCTGCCATATTTATTTCCTTTTAAACAATACTAGTTGCCTGGCTGTCCTGCTGATCCTGTGTCTCTAATACCTTAAGCCATTGACCCCAAACAAGCATGCAGCAGATCAAGTACTCTGACTAAGGTTTTATTGAATTAGTCATATGCTTGTTCCAGGGTTTTGACTCAGACACTACTTATGCCAGAAGTTCAGCAGGGCTGCCAGGCAACTGGTATTGTTTACCAGGAAACAAATATGGCATCCATATTCTTCTCACCTCGGGTTCCCTTTAACGCTGGGGACACATACACTGGGGCGCTCCCTGCTTGCAAATTGATAGTATAGAGACACTTCTGTTATTTGATCCGAGGAAGCGGACTGCACTTTATCGCAAAATGCGTTATCATTCAAGTGTCTGGTATCTATTTAAAATTGTATTACTTTTTTGGGGCTACCCCCTTCTTTTAGAAGTAAGCCTATTTATGTATGTTTTGTCCAGATGACATTATCCCTTCCACACATCACATCTTGGCGCCTCCTCCTTCCCAGTAATATCCCTCACATACCCACTCAGCTCGGGGTGTTGGCCGTGTAGGTTTGTTTCTCGGAACCCTTACACCCTTTTCTTTTCCTGGACAGCGACTTACATTGACGAAGACTAAAGAACCCGAGTGAGGACGGGCTTTCCTCACCAGCCGTTACACTGCGGTTGCCGGTCTTGCAAAATATCCTTGTGAGTATTCTGCACACACTGTTGTTGAGTGTCCCATACCTATCTGGGGCTCCTGGTGTCCCTGTCTTGTTTTTTTATCTGCTTTGGTAGGTCCTCACACTCCATTGGTACCACACCCTCTACTTACCGTATGCCAGAAGTTCAGCAGGGTTGCCAGGCAACTGGCATTGTTTACAAGGAAATAAATATGGCAGCCTCCATATTCTTCCTACCTCGGGTTCCCTTTAACACAGGGGACAGGGGTGGCGCAGTAGGTGAAGGCGCTAGGCTGATTTCTTGCTTTTAGTGAAAAACGTTAAAGAGGACCTGAACTCAGAACTTCCTCTCTGCTCTGAAAGTTAAGAACTAGCATAATAACCTTTAGAGAAAAAAAATTGTCACAGCTGATACAAATCCTGCAATAAATCTGCAGTATATCTACTTCCTGCTTTCATGGAAGCAGACCTCCTGTGCTTACAAATTATCTGCTCTGCCGAGGCTCCTGAGCTGACAAAGCTGAGAGATCAAATTACAACTTATGATTAGTAACAGATGAGGGGGGATTAGACAGGCTAAACTCTCTAAATACATACAGGGTGCATTTCTTTCTGTCATATGCAGGAGTTCAAGTCCACTTTAACAACCTTTAAAAATAAGGTTTTCATTTGCACATTCTTCTTCCTCCTCCTCCATTTTTTTATTCCACTACATTTGATACGTTTCCATTTGGAAAGAAAGAGTACGAGGCAGTGACACTGGAGCGTATGGAACAGATTACTCTCACAGTAGAGTTCGTTGGCTTTTTTCTGCAATCAGCGAAGCCAGACGCTGTGATCAGTATCAGAACTCTGCACAGAGTGCTTCATGTCCCATTAGTCAATTCGCTGTCATCCATCTTGTTCTGATATAAGAAGGGCCAAGACTGGACTGCATACAGATAAGACTGTGTCTTCTGCTATTCCCCAAATGATAGACCTCCAGACAGCTGGGCCGCACATGTCTCAGCCAGAGAGGCATCATGGGAAATAACCAAAACCACGCCCACACCTCTAAATCAACCTAAATGACAAAGTCATCAGAGATTTCTTACTGAACTTCCAAAAGTATTAAATAAAAACTATCATGAAGGACAATAAGATCAAAACTGTACTCAGAATATGAGCATTTATACCTAAAACATGTTTAAGTTTTTTTTTACAAATTTTATGCACTAGTTATAGCACTGAGAGCTTCTACAGCACTTAACAGAGTACATAGCCATGTCACTGACTGTCCTCAGAGGAGCTCAAAATCTAATCCTACCATAGTCATAGTCTAATGTCCTACCATATTATTATTATGTATTTATATAGCACTGACATCTCCTGCAGCACATTACAGAGTACATAGTCATGTTACTGACTATCCGCAGAGGAGCTCACAATCTAATCCTACCATAGTCATAGCCTAATGTCCTGCCATATTATTATTATGTATTTATATAGCACTGACATCTTCTGCAGCACATTACAGTGTACATAGCCATGTCACTGACTGTCCTCAGAGAAGCTCACACTCTAATCCTACCATAGTCATAGTCTAATGTCCTACCATATTATTATTATGTATTTATATAGCACTGACATCTCCTGCAGCACATTACAGAGTACATAGTCATGTGGTAGGACATTGACATCTTCCGCAGCAGATTTTCACACAATACTGTTTACGTGTATATTGCTACATCTTAGTTTTGATACAGTTCAAGGCTAGTTTTTTTTCACCTCTAAAAAGACTAACTACACAAAGAAAGTGTTAGGGCCTGTTTCCACTACACGCAGATTGGATGCAGAATGGATGCAGAAAAACTGACTACAATGAATGCCTATGGGCTTGTTTCCACTAAATGCGATTTTTCTGATGCAGATTTTCCCATATGCATTCATTGGGGTCAGTTTTTCTGCATCCAATCTGCTTGTAGTGGAAATAGGCCCTTACTGTACACACACAACAACACAGTATAATAAGGAGTACTGCAGCAATTATAGTGAATAGGACATTAGAATGACTGTTACAGCTTTAATCCGCACAGCTGTTGCGATGGGAAAGTCATTACTCCTGAATTCCAGGCATAGTGGAAATCGGATCCAGAAAAGTGTCTGAATACATTCTTTCTGGTGGAATTATAGTCTGGTGACCAGAGGCTCCTCTGGTGTCACTCGTGGACTGCCAGGTAAGGTGTGATACTCTGGCAAACTGGGACAAACTCATCTTTTTACAAGGCAGCAGGCTCAACCTCACCCAGCCTCAGCCGGGAATGGTCGATGCAGAGACAGTCTTGCAGCTCTGGCAGCAGAGCACATATAACCGCGCCACTGAGTGTGTTGAGCGCTGGATCGTGCCAATAGTTCAAACATCGGTAATATAGTACAAATATAGGACTAATTATCAGATTGTCTTGCAATTAAGCAAAGGCTGTGCAAACAAAGTAGTGGAAGTTACAGTACCTGCTTCCTCCCCAGTTACAGGAGAAGATGTACTGCATTGTTTACGCAGTTAAAGAGGAACTCCAGTGAAAATAATGTAATAAATAAGTGCTTCCTTTTCACAATAATTATGTATAAATGATTTAGTCAGTGTTTGCCCATTGTAAAAGCTTTTCTCTCCCTAATTTACATTCTGACATTTATCACATGGTGACATTTTTACTGCTGGAAAGGGATGCCACTGGAAGGAGATGCGGCTTGCTGTTTTTGGCAGGGCTGTGGAGTCGGTCCAAAAATCCACCGACTCCGACTCCGACTCCTCAGTTTAGGATTCCACCGACTCCGACTCCACGACTCCGACTCCTCTAATTTGCATATTACAATTTTGTTGATTAAAAGTATGTAACATGAAATTCGTCTCTTAACTGCCAACGCTTAGGAATTTTAGAAGACATCTGAAGTGAGAAGGATATGTAGACCACTATATTTATTCCCTTTAGACTAAAACTAGTCCTTGGTAAGAGTACTTGTAAAAGGTACAAACCGGAACAAAGAACATCTATCAGGCCCTAGGCAATGTAAGTGTGGGTACATGTAAGAATGATGTGCAGGTACTCTGCAGGGGAATGAGGAGATTGTAAACAGACAACACCTCTGTGTTCAACTGCATTCTCAGTGGATTCCCTGCAGCTCTGTGGGGAGTGCATATGTAGAGTATAGTACTACTGCGTAACAAAGTAAACCTGAGACAGATGAAATTAAAGTTTTATACATACCTGGGGCTTCCTCCAGCCGCCTTCAGGATAATCAGTCCCTCGTTGTCCTCCTCCACTACCTGGATCTTCTGCTATGAGTCCAGGTACTTGAGCCAGTCAGGCGTAGTGCGCATGCACACACTCTGCCGCCAGGAGCATACTACACCTGTGCAGCACTATTGCGCAGGTGCAGAATGTTCCTGGCTATGGGAGCGGCATGCGGCCGGACATCGCTGACTGGCTGAATTACCAGAACTCATAGCAGAAGATCCGGGTGGTGGAGGACAGCGAGGCACTGATTAGCCTGAAGGGGGCTGGAGGAAGCCCCAGGTATGTATAAAACTTTACTTTTCATCCGTCTCAGTTACCCTTTAATTTGTAGTCACCAAACCAAATTTTAATAACATATCAAATTATTTGATTTCATCAGCAAAGGGAGTGCATACATTTGCATAAATCAGCATCAATGCAGAATTATTTCCATCTCATTGACCATCTCTATTAGTGACACAGCTACACATCAGGCTTTATTCTTACAGCATAGATGTTATTTAGTATATATAAGAGATTCCTGTGTACACATCATATATACAGTCACAATCAGATATGTATATCTGACCTTAAAAATACAGGGACTGCTTTATTGAAGCAGCACAAGTATCTAATTTTGATTGGTTTATTTCATTTTTGTGGACTAAGCATAGCTATTACTGTATATATACTGTATATATACATTATTTTTAATGACCATTATCTGAGAAATAGAACATTTTATCATATTTTCTATTTTAATTACAGTTACAAATTCATTAGGAGTCGGAGTCGGTGCATTGTTTCCCGACTCCGACTCCAGGCACCCAAAATTGCCCGACTCCACGACTCCGACTCCACAGCCCTGGTTTTTGGCAGTTGAAAACCCCTGTAAACAGAGCAGAGCCACAAACAGCCAATCATATTTGTTTCCTTTCAATGCAAATTATTGATGCCAAAGACCGCAAAGCTTACAAACTTGATCATTAAGTAATTGAGTAACTGTGAGATAGGGGGGAGCCAACACCAGCCAAATACACACCGGGACAACTCCGGGCCATCAGCTAGTACTTATATAAATTTAAAGTGAAGGATATACAGGGAATGCAGAATTATTAGGCAAGTTGTATTTTTGAGGAATAATTTTATTATTGAACAACAACCATGTTCTCAATGAACCCAAAAAGCTCATTAATATCAAAGCTGAATATTTTTGAAAGTAGTTTTTAGTTTGTTTTTAGTTTTAGCTATTTTAGGGGGATATCTGTGTGTGCAGGTGACTATTACTGTGCATAATTATTAGGCAACTTAACAAAAAACAAATATATACCCATTTCAATTATTTATTTTTACCAGTGAAACCAATATAACATCTCAACATTCACAATTATACATTTCTGACATTCAAAAACAAAACAAAAACAAATCAGTGACCAATATAGCCACCTTTCTTTGCAAGGACACTCAAAAGCCTGCCATCCATGGATTCTGTCAGTGTTTTGATCTGTTCACCATCAACATTGCGGGCAGCAGCAACCACAGCCTCCCAGACACTGTTCAGAGATGTGTACTGTTTTCCCTCCTTGTAAATCTCACATTTTATGATGGACTACAGGTTCTCAATGGGGTTCAGATCAGGTGAACAAGGAGGCCATGTCATTAGTTTTTCTTCTTTTATACCCTTTCTTGCCAGCCACACTGTGGAGTACTTGGACGCGTATGATGGAGCATTCTCCTGCATGAAAATCATGTTTTTCTTGAAGGATGCAGACTTCTTCCTGTACCACTGCTTGAAGAAGGTGTCTTCCAGAAACTGGCAGTAGGACTGGGAGCTGAGCTTGACTCCATCCTCAACCCGAAAAGGCCCCACAAGCTCATCTTTGATGATACCAGCCCAAACCAGTACTCCACCTCCACCTTGCTGGCGTCTGAGTTGGACTGAAGCTCTCTGCCCTTTACCAATCCAGCCACGGGCCCATCCATCTGGCCCATCAAGACTCACTCATTTCATCAGTCCATAAAACCATAGAAAAATCTTGAGATATTTCTTGGCCCAGTCTTGACGTTTCAGCTTGTGTGTCTTGTTCAGTGGTGGTCGTCTTTCAGCCTTTCTTACCTTGGCCATGTTTCTGAGTATTGCACACTTTGTGCTTTTGGACACTCCAGTGATGTTGCAGCTCTGAAATATGGCCAAACTGGTGGCAAGTGGCATCTTGGCAGCTGCACGCTTGACTTTTCTCAGTTCATGGGCAGTTATTTTGCGCCTTGGTTTTTCCACACGCTTCTTGCGACCCTGTTGACTATTTTGAATGAAACGCTTGATTGTTCGATGATCACGCTTCAGAAGCTTTGCAATTTTAAGAGTGCAGCATCCCTTTGCAAGATATCTCACTATTTTTGACTTTTCTGAGCCTGTCAAGTCCTTCTTTTGAACCATTTTGCCAAAGGAAAGGAAGTTGCCTAATAATTATGCACACCTGATATAGGGTGTTGATGTCATTAGACCGCACCCCTTCTCATTACAGAGATGCACATCACCTAATATGCTTAATTGGTAGCAGGCTTTCGAGCCTATACAGCTTGGAGTAAGACAACATGCATGAAGAGGATGATGTGGTCAAAATACTCATTAGCCTAATAATTCTGCACTCCCTGTAAGGTGAACCTGTAGAGAGGGGGGTATGGGTGTGTCTGGTGGGTGAACCTTAATAAAGTCCAGGATGGGGGGAAAGAAAAGACAGAGAAGACCAGGAGCACAATAGTGTACAATTTACAACAATGG
This sequence comes from Hyperolius riggenbachi, assembly GCF_040937935.1. Taxonomy (NCBI): domain Eukaryota; kingdom Metazoa; phylum Chordata; class Amphibia; order Anura; family Hyperoliidae; genus Hyperolius; species Hyperolius riggenbachi. The sequence continues at coordinate 15,458,924 of NC_090654.1, forward strand.
GAAATTAGAGCTAAGAAATTGCTATTTACAAAACTGGGTCGTTAAAAGGCAATCAAAGTAGTGAGCAGGTAGATAATTCTACCTCCACGTGGATGTGTTGATGAATCTTTTATGAGTGTTGTCAGTTGCTCTACAATGGTAAACAAGGTACATTGGATTAGTGTCATGGGGGGAGCCCCTATCTAAGAGAAAACACTGGGATGGGTGGGAGAAGGTGTGTCTCCCCCCCAACACGCCCCCCCCCCCCCCCCCAAAAAAAAAAAAAAAAGCTGTAACAAAGATTATTGTAATAATCAATCTTATCTTCAGTGACGGATAGGGTAAAAACCACAATTTTATTGTACACCTCAGTGTTCTCCTCAGAATTTTTTTCCAGCCGGGTGGCGTGAAAAAGTAGCCGGGTGGGGCGAGATGAGAGAATGCAGGGCTGGTGCTTTTGTGAGCAACCCTGCTCACAGCATAGAAGAAGGTGAGCCGATGACAGCCGGGTGCTCACCAAAACTAGCCGGGTGGAGCACCCGACTAAAAGAGCCTGGGGAGAACACTGCACATAAAAGGATGACATGTTTCGCAGGCAATACTTGCTTCTTCAGGTCAAGGTCACAGTGTTCTACACAAAGTCACTGTGACCTTAAACCGAAGAAGCAGGTAAGTGCCGCAAAATGCATCATCTTTTTACACGTCCAATAAAATTGTGGGGTTTTTTTTTACCTTATCCTTTACTCCAGGTATGATTGATTATGCCAAAAAAAATTTGGAACACCTCCCACCCATCGCTGTAGTGAGGAAACACCTGACATGTGGCGAGAAGCAGGAAAAAACATGGACCTGCACAGACCTTTATAATTTTGGGTTGCAACGCTGAGCAGATGCTGAGTATGAGTTTCCTGTTTCACTATGGAATTTATTGTGTTGTCTTTTTTACGGAGTCATTTTTTTGGGATATTTTACTGCCTTAACAAAAATAAGTTGTTGCAGAGAAAGGATGATGTGCATCTAATTATTTAAAGCCCAACGTCTGTCCCCAATTACCTCTTACTGACTAAAGTAAAGCCTGGGAGCCAGGCTGTCTCCATAGGACTGACTGCAATATGCCAGGCTGTGGGGTGGGGGGAGGACAGTCAACCCAGAGAGGAAAAGAGATGCTTTACACAATAGACTTGGGAAGCACAAGCTGTGTCCATGTAAACCCAAGACTCCTGGTGTTTGTTCATTTGAAGTGTACCCAATGCCAACCTAAAGACAAATATATGATACTTAGCTAAAAAGAGAAAAGCCTGTAGATAGTCTTACCGCATGCTCCTGGCCCCCACCATTGCCGCATGTGGACCCCCAGAACAGATCAGATATTTTACGTGGCCATACTCCTCTTCATGTACAAGCGCAGTCATACAGCGCCTGCACAGTGTGGTGCTACGAGCATGCACTAGTGCATGAAGAAGAGTGCTGGCTCGATCATAAAGGGGCCCCAAGCAGCAGTGTTGGTCTCCAGGAGGACGTGGGAAGCTTCTGGAAAATCCAGAGTCTTTCCTCTTCTTAGTTAATGTGTAACCAAGCCTAAGCTTGGGTAGAAAAGGAAATACTTACCCAAGGAGTGGGAAGCCTCTGGATCCTAATGAGGCTTCCCTCTGCATCTTCCGGTCCCCGTTGCCGCTCCTCTTTAAGCACACGGGTGGCTGAACTGCTCCTGCACAAGTATGGCCACACCTGCGCAGTAAGCCGGATCCGCACATGCATAAGCCACTCTGTGCTACTGTGCAAACTCGTCCCAGCATAGGAGTGCAGCCGCGAGCTGCAAAGGATCCCGAGAGAAGCCTCATAATGATCCAGAGGCTTCTACCTCTCCATCTCCTTAGGTAAGTATTTGTTTCTGAACCTGAGCTCGGGTTCTCATTAACCCTCCTGGCGGTCTATTAAAATCCGCCAGGGGGCAGCGCAGCAGTCTTTTTTAATTTTAAATCATGTAGTGAGCCCAGGGCTCGCTACATGGTAGCCGCTATGCAGCGGCATCCCCCCGCCCGCTTCGATCGCCTCCGGCGATCTCCGATCAGGAAATCCCGTTCAAAGAACAGGATTTCCTGGAGGGCTTCCCCCGTCGCCATGGCGATGGGGCGGGATGACGTCATTGACGTTGTGACGTCATTGGGAGTCCCGATCCACCCCTCAGTGCTGCCTGGCACTGATTGGCCAGGCAGCGCACGGGGTCTGGAGGGGGGGGCGGTGCAGCGGATAGCGGCGATAGAGCGAGGGGAGGCGGCGATCGGTGTGCTCACGCAGCTAGCAAAGTGCTAGCTGCGTGCAGCAAAAAAAAAAAAAATTATGCAAATCGGCCCAGCAGGGCCTGAGAAAACCTCCTGCACGGCTTGCACCGAACTACGTTCGGGGTTACCGCCAGGAAGGTTAAGTATCTTATTTTTAGGTTTGGCTTGGGTTCTCTTCAGAAATGTCATATGTTCAAAACGTCCTGTCTGTAAAATGCAAGCTCTAGTCTCCAGCAATGCTTAGCTACTAAGATAAGCAATGCTTAGCTACTAAGATAAGGAATTATACACAGTGTTTCTCTCCCTCCTGCCTCTTCCCCCTCCTCTTGCTTGTAGAGTTGTGAAACTACAGGCTAGGGCTGGATTGATTTGTCTGGGATCTGTCCACACAGGAGCAGCTTGTTAGCAAGTAAGGATTAGGATTAGTAAGTAAGGATTAGCCTTCATTTTATCACTGGAGTTAGGCATAAATATCTAAATCTCGACATACAAACATATTTTGGATCACCAAAATGGGATCCACCAGCCAGCTATCATGCCACATTTGTTCCCCCCAAAATATCAGAAGCCATCACTGCCAGGGTTCTCATTTTGGCATACTTCGGTTGCCCAGCCAATTCTGTCCCACCTGCATTAGCTATGAAATGATCTCAGCAGGTTACAGTTTACTTTTCATTTCTTTAATGCTGAAAACGAGGTGCTTGCGTTCAAGTCTTATCCGACGCTTCACGAAAACTGCATCACAGTCTGTACTGGATTCTCCAAGAACTGGAACCTTCTACAGTCAAGTCAAATAAATATAATTCCTGTTCATACAAACACACTTCATGATGCAGAAAATAGGTTTACCAGAAATAAATCTGAGCAAATGTTTATGTTTTTGGAAGAAATAGAAATGCTTGGAAACGTCCGAAGATGAAACACTTACGGATTCTCCACGAAGCTTCAAGAAGTTCAAGGAAATGGTTAAGCCTATTCACAAACGTTCTGTACTGTAAGTGTTGGACGGGTTCGCTATTACAATTTATTTTCCACACTTGGCTGCCAAAAAGACATAACTTTAAAAGCTGTCCCTGCAAAGTTTTCTGCACTACTAAAATAAAAGACCATCTGTTGAGAAGGGGTTTTGATTTGTGCCAGATGAAGTCAGCTATTTCCTACAAACTCGTGAGTGGGAAGTAAGAGAGAAAAGTTTCTCATCAGCTAATTACAGAACGCGCCGTAGAACCAGCTTGTGCTACATCCAGCAGTAGTGACATTACCCCCAAAACAGAAAAACATGTTGAGGCTGGAAAGCAAAACAAAGCAAGGACGAGGCTAATAGCAAAAAGATGAGGTTGGAAGAGTGATAACGCAACAAACGTTGGATCAGTCAAATGGTGGCAGTAATGCCATGGTAGGACGCATCATTTAATCAAGACTTTTAAAGAGAAGATGATTCCATAATGAGAGACTATGGAAATGTATGCAGACCATGTGCAGGGGGATATCTGGTGAACAAAAGACCACGTGACTGTCTCACATGTTCGTTATCAACCTGAATGAGTGGATTACCATTTCATCGTAAGGGCCTATTTCCACGGCCGTGGCTCCCATTCTCCTACGTAGCCGCAGCTGCATTCACTAAGCCATGCTTCGAATGTCTATAGTGACTCGGCTGCATGGTGTAAAATTCTTCAGCATGCTATCCAGATTCGCACCGAAGTGCGATCTGGGCGGCAGGACATGAAGAAATGAATAGGCAGCGTTTTCCTGTGCAGCTCGCATTGGGGGAAACGCTGCAGATTCAGCCCGGATCCAGGCATAGAGGAAATAGGCCCTAAGCCTTGACACAGGAGTATTTTGCTGCTGGTCCCACACGATGTTTAGCTGCATCACAAAAGGTGTGGGGTCTCTGGCCCTAGAGACAACCTCAGGTACAACCACTTTCAAGCTTTTTCTCCCGATATAATAGATGTGTGTTCCACTGTGGACATACGGTACACTGGTAGCGTAACCACTGATAGCATAAGGCAGGGCTGTGGAGTTGAGTCGAGGCAATTTTTGGCCACCTGGAGTCTGAGGTTTCATAAACTGAGGAGTTAGATGATCTTTGTACCGACTCCACAGCCCTGGCATAAGTACCCCTGAATGAGACTAACCTTGTCCTGCCTCAGGGGCTTGCTTCCATGTCTGTAGGTATGTAGAACCAACCATCTGTGCTTTTTTTTTAGGAGAGGGGGGACAGGGGTAAGGGAGTATCCCCTAACTTTATCAGTTTGAGTTGAGGTCCTTCTAAATTTTGGTTATATGCAGGGCCTTATTTGGTCAACAAAAGAAAACTCTAACAATGACCAAGAAGCCATAGAGGCCAAAGAACGTAATTTCTTTTACTAAAAACATATAGATCATAAAAACTATTGGAATGGGTTTTTCTAAAGAGTCATCCTTTATGCCGTGAACCCTCTCCAAACTTGTCTCTTTGGCTCAACACAGCCACATATCCACATCTGCTTCACTTCCGTACAAGGACACATCAGCTTGTTTCAATTTAGTTTAAAAACTCTTTGGGCCTGGAGCAGTCAGGAGGACACAGAAAACTCTCCAACGTTGTTAAAATGCGAAATGACTGACCATAAAAAATGAGGGAAATCCTTTGTCTAGGTTCATTTCCATGAGGTTGAGCAATAAGACAATCTGAACATACATAAAATTCAAGACTTGGCTGATATAACATCTCACAGGCTGCAAGTGCATGAAAAGTAACGTGTAAGCAATATCACTCTGTGGACTTAACAAAAAAAAATAAACAAATGTTGAACAATCTGAAGTTAAGTCTTGGCCGAGTATTTCCACATCTAAAACTACATACTTTCATTTTTTAAACAAAAAATAACAAAAACAAAACACCAAACTAGGACATTTGTAAAAATGATCATTCTAGGATGGACTCATTGATATTAATGCAAGAATACCCCCTTTCCCTGAAAATAAGACCTAGCTGGAATTTTGAACATGCTTGAAATATAAGCCCTACCCCGATAATAAGCCCTAGCGGAAGTTAAAGAGGAGGAAGAGGCAGCCAGTAAGTGGGTACACAGTGGTGCAGTGCCAATCGGGCACTGAACCTGTCATCCCAGCACACAGCAAGGTTATCAGCTGTGTGCAGGGAAGACAGGGCAGGTGCTTGATCAGTACAGTAGCACACTTTCAAATCCTTGAACAAAAGGAACAGGAAATGTTCTGCTGAGAGACACTTCCTAATAGAAATATAAGACATCCCCTGAAAATAAGCCCTACATCCTTTAGAGCAAAAATTAATATACGACACTGTCTTATTTTTGGGGAAAGACGGTAGTTTGGGCCTGATTCACTACAGTTCTCCTGGGCTGGAGGATCTTTAGAAAACACTAAGATATACATACATATAGACAGATATAGGTGGATCCTACAAGCTTGGTCCATGTTTATTAATGATGAACTGAAATTGTGCCCCCCTCCAAAGCAGAGCTTCATTTCCCCGTAATAAAAGCATCCTCTCTAGGCCTCACAGGCAGGTCAAACCCTTACACAATTAGAAACACACACTAAATCAGGACACTCCACCCATAGAGCAATAGAGTAGAGGTAGCCCCCCCCCCCCCCCAGGTAGGTAGCCAAAGGTCCCCCCCTCAGTATAAGGTAGCCACAGGTAGACCATGATAGACATATGACTGTGGTAGGGAATAGATTGTGAGCCTCTCTAAGGGACAGTTAGGTGACAAAACGATATCCTTTGTACAGCGCTGCAGAAGGAAGAGGTCATTGCTATATGAATACCAAATTAAATAAATAATAAAGGTGTCTTCCCCCAGTATAGGTAGTCCCCCAGTATAGGTAGACCCCCAGTATAGGTAGTCCCCCAGTATAGGTAGCCAAAAGGTATCTGGGAAAAATGGCGCCTATGGCAAACACTGAAATGAAGGACAACATAATTAGTCACACTCACTAAAATAAAACATTCCACAATGAAAAAAAAGTAGAGAGGAAATAACATGGAGACAACCTATTCACCCAATTTACTAACAGAGATGATCAGTGAAATGCTAATAATTGCGGCTTCCATGTAAATTTAGTGCAAACTGTTTTCACTTTGGAACTGGGCTTATCAAAATCGGTGCATGTGACTGGCTCAATTCTGAGCAAGCTTTAGATGGAGATAGAAAATGAGTCCAGGTTAGGCATTTCGTTTTTTCATGCTTACTTGAAAGGTTTGACTAGTAGCAATATACTTTGGCAGAGGACAGCCTTTAAAGAGTAAGCCTTTGGTAGAGTAAAGCCTTTAACCCTCCTGGCGGTTTGCTAAAAATCCGCCAGGGGGAAGCAAATCAGTTTTTTTTCATGTAGCGAGACAGGGTCTCCCCCCAGTTCAAAGAAAGGGATCCTGGAGGGCTTCCCCCGTCGCCATGGCGGGGGGGCGCGACGAATAGCGGCGGATCGTCGGCGATCGCATTGCACACGCAGTGCTAGCTGCGTGTAGCAAAACACAAATTATGCAAATCGGCCCAGCGGGGCCTGAGCGGTGCCTTCCGGCGGCATAGCCCGTGCTCAGCACGGGCTTACCGCCACGGAGGTTAAAGGATACATCCAGGCAAAAAAAAATAATCAAAAATCAACGTACCTCGGCATTTCTTCAGCCCCTTGCAGCTGTCCTGTGCCCTCGTCGCAGCTCTGCTCCCCACCAGTGGCCCGAGTTCCCTTCCTGTATCAGAGGCCTAGTTCCGCACGGTCTCACATAGTTGCGCTGACGTCATCCGGACTGTACTGCGCAGGTAGTACAATCCGGATGATGTCAGTGCGACTCTATGAGCCGTACATTGGAGCGCAGGCAGATGCTGACCTGGCGAGGTCGGCATCTGCACCGGAGGAGACCGGGAGCCACCGGAGCTGCGGCGAGGGCTCATTACAGCTGCCAGGGGCTGGAGGAAGCCCGAGGTGAGTTAATGATTGTTTATTTTTTTGCCTGGACCTTCCCTTTAAGGCATACATGTCAAACGCCGGCCCATGGGCCAAATCTGGCCCTCAGAGCCATTAAATTTGGCCCTCAAGTGGTTTCCCCACTTTGCATTATGTTTGGCCCACTCTAGACCACCAGGAAAGCTATATTGGAGGTGAAGCCCTAGATCACCAGGGAAGCCAAATGGAGGAAGGAGGGGGAAAGCAATAAACAAGAAGGAACTGTATAGGGGATCGAGGGGGACCACCTGGGAACTTTATAAGGGAGGAAGGTGGCCAGTGGATATTGAGGATGGCCCGTTTGACACTCCTGCTTTAAGGGGACTGCCTCTGACAAGGATTGGTGTTTAGCCTTCACAAAAATAGCAAAAACCTCTCACTACATTAACCATAGAGAGAATCATCTAATGACCATGTGGCGGTGGTATCTGACACGTATGCGCGTAGCCCAACGCCAGCCTGTTGCATCTCCCTATGCCGGAGAGGATGCAATGAACATGACACTCTCCCTCATATTTTGTGGTTTTGCCCGAAAATCCAGGGTTTGTGGAAGGATGTGTGTCGAATAGGACTAACCTTCCAATTAAATAGTCCTACTATTACCTCAGGTATCATTAACACACAAAAACAGTCATATAGTTCCCTGTTAGATCAGGTTATTAGTCTCGCACACTTTACTAGCCACGAGACAACTCATAGCAATATACTAAAGGTCTCTCGACATATCCAAGAAGTTATTAATAAAACAGACTTCCATCTTCATGCAGAATGAGAAGACACGATTAGAAATGGCCGAGGTCACGTCTTTAGATCCCTTTAAAGCTATGTATACACGTCCAACTAGCGCACGACGTGCAGACGACCACTAGCACAACCCGACTTAGTGCAAGACCTGTATGTCCACACGTCCAGACGGATAAACGGCCAACTCATTTACATACCGCACACGCAAGCAGAATGACGGACTACACGCTCAAAACAAGTCCAAGGTGTTTACAGGTTGTTCAAATGTCTTGTACACACGCATCAAATGCACACTATTAGAGCAACAGTCGTGAATAGATCCAATAGTTGGATCGTGCAAAATGGCTGTTATCAGTCACTTGTCAAATCGTTTGCACGTGTACACATGCCTGGTTGTCGTCCAACAGTCTAAACCAGACTAAAGTCAGACGACAATCAGGCAGTTTGGTTGAGCGTGTGTATGCGCCTTAAGCCTGACACACCCTGCTCACAATGCTATACAAAATGTGATTCCTTTTGGTGTATCAGGTTGCGGAACGCGTATCCGAGTAATAACTTCTAAGGATAAACGATGAACAGACATTCCCTTCTTTTTCTTCTTTCCCTTTCTTATGTTATCAGTTGCTTCCTATGATAATTTCTTATCTAATCCCAGCATTGCATTCCTGACAAAACGGTATTATGTATAACTATTTGGGTAATTCATAAAGCGGAAGTGAAGAGTATGTTACACTTACCTGGGGCTTCTGCAAGCCCCCAGCAGCCGCTCTGTCCCGCGCCGGTCCTCCACGAGTCTCTCCCACCGCCAGCTACTTTCGGTTTCGTCGCCGGGCCACTGTGCAGCTCTAGCCACACGTAACCTTTGTGTTCCAGTCCGCAATAGCGCTATTGCAGAAGAAAACGCGTAAAATGGATACGCTTGTGTCCCCTCGTTTTCTAAGTCGAGAAACGAAACAGAGCGGCAGCGGGGAACCGGAGGATCGTGTGGGACTGGCGCGGGACAGAAAGGCTGCACGGGGCTGGCAGAAGCCCCAGGTAAGTTGAACAGTTTGTTTAAAAATACTCTTCCGTTCATCATTAAGGTCGATGTGCATTTTTATAGACTGGGATAAAGAAATAGTGCCGAACATCCAGTGTCTTGACTAAACATCTGTTGAACCCTCTTGATGGGTTTACCGGTGCATGATTATGCGAATGACGCTTGGCAAAGCGCGGCAACAACGACCGTCCCGGCGGATCTTTAAGATCCCTGATGACTCACCCGCAAAGTACTGCGATCGCTTGAACTCTCATTCGCACCCAGTCGTGCGCTGTCGATGGACCGGGCAACGCACGTCCTTGGGAGACATCGCAGTGATCCATGTTCTTGTGTCTTTAGGTGAGTATTCATGTCTTATCGCTGGAGGGACCTCATTGCGTTGAAAGGGGCTAGTATGATATGCCTTTGCATACAAAGCATTTTGAAAGCAAGCATCTTCCATTAGTACAATTGAATGCAAATTTTGTGCAAGTTGCTTTTCTCATTACTAGTGTTCCTTCTTGATGTGAGTGCATGGGTGCAGAGGGTTAATGGTTGTTTTTACACGTAAGGATGCCTCATTCCTCGACATATGAGGCATCCTTACGCGTAAAAACAACCATTACCGAGCACGTCAGTAAATGTCAATTCATCAAGGTTACAGCATGTGATAAAGCAACTAAACAATACAGTCCTTTGAAGTGATGAAAAGAGTGCGGAGTCTGTGTGAGAAGACTGTGCTGGGAGCTGTGACTGACAGGAGCAGGAAGCCAATAGAAACAGTCTCTGTTCTCCTGCAAGTCCCGGCTGATCGATTTGATAGGACCCGCAGCCTTCTAAGGCGGGACAAGATTTTATACCCCCCAGGCAGCAGCAGAGCGATTGGGGAAAAAAAAAATCAGGCTTCCCCTGAATATCTTCGGCTGTTTAACCACTTGGGTTCCTGTTTGAAGATGTGTAGGAGCTAGTGGGGAAAATCACCTAAGCAGGGCATGTATAAAGTTTCTTTGAAGTTCCTCTAAGCTGTGCCAATTAAATAGAATGTTAAGAAAGACTAATAACCAGATTCAGAGCAGATTCAGAGCAAGCAGAGGCAGTATAACAAAACATGCACATCTAAAGGGATGTCTCGCAATGCCCTCACTGTACGGAACAGCTTGTAACAACACGGACACTCCACTCTCTTCTGCTGTTACGAACAGGTTTTTCGTCAATGGGCTTAGATAATTTACCAAACTTCTACCGCACCTGTGAACATTTTTATGAATTAGCACACAAAAGTCTAAAATACCAAATGCGGTATTTTCCCGACCAGATTTTTTTTTCCGCACAGCCTTTTATGAATCGACCCCTTAATCACAGTCTGACTTTCCTGGATGCACCCCTCTTGTTTGCACCAAATTTGAAATCCGCTCCATTCGTCACATGATGTTTAATGACATATACTGGTCACCTTCATTAATATCATTCCTACCCCGGTTTTACTGTTCCTGTCTGACTATATACAGTAGCTTTGTCACAGCCTTATTTATTATATTTATAAAGCGCCAACATATTATGCAGCCTTGCTATTGTTTTATGCAAACGCTTCTAGTAAAAACTATGGTTGTAAAAAAATTTCTAAGCTGCAAAAATGGAACCCTGTTCTCGTTGGCGTGCAACCGTATCAGCATCTCATTGACTATCTGTACTGACTGAGTGATTTTAGATACAGGCTGACATGAATGTTTATGCTGGAACCATCACCGATGTCACATCTGTGCCTCGTTACCTAACAGCAGCAGAGATCTGGGATTCCCGCAGCGACACGGCTTGAAAGGCGACAGAGACAGAGTCATACAAATATTTACACCGATGTAAGCTGTTGCGGGCGCGCAATAATGGGCCTGATATGATTATGTAAGCGACGTGCTCCAGCGGTTTATGTTACGTTCACCACTTCTCAGCACCAAGCCAAAGACAGAAGATGGCAGCTGAACGGATCTTGTCTATTTATAGAGAGAATTATTGACACATTTTGGAAAGATGGAACAAAGAAACTATGTATTGCAGATAAAAATTAAAAGACAACCACCCCTCCCTCCTTAAAGGACACCCGAGGAAAAAATAAACTAATAAAATAAACAATTTTATCTATCTTCCGTATCCTAAAAATGACTTTTTAAGATAATCCACAGTTTTATTTTATGTTTAAATCTACTTTTTAAGTTTTGACTGTTTTAGTGTTTTTGCTCAATGACCCATTCATTGAAGTATGCCCGAGCTAAAAATCGATGTACTGACCCTTTTTTTTATCTCTTTCCTGCTCTCAGATTTAACGCTTTCAGGCAGAGAAAGAAAAAAAGTAACAGCCTAGTTATTTGTGTGCTTGGCACTGTACATACCCAAGTCTATCTCATAATGTCACATGTCAGTTCGGGTATCCTTTAAATAAAACCTGAATTTGGAACTTGACCAATAAATTAAAGTTTCCTTACTGATTTCATAATTTTAATCATGGGGAAAAAAAGAATCCAAAATACAGTTGGTTATTTGCCTATAGAATCGATTCTAAACAAAGTATAGGTATTGGGCAGTCTGGTTGTGCACGCAAGTTAAGAAAAAATTGCATTGCATGGACCATATTTGCTGCTGACATCTGCAACTGATTGGCCATGAAATGGTGACATTACAGAGTCATCTTCACAAAGCTAAGTATGATAATTGGGAGAAGAATGTGTCAGAACACAAGTCCTGGCCTTGAAATGACAACAAACAATAACATTTCTATAGCACTTTTCTTCCATAGGACTCAAAGCGCTTAGGCTCTCTCAGATTAAGTAGTTGGTAGTAGGATGAAGTATTCACACAACAAAAGTCATATTTCTGCAAATGCCAAACTGAACAGGTGGGGTTTTAATCTGGATTTAAACACGTCCAGAGATGGAGCTGTCCTGATCTGCTGAGGTAAGGAGTTCCATAATGTGGGAGCAGCATGACCGAAGGCTCTGGGACCAAAATTTTTCAGGTGGATTCTGGGTATGATGACTAGATTATTAGAACCTGTGGATCTGAGATTGTTGGGATTGCTACTCAATAAGACAATCACACAATAGGAACAGCTACACCTTGTTGGGCTACATCAAATGCTGACATGGTCACTGTCTTAGGTAGTCTTCTTCCTTGGTATCCAGAAAGTAAGGCCTAAAGACCTTGGAAAAATAGAGAAGAGGGATTGCCAATAGTGTAACGTCAGAAGAACTGCATACAAGTATAAAACATCAGGTAGTCACAAACTAGTTGTCACTAAGATAACCAAGCAGGCAGATGGGGAACTTACCCCTGTCCCCAATCAGGAGGACTATCCTCCGTGCCACAGTCCCTCTACAAGAAGAGGCCATAGGGTATATTACCTACACCAATGTGCCCAAAAGCTAAACAGGTCTACAAAGCTAATGAGCGGTTTGCAGGAGTCACACAAAAAGAATGAAATCAATTTAAAACCATTTAAAATGGGATGGTAGGATCTCACTGCCTACGGAAGGAAGGCAACATACCAACGTAGGTCAAAGTAACAATGTATGTATGCATTTCGTGAGTATTCTTCCAGCTTCCACAGGACTATTCTGCAAGCAAGCTCTGTCAGAGGCACTCCTGCTAATTGCTGTCCTGAAACTGGTGAGCAAAACCAGGTCCACATTATGCTAGATTGGAAATGAGAGCGACTACTGCTCTGATGTATGATCCGCTGTATCTGCCACTTCCATTTAGTATCGGTTGGTGCCCATCGGACAAGCAAGGAAGACCATAGCATGCATATTATCTGTTTACAGTATGCCATCCAGAAAGTCATGTAAGAGGAGACTTTGTATTCCGCTACTGCAGTAGAGACCATGAATACTGCAGTAGGATCCGTTGACACGTCCATTTATCCGATGGTCTCCACTGGGGAAAAAGTCAGATTTTTGTCTAAATGTCAACCCAGCTTAAAGATGAATTCAAGTGAAAATAACATAATTAACAACATTATTACAATAATTATGTATAAATAATTTAGTCAGTGTTTTCCCATTGTAAAATCTTTCCTCTACCTGATTTACATTCTGACATTTATCACATGGTGACATTTTTAAATGCTGGCAGGTGATGTCAGTGGAAGGAGATGCTGCTTGCTTTTTTGGCAGTGTGAAACAGCTGTTATTTCCCACAATGCAACAAGACTCCCACAGTGTGATGTCAGCACCATGGTCCTGACATCACATTGTAGGAGGAGTTTCAACACAATATCAGCCATACAGAGCCCCCTGATGATCCGTTTGAAAAAAGGAAAATATACATTGGGAGTCGGACATGTACTGAGGATACACCATCGCTACAGGAAGCCCATATGAAGTGCATCAGTCTTCTCATTGTGACCTGGCTTGTTACTGAACTCGGTTTGAACTCTGCCTGCCCTTGACCTTTGACCTGAATACTGACTCAGCTTGTCTGCTGCCAGCCCTGACCCTTCTGCTCATTTAAATACTTCGGACAGACTGACTCCAGCTCTCACCTTTCGGCCTGTCCTTCAACCCTGCATTCTCCAGATACCGGCCTGCAACTACCAGCCTGCCCTGCCGCCCGGAGGAGCCGCCTTCCCATCTCTTGTGAAGACCAATACTTAGGCCTGAGCTCCCCCAGGGCATGGAGAGTTTACCACTATTACTACAGTTTCATGACACTGCTCCAAACTACATAGAATTTGCATGAAATCTATTACTGTATTAGTATCTTTTCGATCATCTCTTTTTTGTTTAAAAAAAAAAAAAAAAAGCACACACACACATACTATGTAGTTAACAGTAGGCAGTAAAAATCTGACAGGTTTTGGACTAGTTCATCACCTCATGGGGTATTCTTAGTATCTCCTTCATTATTTACCAAATATGTTATTTGTGCACTATTTGGGCATTTGGACTGAGCAATTCCCCCTTAGCAGTTGCTTTTGAAAATAAATGAAACCCTGAAAAGTCCCTAGAAGTAGATAGACTAGTCCAAAACCTGTCAGATCTGTCAGTAATATCTGCGTAGGCGCACTAGCGGCTCATTGTTTGGGTAAGGCAGAAATAGCCGAACCTGATCGATACGCTCTACGGCGCAGGTGCGAGTCCTTTTGCGCCTGCGCAGTAGAGCGGATACGATCGTGTTTGGCTATTTCTGCCTAGCTCGTAGGAAGAGCCACTACAGCGCCCCCCGCTGGAGCCGGGAAGGTTAATATATCAAGTCTTGTCAGGCTTGTCGGGGGAGGATTGCCGGACACTTCGGGGGGAGCCAGTGCTGGATAGTCTGCAGCTACAGGGGAGGGGAAAGCCTCATAAGCCTCATTGGCATCCTGAGACTTCCCCCTCCCGAGGTGAGTACCCCCCAGAGGTTTTTTTTTTTACATTACAGAGTCTCTTTAAGGCCCCGTTCACATCTGAGCGTTGTGCCATCGATTTCAACAAAATACTCAAGCTCTAGCGCTTTTTAAAGCCATAATACCCTATGGGCACGTTCTCACTTGGGCGATTTGCGTTAATCGCCAACGATTAACGCAAATCTCCAAATGCAAATTTGTATCCTGCACCATTTTCAGGAGATTTCCTGGCGATCATGTTTTGTGCTTTACAAGCGTTAATCGCGTAAAAAAAAATCGCCTAGTGTGAACGGTGATTTTTTTGCATTAATAGCCAACAGCCGCCAGAGCAAAATGCTAGCAAAAGCGCAAGCGTTTTGCAAGTGTGAATGGGGCTTAAAGTTCTTCTTTGACTTGAATTTGTTTCCTCTTCTTTGGGTTTGGCTGCCAACAATACAATAACATAAATTAGAAGTGAAAAAAAAGATTGCAGATTGGTGCTGATGTGTTTTACATCTCTGTCTGATAGTCCCCAGGAGATACCAGGCAGGCTGGGTCCTGTAATATTCTCCTGCCAGGAGAGTGAGGATTCATTCCCTAGCACAGAACCGATCCCCTGATCCCGCCCACCTCCTCCCTCTGCTGTCATTAACTCTTGTGGCCAGCTCTGCAGCTAAGCAACCTATTTCATCTTTCATCATAAATCCACGCATACCACTCCTCACTCACTGCCTGCAACAAGAGACCATGTCTCGATCATCTTTTATTTAACCCTTCCATAAAGATACTGGGCAGGTCGTGGAAGGGGTTAAATGCTTTTAAATGCACTAAGAAAGGGCAAGTAAAGAAGATCTGCAGTGCTGGCCACAAAGCTAATCTCTCACCAGCAGGAGGAGGAGGTGGGCGGGGTCAGGCGACAAGCTCTAAGCTCATAAGGAGAGACTAGACTCCCAGCTCCTCCCTGACTATGGTTTGCACAATAAAACCACACTTTCATCTCAGCGTGAAATAGAACTACAGCATCCAGCCAGCCTGGTACTTTCGATATATTTTTGGACAAAAAGTACACACGTGCCATGGACTAAACTTTATGCAATGCGAATTATTGCAAAACATTACGATATTCATTAAAACAGGAGGCAAAATTAAGGCAAACAATAGATAGTATCATAGTAACAAGCTGACTTCAGAGAGATGGCTTTAAGAAATCATTAAAGCGGATCCGAGATGAAAACCTAACTATAACAAGTAACTTGTCTATATATCTTATCTAAAGTTTAGATAGTTTACACAGCATATTTATCAGCAAACAGCTTCAACAGTTTATGATTATTTATTCCTGTGATACAATGAGGGCAGCCATGTTCTGTTTGTCACATTGTCAAAGGCTGAGGGCTGGAGATGGTATCAGCTTGCCTGTGTGTAAATTCACTCCCCTCTCTTCCTCCCCTCTGCCTCTGAAATCTCTGGCTAGTAACCTCTTCCTCCTGCCCAGACTGAGCTCCCATAAGCCCTTGCTACAGTGCCAAGGCACAAAAGGAGCTGTGGGCGAGGCTTGCTTAGTTTAAAGGGAATTAGAGTATTAAAACAAAAAAAGTATTTGGCTTGAGGAATGCCCTATAAAAACTATATGAAAGGAACACCATTATGCAAGGAGTAAAAGTTTATCTCTGATCCACTTTAAGGTTTGTATGTCAGAGGTTTCTAACCCCCCCCCCCCTCACCCTTTGGGATATACAGTAAATATATACCCTAAGGCTCCGGAGGCTGGAAGGACCTCCTTCATACCAAGCCCCATGCTGATAGTCCACTAATTGTTTCAGGGAACCACGCAGGGGTCCTCTGCAGCTGCACAACTTTCCTCATCACAAGAGCTTTATCAGGACTTCAGAGGAATGCTCATAACAAACAGCCGAAACAACAGAAAAACAAGGTAAGGGCCCAGTCACACTTCAGCGATTAGCGGGTGATTCCAGCTAATCGCTAAAATGCTAGCACCTTTTAAAGCGCTACTGCTATTTTACCCTATGGCAGTGTTCTCACTGCCGCAATTGGTGCCGATCACGGGCATTTTGCGATTAGCGCCAATCGCAAAACCCGTTATCTACCGCATTTTTGCCTCGATTCTGGAGCGACTGCGGTACAGTGCTTAGTAAAGCAGTGATTGCGATCGCTCTGAATCGCGGAAGTGTCCAGTGATTTTTACCGCGATTAGCGGTAAAGAGCCAGCGTTTTGCGCTTTTAGATGTGAACAGTGCCTTAGACTCTTATTAAACTGCTGACACACTGTAGCACGGACAGGCTTCTCATCCAAACTTAGAAACACAATTAGAATTCATTTTACTGACATCAAACCAATAATGCTGAAGTCGGTTTCACACCAGCAACCTACGATCGGAGGAACGCATCGCAATGCTTAAAATAGGCTTTGGAGATACTCGCGGTAATGTAGCTTTTGGCAGCAAGCCAATCTATGAATGAGGCTGTCAAGCGGTCACTTCCTGTGGGCAAAATACGAATTGCATGGAAGTGTATTTAAAAAATACGCTTCTGCGCATGCGCACCATTGACTTAAGTGTTCATTTCCATATTGCGCTTTTAAGCACACTTATGGAAATGCAACCGCAGGGACAGCAGACAGTGCATAGACTGCATGGTCTGCTGTTTCCATTCATGTGCTGCAATTCACTTTTGAATCACAGCGCATGGTTGGCTGAATTTCAGTGTAATGAATGGAATCGCAAGCTCCACCCCCGGTAGTGGTACGCGGCTCTGCGGTGAATAGAAACGAGCGCCTTACATGACTTCCGGTCATGCAGGCTAACGACGCATATGTACAGTATCAGCCTGTCGTCCTAGGGATAGGGTCCTAATCCCCACCAGGCAGCATGCCTCCTGCGTGAATACAAGCGTAGAGGGCCCATTCGCACTTGAGCGATTAGCGGGCGATTCCCTCTGATCGCCGAAGCGCTAACGCTTTTTAAAGCGCTGGCGCAATAGAAAGTATATGGCAGTGATCTCACTGGCGCAACTGGCGCCAATCCCAGCCGATCTGCGATTAGTGGCAATCGCAAAAGGCAGCATTTTGCCACGATTCTGGAGCGATCGCAGTACAGCACTTGATAAAGTGCTGATCGCGATCGCTCTGAATCGTGGAAGTATGAGCAGTGATTTACCGCGCTAATCGGGGTAAAATCAGCCGCCCTAAACGGTAGCGCTGGGCGCTAAAGATGGCCATACATCAATAGATGGCTGCCTGACTACCACAAAACAATCTCATCAGAGGGATCGAATACCTGCACACGCTACACATAGGTGGCCAATAGATTTCAGCATGAATATTGAATATCTATTGAACCGCAGACTACAGGCCATCAATCTAACGACCTCCAAGCCCCCTTTTGAGCGAGATTTTCCGCCCGGTATGATCAAGAATTCCGGATTTGGACAAAAATCGATCAAAATTACGATCAGCCTATTACGAATCTGCCTGGGAATTGACCAGGAAAATAGGCTTAGTGCATGGGCACTTTATCTGCACATCGTTTTCTTGCAAGCTTTCTTAGTTGGTTTGATATCGGCATATCTGTTCATCCCTCAGTCGCTGTAATTAATTTTAAGTGACAGAGATATGTCCAGAAAAGATCAATAAACTTTACGTGAAAAGAGAGCACACAACGTTTAAAAGGCTTTATGTAATCTACGTAGCGAAGGGCAGGGACGAAAGAGGGCACAAGGTGATGAAAAGGAGAAGAAAGGGGGACAAAGTGGCACAATGGGACAGGAGGAGGGACAAAAGGGAAAAGGAGGCACAAGGGAACAGAAGGATGGAAAAAGGGGAGCAGAACGAGGCACAAAGGGGTCTGAAGGGAACACAGTAGGCAGAGGTGGCACAGAGGGACACAGTGGAGGCACAGAGAGCAGAAATGGCACAGAGGAGTACACTGACGGCACAAGGGGATGAAAAGAGGCACAGGGGGACAGAGGTGACAGTGTGAAAGATGGACATAGTGGAGGTGCAGGGGTGCAGCAGTGGCACAGTGGGGGAAGCACAGGGGGATGGAAAGAGGCACATGAAGACAGAGGAGACAGAGAGGAGCACACTAAAAGCTCAGAGGGGGACACTGGAGGCACAGGGGGATGGAAAGAGGCACAAGAAGACAAGGGTGACAGAGAGGGACACTGGTGGCACAGTGGGCGGACACTGGAGGCACAGGGGGATGGAAAGAGGCACATGAAGACAGGGGTGACAGAGAGGGACACTGGTGGCTCAGAGGGGGACACTGGAGGCACAGGGGGATGGAAAGAGGCACAAGAAGACTGGGGTGACAGAGATGGGCACTGGTGGCACAGTGGGCGGACACTGGAGGCACAGGGGGATGGAAAGAGGCACATAAAGACAGGGGTGACAGAGAGGGACACTGGTGGCTCAGAGGGGGACACTGGAGGCACAGGGGGATGGAAAGAGGCACAAGAAGACTGGGGTGACAGAGATGGGCACTGGTGGCACAGTGGGCGGACACTGGAGGCACAGGGGGATGGAAAGAGGCACATGAAGACAGGGGTGACAGAGAGGGACACTGGTGGCTCAGAGGGGGACACTGGAGGCACAGGGGGATGGAAAGAGGCACAAGAAGACTGGGGTGACAGAGATGGGCACTGGTGGCACAGTGGGCGGACACTGGAGGCACAGGGGGATGGAAAGAGGCACATAAAGACAGGGGTGACAGAGAGGGACACTGGTGGCTCAGAGGGGGACACTGGAGGCACAGGGGGATGGAAAGAGGCACAAGAAGACTGGGGTGACAGAGATGGGCACTGGTGGCACAGTGGGCGGACACTGGAGGCACAGGGGGATGGAAAGAGGCACATGAAGACAGGGGTGACAGAGAGGGACACTGGTGGCTCAGAGGGGGACACTGGAGGCACAGGGGGATGGAAAGAGGCACAAGAAGACTGGGGTGACAGAGATGGGCACACTAAGGGCACAGATCAGAGGGGGACACTGGAGGTACAGGGAGGTACAGAGGTGGTACAGAGTTTCAAGTTATGGACAGATTCAGGTTAAGAACGAACCTACAGCCCCCCCATCTCATTATTTATCTTTAAAGTAGATCTGTGATGAACTCACCCCCACCCCTGGGGGATACTCACCTCTCGAGGGGGATGCCTCTGGATCCTAATGAGGCTTCCCCTGCCCTCCTCACCCTCTGGGATCCAGTGCTGGCAGCCCCCGAACACCGGCAAGGTAAAATATTCACCCACTGCGATTCAACACAAGTGCTGTAGCAGATTGCTGATTGGGCTTGTGCAGAAATAGCCGAGCCCGATTGGGTCCGCTCTTTACGGAGCAGGCGACTCGCTCTGTGGCTTTGGGGGAGCCAGCCTCTGGATCCCAATGCGGCTTCCCCCAGGTAAGTATCCCCGGTGGGGAGGGGGGTTTGTTACAGATCCTCTTTGAATAGGTTTTGTGAAACAACCCCAATATCTATTTGTCTGAAACTAAAAGTGAAATGAGTGAACTGACTCGCACTTAAAGGGGTTCTGTGGATCTTTAAAAAAAACAAAAACTGACGCCTACCTGGGGCTTCCATTGGCCCCCTGCAGCTGTCATGTCCCGCACCGTCCTCCTACAATCCTCAGTTCCCCGCCACCGGTCCGGGTCCAATTATTGGTCTAACTAGATGAATAATACTCGCTCGCATCTCTGGAAGGTTACAGGCGCAGTACAAGGTTTTCTCGTACTGCGCAGTAACCTTCCGGAGACGCGCGGAAACAGTAGCATCAGACTAATAATTGGACCGGCGGCGTGGAGCGGACGCGCAGGACATCACAGCTGCAGGGGGTCAATAGAAGCCCATGGTAAATGTCATTTCTTGTTTTTTTTAAAGATCCACAGAACCCCTTTAAGATAAAGCCAAACATCATTCATTAACATTAATAAATAAATGTCATTAGCCAGTGCTAAAATCTCCTAAACTGTAACTCGGCCAAAAAAATGAAAAACACTCGTCACGAGGCTGGAGCTTAATCCAATCCTAGGGATATTATTTGGATCCAATGACTTAATTTTCCTTCTTGGGCTGGATAGCTCAGCCCCTGTCTCTGCAGCCCTGGTAAAGGGTTAAGGCTAATCCCCCCAATGGTCTGAGGCTGCTCAGTCCCTGCCAGCAAGTCATGCAGCCTCTCGCTATTGTTATGACACACACTTCTCTTCCAGGCTGCGAGATTTTCCTACACAGAACTCCTGAGGAGCACACGGAGACTTTTCCCAGGCTGCGCAAAGATGCGGACGATACGGATATGGTGCTCTGTCATCCTGGTCCTGCCCTTCATCCACACGGCGCCTCCCGCACATCAAGAGGACATTTATGACTACAATGCTGAGGATATGTTTGAGGGACTGCTGTTTAA